>NC_066583.1:638882981-639197272 GCF_024323335.1 Lathyrus oleraceus
TCTCAGCATAAACTTAACATTTTCCTTTTCATGGGGCATTTATCATAAACTTAACACAATAATTAAAAATATAAAATTTCTCATAAATACTCATAAAAAACATCAAACATCCATCAAAAACAGAAACCACTCAAAAAATCGAGTCAAACGACACATAATTGGTCAAAACAACGGTTGACGAGTGCGTCCCAACGGACATCTTCCCAAGCGCAATGACGATTGGCCTTTCACGAAGGTGACGCCTATCATTGTTGTGCAGAACGCAAAAAATAGTATTTTCTCCCTAGCCGCACCTCCACACCTGCAATTTGGATTCCAAAGAACCCCGTATGCACAACAAACCATCATACATCAATCATATAACACTTAGCACATCAATAACGCACAGAGTAATCATCTATATCATTAATTGGCCACAAAATCATCATTATATTCATAAATTCAAAGCACATACATGTGAACATCCAAACTCAAAATTACGCAAACTGATTCATACGAAAATCAACAATCAACAAAGTATAAAAATAATAACATATCACAATAATCTATAGAGGTTTTGCACAAAGCATCTCAAGATTCAACAACTTCATCAATTGAGGAAAAGGAAAGGAAAAAAGGAAAGAGGATAAGGAATTATTTATATCCTTCATGTTTAAACACCCATATCATGACCAGTTTTCCCTTTATCTCAAATTTGCAGAAAAGCTTTGAATCTACGGCTATGGAGTCTTTTCTCATACTCTTACTCTGCTAGGACTTTTCTCTTATTCCACTGACAACTTATTTTCATCAGACAACTCCCTCATTCTATTTCCCTTCTTTATTTAAATAAAAACCCTATTTTTATTTTTATCAATTCTAATCATCCCCTAAACTCTTAACAATTATATTCACCGCCTTAATTTCAATTATTTTCTATTTTTCTCCCCCAAAGCACAATTTCTCATTTTCTCTATTATTTTAAATAAATTTAAATTATAATAGTTTCTACTAAAAACCCAACTATCATCAGTAATACTAATACAATAATTTAAGACATTTTAAACTTCATAAAAATGAAATAATCAAAACTGGGGTGTTATAACTCTCTCTCACTTAAAGAATTTTTGCCCTAAAAAATTACCTGAATGAAACAATTATGGATAAGACTCCCTCGTTTGGCTTTCCAGCTGCCACGTCATGCTTCCTCCAACAATTCCTCCCCACACCGCCTTTACCAAAACAATCTTTTTACCTCTCAAGTGTTTCACTTCTTGATCCTCAATTCGCAAAGGTGATACCTCTAAAGTCAAGTTATATCTCACTTGCACACCATCCAATTGGATCACATTGGACGGATCAGAAATATACTTCCAAAGTTAAGACACATGAAATACACTATGAAGGTTCGAAAAAGAAATTATGGTAAGGCAAATTAATAAGAAACTTTGTCGACCCTCTGAAGGATCTGATACATACTGTCATACCCCAAAATTTGCCCATTAATCAAAACATTTCTCGAAGCACTCCAACTTATTCTGCAAGGCACTGACCTTAAAGGAACAAAAGCCCAGCTCACAACAGACCCAATCCAGAAAAAGGCCCAAACTAGCTTGCTCGCTAGGCGAGCAACTCCTTCGCCTAGCGAAGCTTGCGATATATCAGAATTTTCGGGCTTCATTCTGAGCCCATTAGGTCACCACAATCACTATAAATACCGACACTTCAGTCACGAAAAGGGACAGACGAAGACGGACAGAAACCCTGGCATAGAAACCCTGGAGACTAACTCAGAGAATTCCGAGTAAAGAAACCCTGAAGGCCGCTCATCCGCACCGAGGTTACCTCCGCCCAACTCAATCCGACACCAAAGGTGATCTGCCAATTCAACGTTGCAATTCAATTGCAAACAGGTTTGCGCATCACTACTGTTTTATGCTTCCAATCTGTAATCTCTGAATACATAATGCATCATGATTAAATTTTCGGATATGTAATTTGATTTCACATGTGAATTTAAGTATGCCTGAATATCCTGAATGTTTGTCCATGTTATTCCTGTAATTAAATGCCATAAAGTTCAGGGTTCCGGAGATCATGTTGCTATCAAACTCAAAACCCGTAGCCGCTCGCTAGCACATCGCTAAGCGAGCCTGTAGCGAGCACTCGCTAAGCCTTCGCTAGGCGAAGCAGGAGCGAACGGAACAGTGGCTGTTTTGTTTCTTTTCTGTTCTGCCTTATGTTTATCTAATCAAGATTTATTATAATTCTGCATTATTTGGCCTGACCTTATGACTGTTGTGTTTATTTTGTGGTGCAATTTTCAATTGTACTTTATCTCGATGTTCTAACCCGTGTGCTGAATTGTATAAAGGCTTACATATTCCCGAAGAAACGGCCGGCTAGGTATTCCACTTTATTTGTGGGATACCCTTATGGAGATGGATTCTGAATTACTTAATTTTAATGTGGAGATTCATCCTAATTGCCTAATTAATTTTAATGTGGAGATTCATCCTAATTACTTAATTAATTTTAATGTGGAGATTCATCCTAATTTATCATAATGTGGAAATTCATCTTAAATACTTAATTGCAAAATATTGCCTTTGAATATGTGATCTTGGACCTCTCTTTGTTGCCTTACGGTATTACGGTCAGGTCCCGCGAATGTGGGGATACCCTTAGCCAAGACCCTTCGATTAAATCATCATGTCCCTCTAAAATAAATCATAGCCCCTCGGATATTGCCTTCGAATATATGATTTTGTCCCTCGATGACCCTTCGGTGTAGCCTACGGTTAAATGATGATAGTCCCTTCGAATGCTAAGGTATCCTTACAACCGTTGCTTTCAATGACCAATCGATGACCCTACGATGACCCTTTTACATCCAAAGGATAAAACTACTTATTTCTCAATAATAAGGACGGTTTTACCCTCACAAGGATAGGAAATGCCCATCAAGACCTTGGGTAGGTATAACTCTTAATTGCTTACTCACAATTTAAAAATACTTTTCACACTTCACAAATACTAGAAAATCACCACTTTGTATACATTCATACTAGAATCATTACTGAGTTATATTTTTCTAAACCATTTTCAAAACTAAACGAGATAACCACTTTGTATACATTCATCCGAGAATCATTACAAAGTTAAATTCTCTTTTTCAAAACATTTTCTAAACAATTCACGAACACTTTTTCAGACAAGAAAAATAATATAAGTGATCAAGCAATTAAGAGCCCATGGATAACCATGGATACAAAGGGTGCTAACACCTTCCCTTTGTATAATGTACCTCCCGAACCCAAAATCTAATTAAGGTCTTTCCTGTTCTTTTCCCCCTTTCCTTATTGGATAAAAGAAAAGTCGGTGGCGACTCTTGCTAACCGCGACATTTGCTTTACAAAGCAAAACACACGAAGTCAGTTCACCGTATGACAGAACTGGCGACTCTGCTGGGGATACTTAAAAAGAGAGGTTACCTTAAAAACAAGATCACTTATTCAAATTGTCTGATTTACCTTTAAGGGATTGCTTGGGTATTTTATGCTTGAGTGAAAGATCCTACACCCGGATCTAGTGTACCTTAGGTAAGTAGCAAAAGATCATCGCGACTATCCGGCGTATACTGGAATGGTCAAAATGATGGCTACGGTTAATGTGACACTTTGGATGTCCTGATGTTCCTCATGTTTACTTGAGGAAAAATTTGGCTTCCGCGTGGTGTCATCAAAGCATTAACCAGACCTTTAGAACCCTAATTGACTCATCCTAGCCATTAGAAAGTAGTGAGATAACTGACTTCGGTTCCGACTGGGGTTGGTTGAGACTCGATACTACACTCTTTGAGATTGGATTTTGGGGAAGCTTTGGTCAACCACTTGGTGTTGCACTGAAGTGGACTTAAGGAAAGGTCAATGATTTGAGATCCTTCTAGAACCCGGTTACTATTCTAGGACAGGTTGAACCAACCAGACTTCAGCGGGGAGGGTACTTACCTATGGAACTCATGCAAGCCTTAAAACCTAGGAATGATTGTTGTGTGACTTGTTTGTGCTTGTTACTTACTTAACATCATAACATCATAACATCATGACATCCTGACATCATGACATCATGGCATTGTACTAACCATTTCAAGGACTTTAAACATTGAAAACATTTCATACATTGCATAGCATAACATCACATTGCATAACAGGTACTCTAAAGGGATCAATGTTCTCACGGTTTTCCTCCAAACAGAAAAATGGACCTCGAACAAACTGTCAAAGATCTCCAGGCTCAGAGTGCTCAATTCCAGGAGATGATCTTGAGCTTATCCAAGGGGCAGGAGGAACTGAAGGCTCTCTTGCTCGAGAAGAAAAAAGACAAGAAACCTGTGAGTTACATTAACCCGGGAAGAAGGCTTAAGGGACAGGCTGCAGGAGTCAAGATTAGAATTCCGAAGGATCAAGAAGAGGAGACAGAGAATGATTCGGAGGAGAAGAATGTTGATCTCTTCAACCATGAGGACGACGATGAAGATTATGAAAATGAACAGTACTCTCCAAAAGATGATAAGTATAACTTGCTGGAAGAACGCATGCTAGCTATGGAGGGTCAAAAGACGCCCAGTCTGGATTTCGAAAGCTTAGGTCTGGTCTCTGATGTGGTCATTCCCCGCAAATTCAAGGTCCCTGCTTTCACTAAGTATGATGGGGCATCTTGTCCTCAGATGCATCTGAGAGCTTATGTGAGAAAGATTCAGCCGTATACCACTAATAGGAAACTATGGATCCATTTATTCCAAGAGAGTCTGTCTGGCACACAGTTAGAATGGTACTATCAGCTCGAGAGCTCTGACATCCACACCTGGACTGACTTAGCGACAACTTTCTACAAGCATTACCAGTATAATTCTGAATTAGCACCTACTCGGTTACAGTTGCAGAATATGACTATGGGATCTAAAGAAAGCTTCAAAGAATATGCTCAAAAATGGAGAGATTTGGCTGGCAGAGTCAAACCTCCTCTGACTGACAGAGAGTTAGTGGACATGTTCATGAGCACACTGACTGGCCCATTCTACAGCCATCTATTGAGGAGTTCCTCATTGGGTTTCACTGAACTTATATTAACAGGTGAACATGTTGAAAGTGGCATTCGAAGTGGAAAGATACAGACGGCTACCTCTGATCCTCCGGAGACTCCTAATGTCATCATTGCTCCTCTGTCTAATCATGACGAGACTGTCAATGCTGTGGAAGATACTGATAACGATTATGACTTGGATAGCTGGATTTTCCCAACAATTGGTGACGGACTCGACAATTGGAAGGCTGAAGACACTATCCTGATTTCCTCTAGTCAGGAGTAATTGTTATTGCTTGTTTTAATGTATTAAATTTTGTTAAAGGTTTTGTCATTTTCATAAGCATATTCACATTCAATAAATCAATGGACCTTTTTGCATTCAAATATTGCGCTCTTTATCTTTCCTGTCATCTTTCAAATAAGCTATGTTTTCTTGCACACACTCACGTAACAATTTGCCGATCCATATCCACTATGGATCCTGTTGGTAATAATTCTGCTACTGTGCATTATGACTTTGAAAATCCGATCTACCAAGCCGAGGATGGAAGTGAGGAAGTTTGTGAAGTACCTGAGAACTCGCCAGACTATTACTGCAAGAAGGAAAGACCATACAGCCGCAGGAATAATCAATTGAAACTGTGAATCTGGGTACTGAAGTAGACAAGAACATTACTGAGGAAAAATCAAGAGATAATATGGAATGATGAATGTCAAGAAGCTTTTGACAAAATCAAGAAGTATCTCCAAGAACCTTCAATTCTGATGCCACCAGTCGAAGGAAGACCTCTAATCATGTATTTGACCATGTTAGAAAATTCAATAGGGTGTGTGTTGGGGCAACATGACGAGTCTGGTCAAAAAGAGCATGCAATATACTACCTTAGCAAAAGGTACCGACTGTGAAATAAGATACTCATAGCTCGAGAAAGCTTGCTATGCTTTGGCTTAGGCTGCTCGCCGACTAAGACAGTATATGTTGAATCATACCACTTTATTGATTTCTAAGATGGATCTTATCAAATATACATTTGGAAAACCTGCTCTCTCCAATTTGAACAACAAAATGATTACTGAACTCTGCGCGCAATTCAAGATAAAACACCATAACTCTTCTCCGTACCGGCCAAAGATGAACGACGCCGTGGAGGCTGCTAATAAGAATATTAAGAAGATTATACAAAAGATGACAGTGACGTACAAAGACTGGCATGAAATGTTACCATTTACTCTTCATGGTTATCGCACTTCAGTACGAACTTCGACAGGGGCAACTCCTTTCTCTTTAGTCTACGGAATGGAAGTCGTCTTACCGGTGGAAGTTCAGATTCTCTCTATAAGAATCATGAAAGAGACAGGTTTAGACGAGGATGAATGGATTCAAACTCGACTCGATCAGATAAATTTGATTGATGAAAAGAGACTTGCGGCTGTTTGTCATGGGCAGATATATCAGAAGCGCATGACCCAGGCATTTAACAAAAAGGTCAAGAGACAGGTGTATCAAATTGGCGACTTGGTGATCAAGCGTATCATTCTACCATAAAGTGATCCCAGGGGCAAATGGACTCCCACATACGAAGGGCCATTTGTAGTTAAGAAGGTATTCTCTGGTGGAGCCATGATACTCGCTACAATGGATGGCGAAGACTTCCCACATCCCGTGAACGCAGACATAGTCAAAAAATACTACGCATAAAAGAGACCCGCTAGGTCGACGTACCTAGGCAAAAGTAAGGGCATCCCGGCGAACCAAAAGGGTTCGGGAAAAAATTAGGGATAAACATATAAAAATATACACCCGACGAGTCGAAAACCTGAAAAGGCGGCTTGGGCAAAAAAGGGTATCCTGGTGGACTGAAAACCTGAAAAGGCGGTCCAGGCAAAAATTAGGGATTAAAAGCGTATGACTATGTCCCGTTCTCAGACAGCTTCATCCAAGTTCAAGGGACTGAACAAGCCAATCAATTCTATCCGACAGCAGGAGATGAGACGCTTGAAGACATAATGACAATGGTAGAATTAAAATCAACAGGGATTTTCCTTCATAGCTTTTCTTTATGTTCTCGACAATTTCCTCTTACTAGGATTTCTGTCTCTTTGTACACAAATTGCCTGTTTATAGGCCCTCTTTCAAAATCAATACAATTCCATTTCCAAAAAAAAAAAGATGCTTTTGTTACTTTTTCTGTTTTGTTTGCGTAAACATCCATTGATTTAATTTGAATTGATATATGCATTTGAATATGATTGATGTTTATCAAAATACATGCATAAAACGGAAATAGCAATTACTAAAAGACTTCAGGATCGAGGAGAAGGTCTAATCATGTTTTCTAATGAATCCGATTGCTAATTCTATTCCCCAGCAAAGCCAGTTATTCCCCAGAAGAAATTGGCATTACTAGACAAATTGGTTATCTCTTCCACTCCCAGCCAGGCTTCTGTTGAATATTTCTCCCATCAGACAGAAATCAAATACCCCCAACTGAGAAAGGGTCATCAATATAAATATCTCCAACCAGGATACGGGGATTTATTTTCCCCTGGCAAAATTTTCAGACGCATAATTCATTCATTACATCATTTCATAGCATACGCATGCATACATTGTTCGCATTTAGTTTCAGAAGCATAAAACATCTCATGCATCATGACATGGCATAAAGCTAACTTTATTTTTCAGGTTAATTATCCTTCGGATACAGTCAAAATAAAGGTTCATTCAGACAGACACCCCCAGCGGTTACATTCGAGATTCAGATACATCTTTCAGATATAATCCATGTGAATATTCATTCTGACGAGCATTCTGATATCCTCCTAATGGTGGCATCTTTAAGCCCATCCCAGACATTTATTGCAAATACAACATATACAAATATCATCGGATATAGCCTAGTGTACGGCTCATTCTGATTCAGCTCAACATATGACTCCTTCAACTCGGATGCGATCTAACGCACGATCCATTCTGATCTTCAAATCCACAGATGCTACCTAGCCTACGGTACATTTCTGAAGTGTAGTCTAGCGTATGACTACCCCTTTCATCATCAGATTCAGCCTAACGGACGGCTCATTCTGATCAGAGACGGTCTAGCGTACGACCCATTTGGATGTTCATTCCCTCAGATGCTACCTAGCGTACGGTACATTTCTGAAGTGTAGTCTGGCGTATGACTACCCCTTTCATCATCAGATTCAGCCTAACGGACGGCTCATTCTGATCAGAGACGGTCTAGCGTACGACCCATTTGGATGTTCATTCCCTCATATGCTACCTAGCGTACGGTACATTTCTGAAGTGTAGTCTGGCGTATGACTACCCCTTTCATCATCAGATGCAGCCTAACGGACGGCTTATTCTGCTGCTCAGATGCTACCTAGCGTACGGTACATTCTAAAGTGTAGTCTGGCGTACGACTACCCCTTTCATTATCAGATTCAGCCTAACGGACGGCTCCTTCTGCTACTCAGATACGATCTAGCGTTTGGTCCATTCTGATCTTTCGTCCCCAGCAAAGCCATCAGCCAATGAATAACTCATTCTGCTACTCGGATATGATCTAGCGTACGATCTATTCCGATCTTTACCTCTCCCGAGGCAGCCTAATAGACGGCTCATTCCGCAACTTAGATACGATCTAGCGTACGATCCATTCTGATTTTTCCTCCCCAGCAAAGTCATCCGCCTAATGGACAACTCACTCTGCGATTCAGATATGGTCTAGCGTATGGTCCATTCTGATCCCTTATCCTCAGCAGCGTATAACACACTCTGACTCCCCAGCGAAGTCGACAGCATAATAGATGACTCATTATACGGTCTAGCGTATGACCCGGTGTGGCACCCATGTCTGCAAATTGGTCTAACGTATGACACAATCTGAAGCTCTCATCATCAAACTTCCTGGATGGCATCTTTAAGCCCATCTCCATCAAGACTAATTGACAAGTGCAAATTTTTGGGGCATTCTAGTGTTCAATAATCTTCCACCTCCAGACCACGAATGGCATACTTGCCATCCTAACTCTCTCGGTTCAAGAATATTGAACAGGGGCAGCTGTCATACCCCAAAATTTGCCCATTAATCTTGCAAAACATTTCTCGAAGCACTCCAACTTATTCTGCAAGGCACTGACCTTAAAGGAACAAAAGCCCAGCTCACAACAGACCCAATCCAGAAAAAGGCCCAAACTAGCTTGCTCGCTAGGCGAGCAACTCCTTCGCCTAGCGAAGCTTGCGATATATCAGAATTTTCGGGCTTCATTCTGAGCCCATTAGGTCACCACAATCACTATAAATACCGACACTTCAGTCACGAAAAGGGACAGACGTAGACGGACAGAAACCCTGGCATAGAAACCCTGGAGACTAACTCAGAGAATTCCGAGTAAAGAAACCCTGAAGGCCGCTCATCCGCACCGAGGTTACCTCCGCCCAACTCAATCCAACACCAAAGGTGATCTGCCAATTCAACGTTGCAATTCAATTGCAAACAGGTTTGCGCATCACTTCTGTTTTATGCTTCCAATCTGTAATCTCTGAATACATAATGTATCATGATTAAATTTTCGGATATGTAATTTGATTTCACATGTGAATTTAAGTATGCCTGAATATCCTGAATGTTTGTCCATGCTATTCCTGTAATTAAATGCCATAAAGTTCAGGGTTCCGGAGATCATGCTGCTATCAAACTCAAAACCCGTAGCCGCTCGCTAGCACATCGCTAAGCGAGCCTGTAGAGAGCACTCGCTAAGCCTTCGCTAGGCGAAGCAGGAGCGAACGGAACAGTGGCTGTTTTGTTTCTTTTCTGTTCTGCCTTATGTTTATCTAATCAAGATTTATTATAATTCTGCATTATTTGGCCTGACCTTATGACTGTTGTGTTTATTTTGTGGTGCAATTTTCAATTGTACTTTATCTCGATGTTCTAACCCGTGTGCTGAATTGTATAAAGGCTTACATATTCCCGAAGAAACGGCCGGCTAGGTATTCCACTTTATTTGTGGGATACCCTTATGGAGATGGATTCTGAATTACTTAATTTTAATGTGGAGATTCATCCTAATTGCCTAATTAATTTTAATGTGGAGATTCATCCTAATTACTTAATTAATTTTAATGTGGAGATTCATCCTAATTTATCATAATGTGGAAATTCATCTTAAATACTTAATTGCAAAATATTGCCTTTGAATATGTGATCTTGGACCTCTCTTTGTTGCCTTACGGTATTACGGTCAGGTCCCGCGAATGTGGGAATACCCTTAGCCAAGACCCTTCGATTAAATCATCATGTCCCTCTAAAATAAATCATAGCCCCTCGGATATTGCCTTCGAATATATGATTTTGTCCCTCGATGACCCTTCGGTGTAGCCTACGGTTAAATGATGATAGTCCCTTCGAATGCTAAGGTATCCTTACAACCGTTGCTTTCAATGACCAATCGATGACCCTACGATGACCCTTTTACATCCAAAGGATAAAACTACTTATTTCTCAATAATAAGGACGGTTTTACCCTCACAAGGATAGGAAATGCCCATCAAGACCTTGGGTAGGTATAACTCTTAATTGCTTACTCACAATTTAAAAATACTTTTCACACTTCACAAATACTAGAAAATCACCACTTTGTATACATTCATACTAGAATCATTACTGAGTTATATTTTTCTAAACCATTTTCAAAACTAAACGAGATAACCACTTTGTATACATTCATCCGAGAATCATTACAAAGTTAAATTCTCTTTTTCAAAACATTTTCTAAACAATTCACGAACACTTTTTCAGACAAGAAAAATAATATAAGTGATCAAGCAATTAAGAGCCCATGGATAACCATGGATACAAAGGGTGCTAACACCTTCCCTTTGTATAATGTACCTCCCGAACCCAAAATCTAATTAAGGTCTTTCCTGTTCTTTTCCCCCTTTCCTTATTGGATAAAAGAAAAGTCGGTGGCGACTCTTGCTAACCGCGACATTTGCTTTACAAAGCAAAACACACGAAGTCAGTTCACCGTATGACACATACCAATAAAATGAGGTGTGGGCTTTCAAGACTTCAACGCACGACCAACACCAGTCACCAGAGTGACTCTTAAGAACACATGACCCCCTCTTGGAATTCAAGAGTTTTCCTTCATTTATCATGATAACTTTGTTGTCTGCTCTGCGATGCATTCATCTTTTTCTGAATCATATTAATCTTCTCGGTAGTTTACTGAATAATTTCTGGTCCAACCATAACACTTTCTTTCAACTCGTCCCAACACAAGTATTTTCTACACCTCCTACCATACGAAGATTCAAAATGAGATATTCTGATACTAGAATGATAATTGTTGTTATAGGTAAACTCGATCGATGGCAAATAAATGTCCCAATTTTACCTCATTGCTCTAAAAACACAAGCTCTGAACAAATCTTCCAAAGACTGGATAGTCCTTTCTATCTAAACGATTGTCTGTAGATGGTAAGTTGAACTCAACCTCAACTTGGTTCCTAAGGTTGCTTGCAAGCTCTCCCAAAACCTTGACGTGAAGCTCATATCCCTATATGAAATAATCACCACAAGAACATATCTCATAATTTAATAATGTGTAAAAATAGATGATTAGATGTCAATCAATTATTTGTATGATTGTGTTTTAAAAATCAATTATTTTATTATTTAAAATCATAATAATTTTGTTAGATTGTAATTCATTTATCAGTTGTATTTAAGTTTAATTTAGCTTGCATTTTAATTTGCATTTTGTTTTAAAAAGTATATAAACTAAGTGTGGTTTTAGCTTAATAGTGTAATATCTTTTCATAAAAAAAAAATCAATTCCAGTTAAAGTTTGTTAGAAATTTCTCTCTCTCTTTCTCTCTCTCTCTCTCTCTCTCTCTCTCTATCTTTTCTCTTTTCATCATCTTCATTTTCTTTCTCTTGTCTCAACAATTGGTATCTAGAGCTCCGGTTCATATCCACGGGAACCACTGAGTGAATGTGTGACGTGTGTAATTGATTTTGTTTCTTGAATTTGCGTTGAATTCACGATCAAAATCATAACATAATCACATTTCCTGATTACGCAGGATTGGGAAACATGAGTGTTTAGTGAGATCTGAGTGAATTCCTGCACAAGATCAAAGATGAGCGGGTGAAATGGTCGCTTGAACACAAAGCTTATAGTATTTGATAGAAAGAACTAGAATCGTTGAATGATTAAGATACGTGTGTTATTTGTCGCTCAAGATGGTCTTGATCTCGTCAATGGCGGTTATGCAACTGATGCAACTGAGGTGCAAAGGAACACATATAGAGAGTTTATGAAGAAAGATCAAAAATCTTTATTCTATATACATCAGTGTATGAATGTGAATGTGTTTGAGAAGATCGTTTATTCGACGATGACGAAGGGTGCATGGGACATACTGATACAATGTTACGACAGTGATGCATCAGTGAATAAGGTGAAACGTAAGAGTCTACGTCAATAATTGGTATCTAGAGCTCCGGTTCAGATCCACGGAAAACACTGAGTGAATGTGAGACGTTTGTAATTGATTTTGTTTCTTGAATTTGCGTTGAATTCACGATCAAAATCATAACATAATCATATTTCTTGATTACGCAGGATTGGGAAACATGAGTGTTTTGTGAGATCTGAGTGAATTCCTGCACAAGATCAAAGATGAGCGGGTGAAAAGGTCGCTTGAACACAAAGCTTATAGTATTTGATAGAAAGAACTAGAATCGTTGGATGATTAAGATGCGTGTGTTATTTGGCGCTCAAGATGTTCTTGATCTCGTCAATGGCGGTTATGCAACTGATGCAACTGAGGTGCAAAGGAACACATATAGAGAGCTTATGAAGAAAGATCAAAAATATTTATTCTATATACATCAGTGTATGAATGTGAATGTGTTTGAGAAGATCGTTTATTCAACGATGACGAAGGGTGCATGGGACATACTGATACGATGTTACGACAGTGATGCATCAGTGAATAAGGTGAAACGTAAGAGTCTACGTAAGTAGTATGAGAATCTCAACATGAAGAACAATGAGAAGATACCAGATTACATTTCTAGAGTGATTCTGATCACAAATAAGATAAAATCGTGTAGATGGACTATTTCTAAACAAGTAATCATTGAAAAGGTACTTACTTCTCAGTTTGATTACATTATTGTAGCAACTGAACATTCTAAGGATCTGAGCATAATGAGAATTGAAGAGCTGCAAAGCAGTCTAGAGGCACAAGATTTGCGTTTGATTGAGAGAACCTTTAAAAGAGAGGTAGAGCGGGCTTTGAAAGTGTCTTCTGGTAAGAAGAATCAAAGTCAACCTTGGCCAGAGGCCAAGAAGGGACATGTTGGTTATAATAAATCATAAACCTCCAACTCTGATGACAAGAAACATGATAAGAGAAATGAGAAGTTTGACAATAAGGAATTTCAATGTTACTGTTGTAAGAAGTTTGGTAACTTTGCTGCGCATTGTTGGTCAAACAAGGAAAGGAAATCAGAATAAGCAAACATAACCAGAAGAGAATCTGATGATGAACCTATTCTATTGATGGATTTTGAATCTGATGGTGGATATTTAATAGACTGGTGGTATATGGACATAGGTTGCTCAAATCACCTAACTGGAAACAAATAATGACTGATTAATTCTAACTCTAGAAAGATAACAAATGTCATATATGTTGATGATAAGTATATGAATGCTGAAGGAACGGGAAATGTCAAGGCCAGAGTGAAGAATGGAAAAACTGTTCTGATCAAGGATGTTTGGTATGTTCCTGGCATGAAGTGAAATCTGATAAGTGTAGGTCAACTAATTGATAAATGTTTCTCAATTACTATGAAGGACAATCTCTTGAAGTTGTATGATTCTGATCAAAATCTGATTATGCAGTCTGAACAGGAAAGCAACAAAACATTCATGGTGAATGTGGAAACAATTGAAACTAAGTGCCTTAGTGAGCAAGGTACTGAAGGTGACAGTGAGTTGTGGCATAAGAGATTGGGGCATCTAAAGTTCAGAACTTATGGCATATGAGTTCTAAGAAGTTGTTATATTGCATTCCTAAGATTATGAATCCTAAGAAGTCATGTGAGATATGTATGAAAGGTAAGCAACCTAGATTTTCATTTGCATCAGAAGTAGCTCCAAGAGCAAAACATGCATTAGGAGAAGTGCATTCGGATGAATGTGGACCATTTAAAGTAACTTCACTTGGAGGAAACAAGTTTTGTATGTCATTTATGGATGATATCATAAGAATGACATGGGTAGCACTCATCAAGTTTAAGCATGAGGTGGTTGCTGAGTTTTAGAAGTTCAAGGTGAAGGCTAAAAAATAAAGTGGTTAGAAGCTGAAAATTCTCAGAACTGACGGTGGAGGTGATTACAATTCTACAAAGTTCAAAAGGTTATGTGAGGAGAATGGAATTGAACATGAGGTTATTTTTCCATACACTCCTAAACACCGTGGTCTTGCTTAAAGAAGAAACAAAACATTACTTGATATGACAAGGAACATGCTAAAGGAAAAAAAGCTACCTCATACCTTGTGGGGAGAAGTTGTTGTAAGAACAAGGTTTGGTTCTCCATATTACCTTTAGTTTTGATGATAACATGCATTGTTTCTTAGAGAACAATATTATATACTAATGTTTTTTATCTAGTGTGTAGCTTTTTCTAACTGGTTTTGACTCTGAAGTTTTGACGTGCGACGTCATCATAATCTGGAATCAACACACTCTGACTCTGAAGAGATACAAGTGCTTTACAAGATGCTATCAAGTTTTAGGAAACTCTTAGACAACGACTATTATGAACTTTCATGCTAAAGCTTCTGACTGTGACTGCGACTCTGATTGAAGAGCCTCTAAAGGATTGTTAGCCTTCAAGATTCTGAAGAACAAGTTTTGAAGACCAGTTTTTGAGGAATTGTGTCAAGACTCTAAAGACTGAGGTTTTGAAGATCTCTCAAATAGTCTCTTGATCCTTCTAAGAGTTCTTCAACATCATTTCATCATAAGCTCTGAATATTAGAAGATAAGATCAAAAGGTTTTTCATCAAAAAAATAGTACACAGTACAAGATCACCATTCCTTCCACTACGCTGGTTTTATGGGCTAAGGACAATACTATTGTACCATTTTGTCTCTTATATGCAAACTGTTATACAAAGAGACAACTGCAATTTTCTATTCTAATTCTACCTTCCAACAGATCTTTTAACTGCCTATATAAAGGAGTTTTAAAAGATTGGAAGAAGTTTCTAATTCACTGCACAATACTACACTCATACACACGTTTTTTGTTGAAGTATATATTTTTGTGTATAGTGTTTGCAAACACACGTATATAGTTTTTGCTCGTTATTGTATGAATAAATGCATTGTATTCAACTTGTGTTAATTTGATTTCTTAAAAGCATTATTGTAAACACATACTTGTAAATCTCAAAGTTGTTTGAGTGGTTTCCTTGAGTGGCTAGGTTTTAGTCATATAGACTCAAGAAGACAAATATTATTTTCTTTATGGTGTTTGTAATAAGTTTCAGTTATAGTGGATTAAGTTCTTAATAAAAAGGAAAAATCACCTTGGTAGGGTGGACTGGAGGTAACTTATTTAACAATGAACCAGTATAAAAATTACCTTGTTATTTTTATTGTTCTTGTTATTGTTTGATTGAGTTGGTTTTAAAAAGGCTTTCATTTTTAGAAACTCAATTCAACCCCCCCCCCCCTTCTTGGGTTTTTAGGCACCTTCTATTGGCATCATACATCTGGTTCTGGTCTTAATAAGAATATAAAACACTTAATAATGTCAAATAAAGATCCAACATGAAACACATGGCTAATATTCCACCACCAAGTTCTCAAACAAATGATAGAGATCACTATAATGCTAAACCTCTTGTTTTTGATGGTGATAAATTTGATTATTGGAATGATAGAATATAAAGTTTCTTTCTAGGCCACGATGTTGATCTTTGGGATATGGTAGTTGATGGCTACATACACCCAATAGATGCAAGTGGCAATAAAGTTGAAAGAAGAGTGATGACAAATCAACAAAAGAAAGATTATAAGAATCATCATAAATCAAAAACCATCTTTCAAAATTCTATTTCATACATTGAGTATTACAAGATCACCAATAGAGATACTGCAAAATCTATATTTGATTATCTGAGGATAACGCATGAAGGGATCGCACAAGTCAAAGAAACCAAGGATCTGGCCTTGATTCAAAAATATGAAGCGTTCAAAATGGAGGACGAGGAAACTATTGAGAATATGCTCTCAAAGTTTCAAACTCTTGTTGAAGGACTTAAGGTTATGGACAATTAGTATTCTACTGTTGATCATGTTAAGAAGATCATCAAAAGTTTACCTAAGCGTTGGAGACATATGGTAACTACTTTAAAGTTTTCAAAGGATCTAAACAACATTTCTCTTTAAGAATTAGTTAGTTATTTAATAAGTCATGATATTGAGTTTGAGGAAGATGAGCCCAAGAGAAAGATCAAATTTGTTGCTCTGAAGTCTTAGGAAGATCTGAGAAGACAAAAGCTCTTCAAGTAGAAACTGATGAAGAGTCTGAAGAGGAATCAAAAGAAGATAATGAATTGTCTCTTATGTCCAGATGTCTCAATCAACTTTAGAAGAAAAGGCAAGTCAAATTCAGAGGATAAAGAAGGAAATGTGCTCATTCTGAGTCCACTTTTGGATCCAAAAAGGCTGGATCTGGAAAAGAACTCATGTGCTTTGAGTGCAAGGAGCATGGCCACTTTAAGAATGAATGTCCCAAGTTAAAGAAAGACATGTCTATAAAGAACTTCATAGAAAATAAAAAGGGTCTAATGGCGACCTTGGATGATTCAGAGTCATTAGAAGATGATTGAAAATACCTCTTCAGATTCTATCTCAGATTCTTTCTCGTTTTGAGCTTGAATCTAGTTTATCAGAAGTTCTAGACAAGTATCAAAATCTTTTGGACAAATACAAGAATCTGAAGAAGATTCATGTATTTGAATCAGAAGCTCATTGTAAGCTTGATAAAGAGTTCTCAAGTTTGTGCCTCAAAGCAAGAGTCTCAACCCTAACTCTTTCAAAATCCTCTACAGGTACCGGTGATATCATAAAGAAATATGACAAATCTTTTCAGAAACTTCTTGCTAGAAGCCTGAATAGAAGCTTAATGGCTTCCACGATTTATTGTGTTAGCATAAACGGAACAAGGGGTATTGGTTATGATTTTGATGAAGGACTTGATTTCGAAAAAGATGAGAAGCCAAATACTCTTTAGTCTCATTTTGTCCCTTCTAGGAAACAAAATGGAGTCATGCTTAAATGTAAAATTGCTTCAAAACCAAAGCTAAAGTAAAACCTCATTCCTGTTTCAACCATGCCTTAATGTATAGATATCATGCACAAAAAACCAAGTTTGCTAAAGAAAATATGGGAAGACTAACCCTAAAGGACCCATAAAGATGTGGGTACCTAAGGACAAGATAGTCTATGTTGTAGATATTCTTAGCAGCAGAGTTGAGACACTAGTTATGGTACCTGGACTCTGGATACTCGCGACACATGATGAAAAGAAGGCATATGTTCCAAAGCCTATAACTTAAGCCATGAGGCATAGTTAGTTTTGGAGGTGATCAGAAAGGGAAGATCATTGGCTCCGAAATAGTAGGTAATGATACTCTCCCTTCCATTACTAATGTTCTTTTAGTTGAAGTATTAATGCATGATTTGTTGTCCATAATCCAATGAAGTGATGATGGTTATTACATTATTTTCAATTAAAAGTCTTGTAAAATTGTCAATCAAAATGATGGGTAAGTTCCTTTTAATTGAAAGAGGAAGAACAGTATTTATAAGATAAGAATTTATGATTTGAAAAGTCAAAATATAAAATGTCTTATGTTTGTTAATGAATAGAAATGGACGTGGCATAGACGATCGGGCCATGTTAGCATGAGGAGGATTTCTCAGCTAAATAAGCTTAATTTAGTCAGAGATCTTCCAAATCTGAAGTTTGCTTTAGATGCTCTTTGTGAAGCATGTCAGAAAGGTAAGTTTTCTAAAACTTATTTCAAAGCTAAAAATGTTGTTTCAACCTATAAACCATTGGAGCTTCTGCATATTGACTTGTTTGGACCGGTAAAAATTGCCTCTACCAATGAAAAGAAGTATAGACTAGTCATTATTGATGACTACAGCAGATGGACATAGGTGAAATTTCTTAGACACGGGGATGAATCACATTTTGTGTTTTCTACTTTCTTTTCCCAAGTGCAAAATTAGAAAGATCTCTGAATTGTAAAAGTCAAAAGTGATCATGGTAAAGAATTTGAAAACAAAGATTTTGCAAAACTCTTTGATGCTAATGGAATTTCCCATGATTTCTCATGTTCTAGAACTCCACAACAAAATGGAGTTATATAGAGGTAGAATAGGACTCTGCAAGAGATGGCTAGAACCATGATCAACGAGACTAATGTGGTTAAACACTTTTTAGCAGAGGTAGTTAACACAACATGTTATATTCAAAAGAGGATCTCTAAAGCCCAACATTTCATATTTTCATCCTTTTGGATGTTCTTGTTTTATGTTAAACACTAAGGAGAATCTGACCAAGTTTGATTCTAAGGCACGAAAGTGCGTCGTGTTAGGATACTCTTGTTGGTGTAAGCCTTAGAGGCCAATACTTTTGGTACTTGTATCGAATTATTTATTAATAATAAAAGGCTTTTTATTTATTATGTTTGTCTAATAAAGTCCCTAGAATAGATAGTTCGTTTAATGTATCAAGTGTGACTTAATCATGAGATCACATTAAACATAAGGACACTATTCTTAAAGTATCCATAGTCGAGCTTTATTATGAAGTGGGATAACTGATCGCTCGACTGTGTGAGTCGAGAATGGGATACAAACTGCAAGTGCACAGTTCTATCGCGTAGTTTTAAAAGATATCGATCCCACAGGGACTTATGAATCGATATACCGTTATCTAAGGTTACTACGTAAATCTAAGGTGAAAATGTTTGATTGTTTGGGGAAAAACTAAGGGCTAAACTAATATCTAGATTAAATATTAATAAAACGGATATCGGTATGTAGTTCGTCAAAACTAGGGAATCAAGTCTTTGTCGGCTTCTTGGTTTTAAAATGAATCGTTTCGGTTAACTTTATTGGTTAAAGGTTCTATCTCAAACTCTCGCTCTGTTGAATAAACCATGATTTTATATTAATGTTGCTGTCACTTATAATTAAGTCAAAAACCATATTTTGAAAGCAATAAAGTTGCAGAAACTCTTTTTAAGAAAATACTGACCGTTTTAAACACCCTTATCTCAAACTCTCGCTCTGTTGACTTAGGTTATATAATTAAATCCAAATGCTTAACTCTCGTCCTCACATTCAATCTTTAAAAATACTTTTTGGAAAAGGTCAGAATTTAATTAACTCTAAAACTTGCTCTCGCCCTGATCTAGAATTAATGCCTAACTTACACTGTCCAGTTAAAATCTCAAACTCTCGCTCTATTGATTTTAACTTCTTTATGTCTTTTACTTTTGTAAAAAATCTTGTTATTAAACCTGTAAGTTGAGACCGTAAAAAGATTGATTTTGATTTTAAGTTTAGATAGACCGATTCAGTCTTGATCCCTTATTCTGCTTACTTTACATACCGATACCTAGGCAAATTAGCCAGACATGCTAAACAAATAAGAATTTATATCATGCATAAACAGACTCATTCCAGGCAGATAGTATAGATAAATAATAAAACAAAATATTAAATAATGATTAAAGAACCTGAATGCGTAATACAATAGTCTTGAACACTCCACCACAAGCCGGTAGGATTTGTTCTTGGATTCTTCAATTAAACAGTAAATTAAATCAAGGAATTAAAACTGGAATATAACGTAAGGTTAAATCCAGTATAAAGCTGCACAATGGTTTCCGGTGTAGAAACTATTATGCGAAAAATATCTAGAAGCTGAAACGGGAAAGGTAAATTTTGCAAGGAAAAAAAAATGTAAAGCTTGCAAAAGAAATAAATAAAATAAACAATGTTAAGTGCTGGAAAGGAAAAAATAAGCAAAAGGTGTGACAGGAAAATTTGGCAGAGCTTCGGCAATATGAGCGTGGAAAAACCGGGGGTTTGAAATTTCCCAATTAACTCCTATTTATACAGCTGCTGGTGTAACTGCTTTTCAAGGGTTTCCGTGTGCGTGGTCTCGTTCCGAGGGTTAAGCGTGCGTGGAAATAGCTTTCAACGTGGTCAGTTGAGTTCCTTGCGCCAAAAATATAGAGGACTGGTGTGACGTTCGTCACACCATGTGTGACGCTCGTCACAGGAGTGCTTTTAGTGTGACGCTCGTCACAACCCTTGTGACGCCCGTCACAGGCATAACGTGCACTTTCTTTGGGCTGGGCTTGGTCTTTGTTATTTGTTTCCTTTTTATTCCTTTTTACACCTCCTTTTCTTCCCTTTTTCACTTTTGCTTCAAAATGGATACCTGACATACATAGCAAGGAAATACTGCATAATATCTGATAAAATGAGATATACTAAAGTAAATGATAATATAATCTAATTGAATTAAGTCTTAAAATGTGATATAATTTCGTGTTATCAATAACATTAAAGCATTAAGACTATTATGTATATAGACTGATGATCACATCTCATGGATCATGGATAAGGAGTTATCAAGTCTTAAACATAGGTATGAATATTAAGAGCCCTTTGGTCTTATTTTACCCGTTTTCATTCTAGCGAAATCACATTAAGCCCTTTATCTTTTCGCGCACATAGTGGAGTAACCGGTTAGTGATTATGATCCGCTTTTAGCTAGAAGTTCTGGTACATAAGTCGGATAACTTCATTATTCAGTCCATTGCAAATTGCGGGGGATCGAACCGTAGTCCGCCCTACCAAGTTCAGTACCAGATTCCTACTGAACCAACTCATAATGGATCTTTCGTATTGTGCTTTTGCATGATCTGCAACCTTTAGATTAAATGATCTGGTAAGGATCACCTAATTTACTTAGTGCATTTCTTGATATATTCATATATTTTATGTTACTTTGGGGATCATTCACTTATATTCATCGGCTCTCCACGTAGTTTGCTATTAAGACGGTGCTGACTTCTGTATAAACTACTTGGGGTTGCCATAGAACTAAAAGTTCAAGGAATCGGTATAATAGGTACTTATCCTGATCTAACATATTGAGGTTCTCAGAGCGTTGTTATGGTAATGATTTTGTTTTGATTTCACTCAAGTTTTATAAAGTAAGCAACCTTTATACTTATTGGGTGTGTTAAAAAAAAAAATTTTTGTTATGGCTCAAGAAAATTGAGGGGAATAGATAATAGAATTTTTCACACTAGGGGCTTAACTTAGAATTATGAATATTTTTTTTTTTAAAAACAAAATATTAAATAATAAGGAAGGGAAATAACGATGAAAGGGAAAATAACATACTTGAAGAATGGAAATAGGAAGAATATTGTTTCCCCCCCATACTTGAACTAAACATTGTCCTCAATGTTTTAAGGGAAAGAAATACAAAATGGAAATGCAAAGAAAATAACAACTAAGGCTGCCTTCCGCCTCTGGTTCTAGGACCTGGTGATCTTTGACGTATGTCTAAGTTGTCGAACCTGCTGAACAATTCAGTAAACCGCTGGTCGGTTATGGCATTCCGGGCATCCTGTTGCTGTTGTATTTGACGCATCATCTGCATCATCTCTGCATTCTGTGCCTGCATACCATCGATAGCATCCATAATGTCGTCGTTGGTTGCAGGCCTTCTTCGTCGACGACGTTGGGAGGATGGGCCAGTTGCATTACCGGAAGGGTTGAGCGGGGCTGAATGTTGTGTAGGAGGATGATCACCTTGTTCCATTTCTTCAAACTCATCTGTTTGTGGGTTTGTTTGTAAAGGTTCGGTGGTTTCAGGAGCGTTTAAATCATAGAGGTGGCGGTCGGGGTTTGTGTCATCAGTTAGGGCGATATTTGGTAGAACAACGCTTGGGACAGCCTGGTTGTTCACCATAAGATAATATCCTCCGCCTACTCTGTTTTTAATCAGGCGGCTGGAGCGGCAATAGCTGATATCCATAGACAGGGGAGGTAGGGATTCTAAAGTTTGGAGTTTATCCCCTAGGTTCAGGTCAAGTGCTATGGATGTTATTAATCCACCAATTATAAAGGGTTGCCGGCCTCTAGCACATAAGGTGCGGATATGATGAAAGAGAAAAGAGGCGGCGTTTACCTGAGTATCCGGTTCGAAGACGCATTGGAGGAAAAATAGCTCCTTTGAGTTGACCTTGCTGTTGTTTGGTCTTCCAAAAATTGTGTTTTGCAAGATGCGGATGAAGTACCGGATAGTGGGGTTATGTATATGGGAGAGAAGGAGTTCTTCCCAGTTGTAGGTATCTATACCGGTAATTTTCTTAAAAAGGCCAAAAACGCCAACTGTGTTCCAGTTTGAGTTTGGAGGGATTCTGGGGTGTACCTGACCTTCTATGGGAAATTGTAACATGGTACTCAATTGGTTTTGGGTTAAGGAGTACTCGATGTTGAACATACGGAAGGTTGCGGTACCGGTTAAAAATTCGTCTTCACCGGCGGGAGTGGTGTAGTCGTATGAACTTAAGAATTCTAAGGTTAGGGATGGGTAGGTGGGTTGATTATGAGTGCAAAGGAAGGTTAAGTCGGCTAGGCGGAGCATCCATTCGATACCTTGGAGTAATCCTAATTGTTGTAAACAAGTTAAATCGGGGTACCTGGTGGAAGCGACGCCTCGCTGTTGGAAACGTTCGAATTGCTCTTGCTGGTAGTTGTCATCTCCGGATCGGAAGATGATATTCCCGAAATTTTGATTTCCCGCCATTGTGATGAATTTTTGAAGGGGTGATTTGGAAAGAAAAAGAAGTGTATTTGATAGGAGAGAATTGTTTTGTGGTGAATGAAGGAAGTTTTGGTAGGTATTTATAGGAGAAGGGTTGGAAGATAGAAAGAAAAAGTGGTTGAAGAGTAATTAAGTGTGGTTAAATGAAAAGTGAGTGGGGAAGGTAAAAAATTAAAGGTGTAACGTTCGTCTCCAACGGCTCCCTAACGTTCACATGTCTGAAGGGCGTTACGCTCGTCACAAGGGTGTGACGGTCGTAACAGGAGTTATGCGTGCCGTTCGTCATGGAGTGTGTGACGCTCGTCACACATTTCTTTTTGGCAGGGCATTCAGCAGCGCTTCACATAATTAATCTGGAGATGAATTTATTTTGATTATTTTGTTTTATTTGGTTTTTAGATTGTTCTATTTAATTTAGCTAATTAATTTGTGTTGCATGCTATTCTATTTCTCATAATAGTAATTCATTCTGAGTAACAGTAGAACAGTAGAGAACATAGCCATTGCATAAATTAAATAAATAAAAGCTTTAATAAAATTAACATAATGTAATACAGGAAGGGAAAACAATGAAATGAAAGGAAAGTAAATGCGAGCATGAATTCAAATAACATTAATGAAAAATCTAGCCTAAAACTAAATAACTTAGAAAGAAATAACTAAATTCCATCTATCTTCGGATCTCTGGCCGGAGGAGCAAAAGAGTTAACACGATGCCGTAACATACGTAACTGACTTGCCGTGCTGCTCATGTATTCTAGGATTTCATGTCTCAAGTTGTGGAAATCTTCCCTGAGGGCGTCTTGTTCTGACATCAAAGCTTCAATGACGGTTTTAATATCTGTTCCTGGCATATGATGTCGGAGATCAGGCATGGCTGATTCTTCGGTCAGGACAGGCTGAGGAGGAGGATCAATATCATAGTAGCCGGAAGGTGTCTGAGGGTCAGATTCAGCCTGAGAGATATGGTCAACATAGTGCTCATAGTCATCACAAATCTCATAGTCCTGGATGGATTCAGTGGATCCAGCAGGAGTTGGGGTTTCATTCAGGTTATAGAGCCAGTTCCTTTGGTTATGAACACTAGTTCTAGGATCGGGCATGGTGAATAGGCAGAGAACCTGGTTATCAATAATAAGCTCAAACTCATCAGACCCTATGTTTGCTATAAACATAGTGTTGAAGAGGAAGGGTATACTCATAGTAGTAATGCCACAAAAAGGGCTAAGGTCAAGCATAGGCTGACGTAATCCAATAGCATTACCTATCATAGTGATCAAACCGCCTATTCTAATGGGTGCTCGCTCATCCTGGATAAGGTGGTCCAAATTAGCTAACATAAAAGCAGCACCGTTTACTGGACGGTTCTGGGAAGCACAAAATATGATGAAGAGTTCATCACGTGAAACTGAAGTACTATTTGGCTTCTTCCCAAATAAAGTGTGGGTCAGGATCTTATGGAAATAGCGGAAAGCCGGGTTATGTATGTTTCCAGAGAGAAACTCATGTTCTTCGGGCTCATCATTTCCAGTCAGCTTACCCCAAAAGTGTTCAAGCTCTCTATATTCAAAAAGTTCTTCCTGGCTTACAGTGAATGTATCAAAGGAGGTAGGAAAACCCAAAAGGTTGGTGAAGTCTCTAATATTAAATTGGTACTCCATATTGAACATTCTGAACTGGATAAAACCTCTGCTAATTCCTTTTCCATGGCTGGGTAGATAGATTAATGAACTAAGGAATTCTAGTGTGAGTCTCCGGTAGGTGGTGAAATGTCTCAGGATAGGGGAGGTCTCCCATCCTATCTGATTCAGCAAAAACAGGACACTCTGTCTCAGTCCAAGGGCAGTCATAGCCCAATCATCAGCATATAAACTAGGTAGCATCTCTCTAGCGGCTAGTTCTTCAAACTTTCGTTTCTGAGCCATTCCTCTGAACTTGATACCCATACGATCAGAATGTCCCATCTGGTTAGTGTTAGCTAGAGAAAAGAAACATGAGTTTAAGTTAGGATTTGGCCAAATGCCGAAAGAAGAAAAGAATTATTATTATTATATATATATATATATATTTTTTTCTTTTTTAATAAATCAATAATGAATACTAAATAGAAATTAAAAGAATAATTAAGAGAAAAATAGGGAAATGATAATAATAATAGAATAATAAAATAACAAATTAATTTGTGGGTTGTCTCCCACTAAGCGCTTTGTTTAAATGTCGCAAGCTCGACAAATAAACTGTTAAATATAGTCTATGAGTCCTGGGGGCGTTTCGTCTAAGTGTAGAATTTGCGAATCCTCGTTGGTTTCCGCATAGTGATAATGTTTCAGACGTTGCCCGTTTACGGTGAACGGTTTTGTAGATTGTCCTTTTATTTCTACCGCTCCACTGGGAAAGATTTTAGTGATATGAAAAGGTCCTGACCATCTGGATCGTAGTTTTCCCGGGAATAACTTTAGTCTAGAGTTAAATAAAAGTACTGCGTCGCCTTGCTTGAAGATTTTCCTTGATATACGCTTGTCATGCCATTGTTTTGTTCTTTCTTTATAGATTTTGGCATTTTCATAGGCGTCTCTTCTGAGTTCCTCTAATTCGTTTATGTCAAGGATTCTCTTTTCACCGGCGGCTTTATAATTCAAATTTAAATTTCTAATAGCCCAATAGGCTTTATGTTCTAATTCTACCGGGAGGTGACAGGATTTTCCATAAATGAGCTTAAATGGGGTCGTCCCTATGGGAGTTTTATAAGCAGTTCGGTATGCCCACAAAGCTTCTGGTAATTTCAATGACCAATCTTTCCTTGAAGTGGCGACCGTTTTTTCTAGTATTTGCTTGATTTCTCTGTTAGATACTTCCACTTGTCCACTGGTTTGAGGGTGGTAAGGCGTTGCTATCCTATGTCTCACTCCATATTTAAGTAGTAGTTTTTTGAGTACCTTGGATATAAAGTGTGATCCACCATCACTGACTACTATTCTTGGGATGCCAAATCTCGGAAATATTATATTTTTAAAGAGTCTAGTTACTACTCGGGTGTCATTTGTTGGAGAAGCTATAGCTTCGATCCATTTTGATACGTAGTCAACTGCCACGAGTATGTATTTGTTACCGAAAGAGGATGGGAAGGGTCCCATGAAGTCTATCCCCCACACGTCAAAAATCTCTACTTCCAAAATACCTTTTTGTGGCATCTCGTCACGTCTAGATATGTTTCCCGTGCGTTGACATCTGTCACACTCCTTAATAGCCGCATGTACGTCCTTCCATATAGTAGGCCAATAAAAGCCAGCTTGTAGGATTTTAGAGCAGGTCTTGGATGTACTTGTGTGTCCACCATAAGGCGCAGAGTGACAGTGTTGGATTATATTTTCTACCTCTTCTTCGGGTATACATCGACGGAAAATACCATCGGGGCCTCTTTTGAAAAGTAAGGGGTCATCCCAGTAATAGTGTTTTATGTCGTGGAAGAATCGTTTCTTCTGCTGGTAAGATAAAGTAGGTGGAACTATTCCGGCAGCTAAATAATTGACTAGATCAGCGTACCATGGTGTGACAGATATAGCTAAGGTGGTTTCTACTTGCATGTCGGAGTTGTTCTCTTCCAAAGTAGCTATGAGTTTATCATACGAGAAATCATCATTAATGGATGTTCTTTCCGGTTCAAGGTTCTCAAGTCTAGAGAGGTGGTCTGCTACTACGTTTTCAGTTCCTTTCTTGTCCTTGATTTCTAAGTCGAATTCTTGTAGTAACAAGATCCATCTTAGGAGTCTAGGTTTAGCATCCTTTTTTGTTAAAAGGTACCTGATAGCAGCGTGATCGGTGTAAACTATTATTTTGGCTCCTACCAGGTAAGAGCGAAATTTATCTAGCGCAAATACCACTGCTAGGAGTTCTTTCTCGGTTGTGGCATAATTCATTTGCGCTTCATCCAGGGTTCTGCTAGCGTAGTATATAACGTGAAGCTTTTTATCCTTTCTTTGTCCTAAAACAGCACCTACAGCATAGTCACTGGCATCGCACATTATTTCGAATGGTTCATTCCAGTCTGGTGTCTGCATAATGGGTGCGGAGATCAATGCTTGTTTAAGAGTTTGAAATGCTTTTAAACAGTTATCGTCGAATATGAATTCAGCATCTTTCATCAACAGTCCGGTTAAGGGTTTAGTTATCTTAGAGAAGTCTTTGATGAATCGTCGGTAAAAACCGGCGTGTCCTAAAAAACTTCGTACTTCTCTCACAGTTCTTGGGGTTGAAGATTTTCGATTACCTCTATTTTGGCTTTGTCTACTTCGATTCCTCTGTTCGAGATGATGTGTCCTAAAACAATTCCTTCTTGTACCATAAAGTGGCACTTTTCCCAATTAAGTACTAAGTTTACTTTTACACATCGCTCCAGAACTCTTTCCAGGTTTTCAAGGCATTCTTCGAAACTTTGTCCGTATACAGAAAAGTCATCCATAAATACTTCCATGATGTTTTCGAGAAAGTCGGCGAATATTGCCATCATGCATCTTTGAAAAGTTGCAGGGGCATTACACAGACCAAACGGCATTCGTCTATACGCGAAGGTACCAAAAGGGCATGTGAATGTTGTCTTTTCTTGGTCATCAGGGTGAATTGGTATTTGAAAGAAGCCTGAATAACCGTCTAAATAACAGAAATGTGAATGTTTAGCTAATCGTTCTAACATTTGGTCAATGAATGGTAAAGGGAAATGATCTTTTCGGGTTGCTTTGTTTAGTTTCCTATAATCAATGCACATTCTCCATCCCGATTCGATTCGTTTAGTTATAGTTTCTCCTTTTTCGTTTTCAATAACGGTTATGCCTCCTTTCTTTGGTACAACGTGTACAGGACTAACCCATTTGCTATCAGATATAGGATATATAATACCTGCTTCTAATAACTTGGTTATTTCTTTCTTTACTACCTCACTTAGGATCGGATTTAGTCTTCTCTGGTGTTCCCTAGAGGTTTTACAATCTTCTTCTAACATGATGCGGTGCATACAAATAGAAGGGCTTATTCCTTTAAGATCGGTGATGTGGTATCCTAGTGCGGTTGGATATTTTCTTAAGATATGTAGGAGTTTTTCTGTTTCGAGTCTTCCTAGATCTGCATTAACTATCACAGGTCGTTCAAGTTCTAAGTCTAGGAATTCATATCTCAGATTTTTGGGAAGTGTTTTCAAATCAGGGGTTGGTTTGTTAAGACACTGCGTAGGATCCGGTGTTATTGCTAGGCATTGTTTAGATTTGTCCTCTAAAAGATAGTCTGATGCTTTGTCTTCTCCTGACTCTGCTTCTTTTATGCATTCATCGATGATATCCATGAAGTAACATGTATCTTCTATTGCAGGTGCTTTCAAGAATTGGGAAAGAATGAATTCAATTTTCTCTTCACCTACTTCGAAGGTGAGTCGTCCTCGTTTTACGTCTATGATTGCACCGGCAGTTGCTAAGAATGGTCTTCCTAGTATAATAGGTGTCGTATCATCTTCTCTAATGTCCATAATTGTGAAGTCAGTGGGAATGTAAAACTGACCTATGCGTACGGGAACGTTTTCAAGGATTCCTACAGGATATTTGATGGAACGATCTGCTAATTGCACAGACATTTTGGTCGGTCTTAATTCTCCCATTTCCAGTTTCTTACATATGGATAAAGGCATAACGCTAATTCCGGCTCCTAAATCGCATAAGGCTTTGTCGATGACAAATTTTCCTATGTGACAGGGTATAGAGAAACTACCCGGATCCTTGAGTTTAGGGGGCATGTTTTGGATTATAGCGCTACATTCGGCAGGGAGTGTAACGGTTTCGCTATCCTCAAGTTTCCTTTTATTAGAAAGAATTTCTTTTAAGAGTTTAGCATATGAAGGCATCTGCGTAATAGCTTCGGTAAACGGAATTGTAACGTTTAATTGTTTAAGGAGATCAACAAATTTTCTAAATTGGCCTACGTCTTTGGTTTTAACAAGCCTTTGAGGGTAAGGTATAGGTGGTTTGTAAGGTGGTGGAGGTACATAAGGTTCCTTCTTTTCTAGGGTTTCCTTATTACTCTCTTCCTTTTCCTTAGGTTCACTTTCCTCAGTAGATTTCTTAGGGTTTTGGTTTTCTATCCTTGGGTCAGACGGTCCTTCCACTTCCGTTCCACTTCTTAATATAATTGCATGAGCTTGGCTTCTCGGATTGGGTTGGGGCTGTCCAGGGAATGTACCAGTTGGTGCAGCAGTAGGTGCTTGTTGTTGAGCTACTTGAGATATTTGCGTTTCCAGCATTTTGTTATGGGTAGCCAGGGCATCTACTTTGCTTGCTAGTTGTTTAAGTTGTTCGCCAGTGTGTATGTTCTGGTTTAAGAAATCTTTATTGGTTTGTTGTTGGGAAGCTATAAAGTTTTCCATCATGATTTCCAAGTTGGACTTTCTAGGGGTATTATTGTTAGGATTCGGTTTCTGATATCCCGGAGGTATAGATGGGGCTTGATTTGGAGACTGTCCAGGTGCGTATAAAGCATTATTACTCTTATATGAGAAGTTTGGATGGTTCTTCCAATTTGGGTTATAGGTATTCGAATAGGGGCTTCCTTGAGCATAGTTTACTTGCTCTGTTTGGATTCCAGTCAAGAGTTGACATTCTGCAGGAGTGTGGCCTTGGATTCCACAGACCTCGCAATTCTGAGTTACAGCAACCACGGCGGCTGGAGGTGATACGTTTAAACTTTCAATTTTCTGGACCAAAGCATCCACTTTTGCATTGACGTGATCAAGGTTACTTATCTCGTACATGCCAGTTTTCGGTTGAGGTTTTTCCACCGTTGTTCGTTCGGTTCCCCACTGATAGTGGTTTTGGGCCATGCTCTCGATAAGCTGGTAAGCATCAGCGTAAGGTTTGTTCATTAGTGCACCACCTGCAGCGGCGTCTATTGTTAACCTTGTATTGTATAAGAGACCATTATAAAATGTGTGAATTACTAACCAGTCTTCCAAACCATGGTGTGGGCAAAGTCTCATCATGTCTTTGTATCTTTCCCATGCTTCGAAAAGAGACTCGTTGTCTTTCTGTTTAAATCCGTTTATCTGGGCTCTTAACATAGCTGTTTTGCTTGGTGGAAAATATCGGGCAAGAAAAACTTTCTTCAACTCGTTCCATGTGGTGACTGAGTTGGAAGGAAGAGATTGAAGCCATCTTCTAGCGCTATCTCTTAATGAGAAAGGAAAAAGACGAAGTCGAATTGCCTCTGAAGTGACACCATTAGCTTTAACAGTATCAGCGTATTGGACAAATACGGATAAATGAAGGTTTGGATCTTCGGTAAGATTTCCAGAGAATTGGTTCTGTTGCACAGCCTGCAACAACGAAGGTTTAAGTTCAAAGTTGTTTGCTTCGATTGCGGGCAGAGCAATACTTGAATGCGGTTCATCTTGCGATGGAGCGGCGTAATCTCTAAGAGCACGAGCTGGTTCTGCCATCTCGGTTAAAGAAGGAAAATCTTTGAGATCAGGAAGGTCTATAGGAGGGAGATTGTTTTCAGCACGATATTCCCGAATTCGTCGTAAGACTCGGAGATATAGTTCGATATCGTTGATTCGTAAATAGAGCGGTTCGCCTTGAGAGCGAGTGCGTGGCATACAAATCAACGAAAGAAAGAAAATAGAAGGAAAAGAAACCTTAGTCTCTACAGCGTAACGGAAGAGTTACGATATCGATTGAATAAAAGTCCCCGGCAACGGCGCCAAAAAACTTGATCGCTCGACTGTGTGAGTCGAGAATGGGATACAAACTGCAAGTGCACAGTTCTATCGCGTAGTTTTAAAAGATATCGATCCCACAGGGACTTATGAATCGATATACCGTTATCTAAGGTTACTACGTAAATCTAAGGTGAAAATGTTTGATTGTTTGGGGAAAAACTAAGGGCTAAACTAATATCTAGATTAAATATTAATAAAACGGATATCGGTATGTAGTTCGTCAAAACTAGGGAATCAAGTCTTTGTCGGCTTCTTGGTTTTAAAATGAATCGTTTCGGTTAACTTTATTGGTTAAAGGTTCTATCTCAAACTCTCGCTCTGTTGAATAAACCATGATTTTATATTAATGTTGCTGTCACTTATAATTAAGTCAAAAACCATATTTTGAAAGCAATAAAGTTGCAGAAACTCTTTTTAAGAAAATACTGACCGTTTTAAACACCCTTATCTCAAACTCTCGCTCTGTTGACTTAGGTTATATAATTAAATCCAAATGCTTAACTCTCGTCCTCACATTCAATCTTTAAAAATACTTTTTGGAAAAGGTCAGAATTTAATTAACTCTAAAACTTGCTCTCGCCCTGATCTAGAATTAATGCCTAACTTACACTGTCCAGTTAAAATCTCAAACTCTCGCTCTATTGATTTTAACTTCTTTATGTCTTTTACTTTTGTAAAAAATCTTGTTATTAAACCTGTAAGTTGAGACCGTAAAAAGATTGATTTTGATTTTAAGTTTAGATAGACCGATTCAGTCTTGATCCCTTATTCTGCTTACTTTACATACCGATACCTAGGCAAATTAGCCAGACATGCTAAACAAATAAGAATTTATATCATGCATAAACAGACTCATTCCAGGCAGATAGTATAGATAAATAATAAAACAAAATATTAAATAATGATTAAAGAACCTGAATGCGTAATACAATAGTCTTGAACACTCCACCACAAGCCGGTAGGATTTGTTCTTGGATTCTTCAATTAAACAGTAAATTAAATCAAGGAATTAAAACTGGAATATAACGTAAGGTTAAATCCAGTATAAAGCTGCACAATGGTTTCCGGTGTAGAAACTATTATGCGAAAAATATCTAGAAGCTGAAACGGGAAAGGTAAATTTTGCAAGGAAAAAAAAATGTAAAGCTTGCAAAAGAAATAAATAAAATAAACAATGTTAAGTGCTGGAAAGGAAAAAATAAGCAAAAGGTGTGACAGGAAAATTTGGCAGAGCTTCGGCAATATGAGCGTGGAAAAACCGGGGGTTTGAAATTTCCCAATTAACTCCTATTTATACAGCTGCTGGTGTAACTGCTTTTCAAGGGTTTCCGTGTGCGTGGTCTCGTTCCGAGGGTTAAGCGTGCGTGGAAATAGCTTTCAACGTGGTCAGTTGAGTTCCTTGCGCCAAAAATATAGAGGACTGGTGTGACGTTCGTCACACCATGTGTGACGCTCGTCACAGGAGTGCTTTTAGTGTGACGCTCGTCACAACCCTTGTGACGCCCGTCACAGGCATAACGTGCACTTTCTTTGGGCTGGGCTTGGTCTTTGTTATTTATTTCCTTTTTATTCCTTTTTACACCTCCTTTTCTTCCCTTTTTCACTTTTGCTTCAAAATGGATACCTGACATACATAGCAAGGAAATACTGCATAATATCTGATAAAATGAGATATACTAAAGTAAATGATAATATAATCTAATTGAATTAAGTCTTAAAATGTGATATAATTTCGTGTTATCAATAACATTAAAGCATTAAGACTATTATGTATATAGACTGATGATCACATCTCATGGATCATGGATAAGGAGTTATCAAGTCTTAAACATAGGTATGAATATTAAGAGTAATATTTATACTGGATTGACCCGCTATGAGAATACTATACAGAATGTTATGCAAAGTGTCATAAGTTATTCTCATGGCGATAATGGTGTATACCACCCTTCGACCTGAAACCATTATGGATCCTAGATGTAGAGTCGAGTGTCTTATTGTTGATCAAACATTGTCCGTAACTGGATGACCATAAAGACAGTTGATGGGTACTCCACGAAGCATGCTAAGGGACATGAGTGACCTAGATGAAATTTGTCCATCTTGCGTAACAGGATAAATGTCTATGGGCCCAATATTGAACTGGACAAGGATGACACGGTCTATGCCTTGTGTTCAATATAGACATAAGGGCAAAAGGGTAATTATACACATAATTATTATCCCAAAAGGATTTGTCAGATCACATGACATTTTTCGTGTCTTGGATAGCAGTGATGTGTTGCTAGATACCGCTCACTGTTTATTATGTTAAATACGTGATTTAATATAATTGCCAATGCCGCGAAAACCTACAGGGTCACACACAAAGGACAAATTGATGAGAGATAGAGTAACTAAGGAATACCGTAATGTACGGTGTCCTTAAATGAATTGTAGAATATTATAAGGTACGGTGTACTTAAGTAGAATACGAAATATGGTAAGGTACCACACGCTTAAGTGATTTTGGCATATTATAAGATATGAGCCATATACACTTGAGTGGGCTTTTTAGCTTGCAGCCCACACAAGTGGTTCTATAAATAGAACCCTTGTGTAGAAGCATGAAGACACTTGCAATTTTGTTTCTCTCTCTCTCTCTCTCACACACACACACTCAAAGCCTTCATTCGTAGCAGCTAGCACTGAGATTGAAGGAATCCGTTCGTGTGGACTGAGTAAAGGTGTTGTCATTGTTCAACGTTCGTGATCGCTCTGTAGATCTGCATCAAATGTTACAATCGCCACAAGAGGTAACGATTCTATCACTGATCATCCCCATTCGTAAGGATCATTAAAGGAGAAATTTTAAATTTCGTTGCGTTTTGGATCGCCCTTCTCCTTCAGTGGTATCAGAGCCACTTACGAAACCATGCATCTGAATGCTGTTTATTTTTTGTATTTTCTGTATTAATACGATAAAATAAAGAATGAATCAAAGAATAAAATGGTAATTAAATTGAGATCGATCAAGTTATATATATAATATAAGTAATCCTGATGCAAAATACGGTATATATGATATACTGTTTCTGTTTCATTCATTCAAACACTTAATGGTTATTTTCCTTTGAGCGATCAATGGTTGTTTGCTTCTTCATCCGACATTAGTATGGTGAAGCAATGATGTATTGATGAATCATACTGAATCAACAATCAAGATGTGTTTGACGGTCTGAAATTGGTGCATTAGGGTTAATGACGGCACAAGGGTTGTGTTGTCAAAGAGTTATGCGATTAGAGTTGTGACTGCGCAAGAGTTGTGCTTTAAAGTATCAAGTGTTGATGCAAAAAACGACGTCGATTTCAAATGAATTATTCATTAAAATTTTCGTCCAGGGGCGCTGCCCCCTTGACCCCCGTCCGTTGAACGGTCAGCGGACCCCCGGCTAACTCTTTGTAGTGTGATCGGTCGCCAAAATTTAATTTGGTTTTAATTAATTAAAAGAATTAAAATTAATAATAATAATGTGTTTATTATTATTGTCTTGTGGTGATCGGTTATGGCCTTAGTTTTCCTTTATTTTGTTTTGGGTTTTAAAATACGACCTGCGTGTCGTGCCTCTCTTTTAATCTCTTAATGTAACTTCTTTTCTCATCTCACTCCCTCGTATGTAAAACGAGTTTCTTTTATGTAATGTAAAGTTATGAAGAAAGAGAAGAATTCAATATCAAAGGAGGACAACCTTGAAGATCTTGCTTGGAGAAGCTTAGATCGTTATTAGGTTAGCTTAGGTTCTCTCATTGGCTTTGGAGAAAAATTGCGCTACGGGCCATAACTGTTTTATTATGTATGTATGTTGATGCATGTGAATGTATGTTGATGCATGTGAGAGACGATTTATATGATAAATAAGCCGGTGAGATCAGAATAATTGCAAATTCCCTCAAATTAAATATTAAGTTTATGCTTTCCGAGTTTTAACACTCATCAAGACTAGTATCGGATAATGTAGGTTTCGCCTACGCGAGGTGCATGTTCTATATTAGTAAGGTGCGATGGGATAATTGTAATATCCAATTGTTAAAACAATGGGTCAAACTTAACTAAACAGATTATAATAAGATTATATATGCTTAGAAGCAAGAGTTGGAAGTGATCCATGTGATGGATTGGAATAAGGAGTTATTCACCCAACTAAAATATTCAAGAGTTGTATTATATACAATTGGAAGGAGTTCCTACCTAAATAACCTAGTTTTGTGTAATCCGCCTACGCGGACTTAAAACGAAGTGAAATATGGATCTCGACCCACTAGAAAATCTTCCAACGGGATTTTTCGAATCAAATGGTGAGGGTCATTTGTTTTGAGTAAAATAGTGGGAGCATATTTAATTAAAGGCCTAATTAAATGTGTTACTGATACTTATATTTTCATTATTTTCATGTAGATTACCATGACAACAAACACCTCTAACAACATTTTGCGATCAATCCTTGACAAGGAAAAATTGTCTAGGACAAATTTTCTGGATTGGCACCGAAATCTGAGGATTGTCCTCAAACATGATAGAAAGTTGTATGTCTTGGAGAAACCTGTTCCTGAAGAGGAACCTCCTAGTTTTGCACCTAAGGCAGAAAGAGATGCTTATAAGAAGCATGTCGATGATGCCAATGAAACTGCTTGTCTCATGTTAGCTACCATGAACTAAGAGTTGCAAAAGCAACATGAGAACATGGCAGTGTTCGATATGATCGAACACCTGAAGATGCTCTATCAAGAGAAAGCAAGGCATGAAAGGTTTGAAGTTTCAAAAGCCCTTTTTCAAGGCAAGTTAGCTGAGGGAGCCCATGTAGGTCCCCATGTGCTCAAGATGATTGGGTATGTGGAAAACCTTGAGAGGTTGGGTTTTCCCCTCGGAAAGGAACTTGCGACTGATTTGATCTTGCAATCGTTGCCAGATAGATTCAGTCAATTTGTCCTAAATTTCAATATGAATGATATGGACAAATCTCTTCATGAACTGCTAGCCATGTTAAGAACTACTGAGCAGAATCTGAAGTCAAAAGGGAAGTCTATTTTGATGATCGGAAATGGAAAGAGACAGAATAAAAGGCCCACCAAGCAGGGTGATAAAGGGAAAGGCAAGGAAGTTGCCAAACCCAAACCCACTGTTGCTTCTTTGAAGCCTTGTGGAGGCATAGCAAAAGAAGGCACCTGCTTCCATTGCGGTAAGACCGGACACTGGAAGAGAAACTGCCCAAAGTACCTGGAAGATAAGAAGAATGGAGTAGAGACTTCAAGTTCAGGTATTTTTGTTATTAAAATTAATTTTTCTACTTCTGCATCATGGGTATTAGATACTAGATGTGGTTCTCACATTTGTACCAATGTGCAGGGACTAAAAAGGAGTAGAGATTTGGCAAAAGGTGAAGTTGACCTACGAGTTGGCAATGGAGCAAAGGTTGCTGCTTTAGCCGTAGGAACTTATGTATTGACTTTACCTAGTGGTTTAATAATTCAGTTAGAGAACTGTTATTATGTACCTGCAATTAGAAGGAATATTATTTCCGTTTCTTGTTTGGACAAGTTTGGTTTTTCATTTATAATAAAGAACAATTGTTGCTCAATTTATTTGAATGATATATTCTATGCTACTGCACAAATGAACAATGGACTATATGTCCTTGATCTTGAAATGCCTATTTATAACATTAATACTAAAAGGATTAAACCTAATGAGTTAAATCCGACTTACCTTTGGCATTGTCGATTAGGCCACATAAATGAGAAACGCATTTCCAAACTCCATAAAGATGAACTGTTGGACTCTTTTGATTATGAATCATATGAGACATGCAGATCTTGTTTAATTGGAAAGATGATAAAGTCTCCATTCACAGGAAAAGGTGAAAGAGCTAATGATCTTTTGGCCCTCATACATACTGATGTATATGGACCACTTAACATACCAGCCAGAGGAGGTTTTCCGTACTTCATCACATTTACTGATGGTTTCAGTAGATATGGTTATGTGTATTTAATGAAACACAAATCAGAGTCCTTTGAAAAGTTCAAGGAATTCAAAAATGAAGTACAAAACCAACTAGGAAAGAATATTAAAACTCTTCGATCAGATCGAGGTGGTGAGTATTTAAGCCTAGAGTTTGATGACCATCTGAAAGAGTGTGGGATCCTATCCCAACTTACCCCTCCTGGAACACCCCAATGGAATGGTGTATCTGAGAGAAGAAATCGAACCCTGTTAGACATGGTCACGCCGATCTTCCAAACTCCTTTTAGGGACATTCATTATTGACAGCAGCTTACACACTTAACCGTGTTCCATCCAAAAAGGTTGAGAAGACACCATATGAGATATGGAGTGGTAAGAAACCACATTTGTCTTACATGAAGATTTGGAGTTGCGAAGTTTATGTGAAACGACAAATTTCAACTAAACTTGAGCCCAAATCTGACAAATGCTTATTTATGGGGTATCCTAAAGAAACAATAGGGTATTACTTCTACAATCCTTCTGAGGGCAAAGTGTTTGTCGCTCGAACTGGAGTTTTCCTAGAAAAGGATTTTATTTCCAAAGGAATCAGTGGGAGGAAAGTAGAGCTTGAAGAAATTCAAGAATCACAAAGCATCGACACACCTATGGAGGAATTAGAGCAGGAAACGCAAGTAGTTGTGGAAGAGCAACCTGTTCAAGTAGAACAAGACCATCGTAGGTCAAGCAGGATACGTCACATACCTGAGAGATATGGATATCTCATAACTGATCAAGGTGATGTATTACTCATGGATCAAGATGAGCCTGTAACCTACCAAGAGGCCATAACTGGTCTCGAGTCTGAGAAGTGGCTAGAAGCCATGAAATCTGAAATGGATTCCATGTACACAAACCAAGTTTGGACCTTGGTAGAGCCTCCTGTAGGAGTTAACCCTATAGGATGCAAGTGGGTCTTCAAAAAGAAGACTGACATGGATGGTAAGGTACATACCTATAAGGCAAGACTAGTTGCAAAAGGATATAAACAAATTCATGGGGTTGACTATGATGAAACCTTTTCACCAGTTGCAATGCTTAAATCTGTTCGGATTTTACTTGCTATCGCTGCATATCATGATTATGAAATATGACAGATGGATGTCAAAACTACTTTCTTTAATGGGAATCTTCTTGAGGATGTGTACATGACACAGCCTGAAGGATTTGACATACCAGAAGAAGCCCAAAAGATATGTAAGTTACAAAGATCAATCTATGGATTGAAGCAAGCTTCCAGAAGCTGGAATCTTCGTTTTGATGAAACAGTAAAACAATATGGATTCATCAAGAACGAAGATGAGCCTTGTGTCTACAAGAAGGTTAGTGGGAGCATGATCGTTTTCCTGGATTTATATGTAGATGACATATTACTCATTGGAAACGATGTCCCTACCCTACAACAAGTAAAGTATTGGTTGGGGAAATGCTTTTTCAATGAAGGACCTTGGTGAAGCAGGCTATATATTAAGAATCAGAATCTATAGAGATAGATCATAAAAACTGCTTGGCCTAAGTCAGAGTACGTACATAGACAAAGTGCTGAGACGCTTTAATATGCATGATTCCAAGAAAGGATTCATACCTATGTAGCATGGCTTGTGTCTATCAAAAACACAATCCCCTTCAACTAAGGAAGAAAGGGATCGCATGAATAAGATTCCATATGCATCTACAATAGGATCTATCATGTATGCCATGTTATGTACTCAATCAGATGTCTCGTATGCTTTAAGTGCAACGAGTAGGTACCAATCTGATCCTGGTGATGCTCATTGGGTAGCTGTCAAGAATATCCTTAAGTATTTGAGAAGGACTAAGGACTCATTCTTGATATATGGAGGTCAGGAAGAGTTAGCTGTAATTGGATACACCGATGCTAGCTTCCAGACAGATAAGGATGACTTTAGATCGCAATCTGGTTATGTGTTTTGCTTAAACGGTGGCGATGTGAGCTGGAAAAGTTCAAAGCAAGATACAGTTGCTGATTCTACAACCGAGGCCGAGTATATTGCTTCCTCAAGTGCAGCAAAGGAAGTTGTTTGGATCAAAATTTTCATTAGTGAACTTGGCATAGTTCCTAGCATTGTGGATCCCATTGGTCTCCATTAGGATAACAATGGTGCTATCGCACAAGCTAAGGAGCCTATATATCACCAATGATCCAAACACATACTTAGGCGTTATCACCTCATTCGAGAGATAATAGATAAATGAGATGTGAAAATATGCAGAGTACCTACACTTGACAATATTGCTGACCCACTGACAAAGCCTCTTGCGCAACAGAAGCATGATAGCCATACTAGATCTATGGGCATTAGGGGTATGCCTGATTGGCTCTAGTGCTAGTGGGAGATTGTTGGTGTAAGCTCTAGAGGCCAATACTTTTGGTACTTGTATCGAATTATTTATTAATAATAAAGGGCTTTTTCTTTATTATGTTTGTCTAATAAAGTCCCTAGAATAGATAGTCTGTTTAATGTATCAAGTGTGACTTAATCATGAGATCACATTAAACATAAGGACACTATTTTTAAAGTATCCATAGTCGAGCTTTATTGTGAAGTGGGATAACATTAAAGCATTAAGACTATTATGTATATAGACTGATGATCACATCTCATGGATCATGGATAAGGAGTTATCAAGTCTTAAACATATGTATGAATATTAAGAGTAATATTTATACTGGATTGACCCGCTATGAGAATACTATATAGAATGTTATGCAAAGTGTCATAAGTTATTCTCATGATGATAATGGTGTATACCACCCTTCGACCGGAAACCATTATGGACCCTAGATGTAGAGTCGAGTGCCTTATTGCTGATCAAACATTGTCCGTAACTGGATGACCATAAAGATAGTTGATGGGTACTCCACGAAGCATGCTAAGGGACATGAGTGACCTAGATGGAATTTGCCCATCCTGCGTAACAGGATAAATATCTATGGGCCCAATATTGAACTAGACAAGAATGACACGGTCTATGCCTTGTGTTCAATATAGACATAAGGGCAAAAGGGTAATTATACACATAATTATTATCACAGAAGGATTTGTCAGATCAAATGACATTTTTGTGTCTTGGATAGCAGTGATGTGTTGCTAGATACCGCTCACTATTTATTATGTTAAATACGTGATTTAATATAATTGTCAATGCCGCGAAAACCTTTAGGGTCACACACAAAGGACGGATTGATGAGAGATAGAGTAACTAAGGAATACCGTAATGTACAGTGTCCTTAAATGAATTGTAGAACATCGTAAGGTACGGTGTACTTAAGTAGAATACGAAATATGGTAAGGTATCACACGCTTAAGTGATTTTGGCACACTATAAGATATAGGCCATATACACTTGAGTGGGCTTTTTAGCTTGCAGCCTACACAAGTGGTTCTATAAATAGAACCCTTGTGTAGAAGCATGAAGACACTTGCAATTTCGTCTCTCTCTCTCTCTCTCTCTCTCTCTCTCACACACTCAAAGCCTTCATTCGTAGCAGCTAGCACTGAGATTGAAGGAATCTGTTCGTGTGGACTGAGTAATGGCGTTGTCATCGTTCAACGTTCGTGATTGCTCCGTAGATCTGCATCAAAGGTTACAATCGGCACAAGAGGTAACGATTCTATCACTGATCATGCCCATTCATAAGGATCATTAAAGGAGAAATTTTAAATTCCGATGCGTTTTGGATCGCCCTTCTCCTTCAACTCTGGACGCTCAAAAGGCTATAGAATATACAACACTGAGACATGGATTTTTGAAGTAGCAATACATGTCATATTTGATGATAAGCTTGATTTTGAAAAATCAAGGCTAGTTGAGAAATTTGCAGATTTGGAGATAACTTATTCAAGTTTTGAAATAAATACTTCAGAAGCTAAAGCAGAAGACTTTGAAGCTCCTCAACCAGAAGCTGTTTAAGCTCAAATTCCTATGAGAAGGCACATATAAAGATCTTCACATTCTGAAGAATTTATTCTGGGAGATAAATCTGAACCTGTCAGAACTAAATCCTTTTTCAAACCTTATGAAGAGACTCTTTTGGGTTTGTTGTCTCTGATACATACTACATCAATTAACGAAGCATTTCTAGATACATAATGGATTCTGACAATGCAAGAGGAACTCAATCAATTCTCCAGAAATGATGTATGAGATCTGGTGCTAAGACCCAAAGGAACTCATGTTATTGGAACAAAGTGGGTCTTCAGAAACAAGTTGAACAGACAATGAGAGGTAGTAAGAAACAAGGCTCGACTGGTAGCACTGGGTTATAGTCAGCAATAAGGGATTGCTTATATAGAAACCTTTGCATCAATTACCAGGTTAGAGTCTATTTATCTTTTAATTTCCTTTGTTGTTAATCATAACATCATCTTATATCAGATGGATGTTAAGAGTGAATTTATAAAGGTTACATTACTGAAGAAGTGTATGTACACCAACCCCTACTTTTGAAAATGTTAAAAATTCAGAGCATGGTATGAAAGAATGAGCAATTTTCTTTTAGAAAATTATTTCACTAGAGGGAAGGTTGATATAACTTTATTCTATAAATTATTCAAAAATTATATCCCTGTTGTTCAAATTTACATTGATGATATCATATTTGGTTATGCTAATGCTACTTTGTGCAAGGAATTTGCTAAGGCTATACAAGCAGAGTTTAAGATGAGTCTAATGGGAGAACTCAGGTTCTTTCTAGGTATTCATATCAATCAAATTCCATAAGGAATGTACACCCATCAGAGTAAGTACACCAAGGAACTTATAATGAAGTTTAGCATGTCATAATGCAAGATGTCAAAGACTTTTATGCATCCTATATGTATCCTTGAGAAGGATGGGGTAACTGCTAAGGTAAAACAAGAGGTATACATAAGTATGATTGGTTCTCTCTTATACTTGACTGCTTCTAGACCTGACATTTTATTTAGTATTTGTTTGTATACTCGCTTCCAATCAGATCCTAGAGAGCCTTACTTCAGATCTTAAGAGGATCTTTAGGTATCTAAAAGGTACAATTAACCTTGGCTTGTGTTATAGAAAATCTAAAGACTACAAGCTAGTGGATTATTGTGATGCTGATTATGCTAGAGACAAACTTGAGAGGAAAAACACTTCTGGAAGCTGTTTGTTTCTAGGAGATAACATGATCTCATGGTCCAACAAAAGGCAATCAACAATAGCACTTTTAATTGCTAAAGTTGAATACATTACAGCTTCTGGATACAGGACTCAGATGCTCTGGATGAAAAGCCAACTAGAAGATTTCTAGATTGTGAGAGTAACATTCTTATACTTTGTGATAATACTTCTGCTACTTGTTTATCTAAGAATTTCATTTTCATTCTAGAGCAAAACATATTGAGGTAAAACATCATTTTATACATGACTATGTTCAGAAGGGAATTTTAAATCTAAAATTTATTGATACAAACCATCAATGGGTTGAAATCTTTACAAAATCCCTTGTTAAAGATAAATTTGTTTTCATTCTGAAAAATTTAAAAATGAACTTATATATAGAATGAAAAAGATATTTTTCTCATAATGTTAATATCTCATAATGGTTAAATGAGACTCTGAGAATTGTTTTAGTTTTGAACGTGTGAGACTTGTTGAAGATAAATTTGTTTTCATTATGAAAAATTTGAAAATGGACTTATGTCCATAACGAAAAAGATGTTTTTATCATAATGTTAATCTCTCATAATGGTTAAATGAGACTCTGGTAATTGTTTTGGTTCTGAAAGTGTGAGACTTCTGAAGTGAGAAGATTTTATAAGTTCAGATGTATCCAGTTAGAACGTGTTTGGTTAAACAAATCTTCTTTATGGATACTGAATAGTTTTACATTAAATAGTTGTCAATCAGTCTCGATTCCTGGAAAAGTTTTAAGACAATTGTCTTATAAAACTTAGTCATTTCTGATCTATTTATGTGACATGTTGGGTGAATAAATATAGGGATTAGGTAAAATCTTCACGTTTTACCTCCTTGTCAGATTTTTGCACTATTCAAAACTTTTTCATGATTGCAAAAACTTATATTTAAACCCACTTCAGACACTTTTGTTATTATCACAACTTACACTTTCTCTCTTTGGGCTTAAAATCTCCAACAAGCCCTCAAACCGTTGTTCTTCATCAACAATGGCCTCTCAACAATCTCAACAAGAACAAGCTCAATAATAAGGTGTTGCTACTACTCAATGAATTAGTCGTGGTTCTTTTTCATCATCACAACCACAACCACAACTCCCTCACTTGCTTCGAGTTGTTTCTTCGAGAGATTACTTCGAGTACTCAAGTTGAAAATCTGGAAGTGTTGTGTAAACTCTTAGTTGAGTTTGATAACATGAAAGACAATTGTGTTAATCTATTAACTGCTGTTAAATTTCAAGGTCGGGAAAGCTTATTCAACCGTATTTAAGGTTCAGTCTTCTATCATCTGGTTAGAGAATTTTGGGTTCATGCCAAATCATCTCCCTTCGGAGTTACTTCCTTTGTTTTTGGAAAGAAGATTGTCATTTCGGAAAAGCTTCTTGCCAAACTCATTGGTCATGATGGGTATCGAATAAGGGCTAAATAAATTATAGAAAAGGAGTCCAAGGTGGATGAAATTTCGAAAGTGATTTTCCTCTATAGAAAATACTCAATCAAGATCAAGGATCTTCACCCTAAGCTTAGGGTTTTAGCTATAATCATTCTGGAATGTTTTCATCATAAAAGATCAACAAGTTCTTATGACTACATCAACAATGACCAATAACACATCCTTTATTACATTGCTACTGAGAAGAAGTTGAATCACCTTGCACTTCTCTTTCGGCATTTAATGGATAGTGCAAAGGAATCTATAGATGGTAGCAAAAGGAATAAGATCTATATTCCTTTTGGTAGGGTGATCTCAAACATTCTGATGGAAAGCAAATTGATTGACTCTCTAACAGATGATCAGTACTTCAAAGGCAAAGTGTGTGCTCTGACCAACAACTTCAAAAGTTAGATCTAGAGATTTAGAGATTTCTTGCCTGAAGAAATCTAAAAGGAACTTTCATGCCATACTCTCGGGTATAGTTAAACCTCTACTTCAGAAGGTCCCTCCAACGCTTCTACTTCTTGCTCCAGAAATGACTCAACCTCATTCTCTAGTTCAAACTACTATGGTTGCTTTTGAGACTACTCTTGAAGTTGGAAGTGACTTTGGGGTCAAGAAGATTGTGGTTTCTGAGGAATTCATTTTGAAGACTTTGGAGCACCTAGAGGCTGATAATTTTGAAGTTAAAGAGAGACTCAAGCATCAGGATGAGAAGACATCAAAGATAGAAGGGTTGCTTGGAGAGATCTTATCAAGACTGTCACCCCCTCATTAAACCATAGTTTTTAAAACATTATGAACTGGGTGTATACATGTTCTGATAACAACCAGGCATGCGTAATACAACAAGGCATGTTGAAAACTCTGACAAATCATGCTCTATGACGAGACTGATGACCAGAGTTTCCGACACTCAAGCAAGTCAACTCTTAATGAAATACTTTTGAACTCAGTTTGTTGCATTATGGGAAGTTACTAAATTTATCATTACCGAGTTTCTGTCTTATGGGAAGATAGTAATCAGGCTTCTTCCTTATGGGAGGTTATTTCTTTCATGCTAATTGAGATTTTTATATGTGTTAAGATTATTTTAAGTCTTAAATTCAGGGGGAACTTGCAAACCTAACTCTGATATTCGAATCTGAAAAATAATTTTCAATTGTATAAAATTTATTAGGAGCTTACAAACCTCTCTCTGATGCTCTTATGTGATTAAACCAAGTAAAAATTGTTCATCAAAATACATGGTTTTGTCATCATAAAAAATGGGGAGACTGCAAGAACAAGATTTGGTTATGCATCTGGAATTTAGATTTTTTTATGATAACAATGTATTGTTTCTTAGAGAACAAATTTGTACATTAATGGTTTTTATCTAGTGTGTAACTTTTGCTAACAGGTTCTGACTCCAGAGCTTTGACGCGTGATGTCATCAGATTCTAGAATCAACACACTCTGACTTTGAAGAGATACAAGTGCTTTATAAGATATTGTCAAGTTCTTAAGAGCTCTTATACAATGATTATGATAAACGTTCATGCTAAAGCTTTTGACTGTGAATCTGATTGGAGAGCCTCTAAAGGACTGTCAGCCTTCAAGATTATGAAGAACAAGATCTGAAGACTCTGAAAACCAGGTTCTGAGGAACTGTGCCAAGACTCTAAAGATTTTCTCAACTAGTCTATTAATCCTTCTAAGCATGATTCAACATCATATCATTATTAGCCTATGAAGATTAAAAGATAAGATCAAAAGGTTTTGCATTAGAAAAATAGTACACGGTACAAGATCACCCCTTCCTCCACTATGTTGATTTTATAGGCTACGGACAATACTATTGTACCATTTTGTCTCCTATATGCAACCCGTTATACAAAGAGACAACTACGGTTTGCTATTCTAATTATACCCTCCAACTAATCTTGTAACTGCCTATATAAAGGAAACTTGGAAGATTGGAAGAAGTTGTTAATTCACTATGTAATACTATGCTCATACACACGCTCTTTGCTGACGTATATATTTTGGTGTATAGTCTTTGTAAACATACATAGAGTTTTTGCTCATTATTGAGTGAAGAAATTCATTATATTAAACTTGTGTTAGTCTGCTTTCTTAGAAGCACTATTGTAAACACATACTTGTAAATCTCAAAGTTGTTTGAGTGACTAGGTTTTAGTCATATAGACTCAAGAAGACAAAAACAGTTTGTCTTTGTGATATCTGTAATCAATTTCGATTATAATGGATTAAGTCCTTGTTGAGAAGGCAAAATCACCTTGGTAGGATGGATTGAAGGTAGCTTAGTTAACAGTGAACCAGTATAAAATAACCTTGTTATTTTTATTGTTATTGTTATTGCTTGATTGAGTTGGTTTTAAAAAGGATTTCATTTTTAGAAAGTCAATTCAAACCCCTATTTCCTGTGTTTCTTACCATCTTCAGTTGTTGCCACTGCAACATATGTGCTTAACAGGTGTCCAACCAAGAAGCTGAAGGAAATAGTTCCTATTCAGAAGTGGACTAGAGCCAAGCAAAGTGTGAGCCACATGAAGGTGTTTGGTTTTGTTTGTTATAAACATGTAGCAGATGCTAAGAGAAGGGAGTTGGATGAGAGAATCAAAGTTATGTTACTTGTAGAGTACCACAGTACATATGCTTATAAGCTTTATTGTCCTGTCACTAACAAAGTTGAATTTAGTATGGATGTCATTATGAAAGAATCAAAAGTATGGGATTGGAACAAGTTTCAATCCAACCCTGGTGTAGTGTTAACACATGAGTTAACTTTTGAAGACATTTTAGAGTCAGAAGGAGAATCTACATCTGAAAGAGATTCTGAGTCAAAATATTAGTCAGAGTCTGAAGGTGACTTAAATGCTGAAGTTGAGTCTGACTTTAAAGGAGAATTTGATGATTCAGATTCTGATGATGGTCCAAATTTTGGTGGTAATCCAACCTTTGAAGATGAACCTTCTGAAGGTGGAACTTTTGAAGACTGAGATTCTGATGTTATAGTTTCTGAAGGCAGAGCTTCTTAAGTTGTAGCTTATGAAGGTGGTCCTGCTTCTGAAACTAGGCCACAAAGAATTTAATAGATTCCACAAAGGATTACAAATTTTGAATTGCTGCAAGATACTGAAATCGACTTTGAAGGGGAAGTCATTCAGTGTGCCATTGTGGTGGACTCTGAACCAGTCATTATAGAAGAAGCTCTCAAGAAGAAAGTGTGGCTGAAAGCCATGAAAGAAGAACTTTAGGTTATATAAAGAAACAAGACTTGGGAGTTCACTGAGATTCCAAAGAATAAGAAATTCATCAATGTCATATGGGTTTAAAGGTGAAACTAAAGGCAGATGGATCAATTGGCAAACACAATGCAAGGTTAGTAACTATAGGATTTCTACATAAATCAGGACTAGAGTACTTTGAGGTGTTTGCTCCTGTAGCTAGACATGAAACAATGAGACTGGTGATTAATATAACTACTAACAGGAATTGGCCTATGATAAATTTAGATGTAAAATCCACATTTCTGAATGGTCCTTTACAAGAAGAAGTTTATGTATTACAATCTCCTGGATTTATGAAAAAGAATCATGAAGGGATGGTGTACAAGTTGCATAAAGCTTTGTATGGACTCAAACAAGCTCCTAGAGCTTGGAATATGAAAATTGATTCATTTTTCAAGCTTCAAGGATTCAGGAAATGTGAGATGGAGTGCAATGTTTATGTTCAACATACATGTGATAACAATATGATTTTGGTGTATCTCTATGTTGATGACATATTGCTAACAGGGAGTTATTCAGATGAGATAGCTAAGTTTAAGAAGGTGTTGATGAATGAGTTTGAGATGACTGATCTAGGAAATATGACATATTTTATAGGGATGAAGAATATGCACTCTGAGAAGGTTATGATCTTACATAAGCTAAAGTATGAACTTGAACTTTTGAAGAGATTTGATCTGATAAATTGCAAGTCCGCAGTTATACCTTTTGAGACAAACCATAAGTTGGACTATGATTCTGAAGGTGATGATGTAAATGGTACAATTTTCAAATAGTTGGTTGGTTGTCTGAGATATTTGTGCAATACCATACCTGATATTTGCTATGCAATTGAAATGGTGAGTAGGTTCATGAGTAAACCAAAGTGGTCACATTACCAAGTTGTCGTCAGAATTCTAAAGTACATCAATGAGACTCTGAAGTATGGAGTTTTATTCCCTTTTGGTGTTGAATCTGAGTCAAAGCTGATATTCTATTCAGACTCTGATTGGTGTGGAGACAGAGTTGGCAGAAAAGTACTTCTGGATATTTCTTTAAGTATATGGGAGATCCTATTTCTTGGTGTTCTAAGAAGCAATCAGTGATCATGTTGTCAACCTGTGAAGCTGAGTATATTGCAGGTGCTTTGTCTGCTTGTCGAGTTATATGGATTATGAACTTGTTGCAGGATTTAAAGATTAAGTTAAGCAAGCATGTGAAGTTGATGATTAGCAATAAATCAACTATAAGTCTTGCCAAGAATCCAGTGTTGCATGGAAGAAGCAAGCACATTGACACGAAGTTTCATTTTCTGAAGAACCAGGTTCAGAATGGGGTGTTTGAAGTTGTGCAATGTAGCACTTAAAAGCAGTTACCATATGTTCTGACTAAGGCTATCAAGACTGAACACTTTATCCAACTGAGGGATGAAATTGATGTTGTTAATTTTTATTAGGTGAAAATAAATTAAGGGATGTTGTTAGATTGTAATTCATTTATCAGTTGCATTTGATTTTAATTTAGCTTGTATTTGAATTTACATTTTGTTTTAAGTAGTATATACAACCAAATGTGATTTTAACTTTAATAGTGTAATATCTTTTCATAAAAGAGTTTTCAATTCTAGTAAAAGTTTATTAGAAACTTTTCTCTCTCTGTTCTCTCTCTTCCATCTTCATCATCTTCATCTTCTTTCTCTTATGCATCAACAAATTTGTGGTTGTAGTATATCAATTTGTAACATCCCACAAAATTAATTATTAAAGACTAATTGTTTTTTTATTGAAAAAAAATTATTCAAGTCATACTTCAAACATATATAAAACTACTTAATTCCCCGATACTAGAAATACTAGTAATTTCCTATTGTTAATTATTCTCTATGTGAGTTTTGATAATAATAAAAATTAGTTAAAATTATAACAAAATTATTATATAGATATTATGAAAAAATAAAGAAGATGCTTTTCGACTTCGTAATATATATTTAGCTAGCAATTTTAAGAAAGAAAATAATATGATTTATTTTGTAAGAAAATATTTTCTAAATAATATCTGGTGAGATGTTAAATTTAGAAGTTCATTTTCATAAGTTATACTCTAAATAAAGAGATTAATTACTATACACTGTCAGTGTAAAAAGTTTTACACCGTCGATTCATCACCATCATCCGTTTGTATTACTTTATAGATTTTTAAAATAAAAGTCAAACTTCTTTTAATATCCAACGTCTATGATTAACTGACAGTGTAAAATCCTTTTACACTGTCAGTGTATTTCAATTAAACTCCTAAATAAATTATTGAAATGTAAATAGATTAAAAATTTATATGAAACATTTAAAATACTATATAAAAATAAATAAATAAATGAAATGCTATTGGTCTCAATCAAGAAGCAAATTTTTATAAAAAAAAAAATCAGAAAAAAGAGCACATAATAAAAAGCACATGCCAATGTTATAAGGGTATGAGATGGAATGCTATTGGTTTGTGTATTAATAAAGACAAACAACAAGTAGTCGTTGTAGTATAGTGGTGAGTATTTCCGCCTGTCACGCGGGTGACCCGGGTTCGATCCCCGGCAACGGCGCATTTTATTCCGTTTTTGATCATTTCGTTTTACACCCATACTGGACCGGATTTTAATTAATTCTGGGCGCAATTAACTCTTTCATTTGATAAAAATAAACCACAACATACTCGTTGCCCCCATACTAAACACACTATACCCCTGCAACTTCTTTATATAATAGTACCTATTTAGATCGGATATATAATATATTGATTGATTAATTAATTTAAAACCTTAAAAACCAAATTTAAAAACTTCATGAATACCACAAACACATCAATTCATAGATTTAGTGTAACATTAAGAACTTTGGAAAATCTAGTTAGACAATCATCAAAGATTGTGAATACTAAGATTTACTTGTAAAAGTACCTTTTTAAATACATTAAAATCGGTAAACGTGTTGTCTCGCTAAATAAAAAATAGGTGATAATTTTGTATTAATTTTAATTTTTTAAATTAATTTATTCACTAGACAATTTATAATTAATAAAATAATTTTTTTAAGTCGGATAATTGACTAACCGATTTAATAAAACAATTTGTAAGTTCATCAATGACATAATCTAAGAGATGTTTTATTTTTAAAATTAATATTATTTTAATGAAAATCCAAATTTCTTTATTACAAAATATTATAAAATATCTTTAAAATATTTTTTAAATATTATTTATTTTTTTAGAATATTATAAGATTTATTTGTTTAGAATATTATTTTTTTTTCTTTTATATGAATTTTTCTTGTTTATACCGCTTTGACTTTGTTTTATGGTGTATTTCCTACCTATTTAAAAACTCATATTTATGATTTATATTTGGATATATTTGCCAAACATTTAACTTGGTTTTTTTAAATCTAATTTTTACTAGCATTTTCTACCTATTTAAAAACTTGTTTTAATTGGATTTAGATTTTTTCCAATTATAAAATATGGAGACGGATCAATTAATGTGAACATTAGTATTCAGCCGAACTCGTCCTGGAATCCGTTCCGTTTATTTCATTATGTACTTTATTATTTTAGTTTTGATCATTTATAATATTAAAAATATGGTTAATATTTTTATATTTTATTTTATATTTATTATTTAAAATGTTTGAAATGTATGGATAAAGTTTTTGAGATTTTTTTATTTTATTATTTGTAATGTAATTTGATTTTGGAAAAATTAAATATTTTTATTAAAAATTAATTTTACTAAATAAATGGTGGCGAGCGAGGATACCTGGACCCAATTTGAACCCGTTTGAAATGAGTTTGAGTTTTAATTCTCATCCCCTATTGGGAATTGGGGCGGGAAACGAATATTATTTTAGGATTTATGGGAGGTAAATACCGTCCCTGACCGACCTAGTTATCATGCCTAATTTCTACTTTGATGGATTTCTTTCACTATCTCTGCTTTTGCTTACTACATTAACTTTATTCTGATGTGTCCATTTATCGATGAGTTAGATTGACCTCTAAAATTAGAATGTAATACCTATTAAAATAAAATAACATAACATAACAAACATATTAGAATTTGATGTAGGAAGGTTGTCCACTCGTATCGAAAATAAAGTTGCGCGTTGAAAATGATTGACAGAAATTGTGCAAGTTTGGTGTCCGATATCATAATGACTATTGCTATACCTTTGGTGTACACCAGGATTTATACTAGTTCGCCGCACCCGTCCTTGTTTTACGCCGACTTTAGTCTTTAAAGGTTGCCCATTAAAAATTTGTTGGTATTCTAATATTATTTATGAGAAAATTATACGAGTTTAGTACAATCACAATATCCAAATTAACGTGGAAAATATTAAAAATCATCTTTATGGATCTTTTACTTGTACACAATCTACGAACTGATCTCTTTGTGAAACCTTCACGCGAAATCATGTTTAATCTATGAACACCAACAATCTGCTTTGAAGTCTTTATTCTACAATGATCTTTACTCGATCCTACTGGTATCTTGAGCGTTTGTGTAACACCCTAAACCTAAAACACTTAATTTATAAAACATGCGAAAGAAAATACTCAAAAGGGTGCCACATTTCTCAACATAACATCCTTAAATCACAATAGCATCGAAAAATAAATTTCACAACTCCAATTATCTCATGAATAGAAATGAATGTCACTTATTCATCAAATGGTTAATTCAACACCTTGCAAAAAAAAAAAAGGTATTCTCAACTCAGTGTCACACTATCAGAGTGACACACACAAAACTAAACAATGCAAAAAGATAAACAATGAAGATGAGAAATTATGTCATCCTTCAATACAAGTGTGAGATATTGAATCGAACTCTAGTATGGTTGAAGGGTAGCTTTTGGTTCGACAATTTGACAGAACCTTAGTATGCCGTCAAAGTCTGTTCACATGATGTAGTCGAAGTATGCTAGGATAGCATGTCGAATTTGTCTAGTTTGTTATGTCTAATTGTTTAAGTTAGCTTGTTCTTTAAGTTAACTTGTGTAATGGACCTGTGTGTAAAAGCACATTAGTTTAGTATGTTAATTTTCTTATAAATAACATACTAGGCTTTCACCATTGTATAATGCAAATTCTAATTATGATGAGAGATGTTATTTGTTATTATATAATACTTGTAATTTTGTTTCAAAAAGAAAGTAAAGAATAGTAGTTTATAACCAATTTAAGTGTGTCCTTATTGTTTTCTTCTTTTCTACCTTTGTGGGTTTCTTATTGATCAAGAAACCAATTATACTTTGTAATTATTGCATCGTTTTCACAACAAATTGATGCGGTGAGCATGTACAAGATGTCGTCAATAAAGCATGAGATTGAAAAGTTCATAGGAGTGAACGATTTTGGTCTGTGGCGCTTGAAGATGAAAGCCCTACCGGTTCAGCAGGTTTGTTTAGAAGCGTTGAAGAGAGTCGCAGCCACAGACGTTGCGTTAAAGGATAGAGAAAAAATGACTATGATAGAGAAAACCCACATCGACATCTTATTTATCCTTGGTAATAAGGTTCTTCAACAGGTTTTGAAGGATACGACGACGTCGAGTCTTTGAGAGAAACTCGAAAGTTTGTTCATTACCAAATATTGGTCAATTGCCTCTATCTGGAGAAAACTTTGTATTCATTCAAGATGAGTGAAGACAAAGTTCTGGATGAATAGTTGGATATGTTCAACAAGATGATTCTTGATCTTGAAAATATCAATGTAAAAATCGAGGATGAAGATCAAGCGCTGTTATTGTTGTGTGTTTTGTCCATAACACATGCTCACTTCAAAGAAACTCTCTTGTATGGAAAAGAGTCTCTGACATTTGAAGAAGTTCAATTAGTCTTGTACTCTAAGGATTTGAATAGACAAAATAAGCATAAGCCATCTTTGACTAGTGAAAGTTTGTTGGTTAAGGCGAAATTCACAAAGAGAGATGACAAGTTCGATAAGAATAAGGGTAAAAGTCAGCAAAAGTCTTATAGTGGTGATGCATCTGGTACTTGAAGTTATCAACAAACAACTCATTCATTCTATTTCCCTTCTCTATTTAAATAAAAATCCTATTTTTATTTTTATTAATTCTAATAATTCATTCAACTCTTAACAATTCTATTCACCGTCTTAATTTTAGTTAGTTTCTATTTTCCTCCCTAAAGCACAATTTTTCATTTTCGCTATTACTTTAACTAAATAAAAATTATAATAAAATCTACTAAAAACCCAATCATACTCAATAATACTAATAAAATCATTTAAGGCATTCTAAACTCAATAAAAAATAAAATAATCAAAACTAGGTTGTTACAATTGATATGTCCGGAGATCGAGAAGAACTCCTACCTTGTCTGCAGGATTCAATACATCACTACCAAGATGAACTTGGAGGAAGAACCTCCTTCTTTTCAACTGGGATTATCAAAACCATTCATACACCTTGCAAACCTTTGAAATCTTAGCCAAATATTCAAAGAAATGTTAAATTCAAAAACAAATTTCCTTAACAATCACAAATATCCAAAGATGAAATTCATATCCATTCAACAATGGAAAAATAATGAGGTAGAAGATGAAAGAAATTTATTTGTAAGTGTTCAAAAAATATTCAAAACTCTTTTGAAAATATGAGAGCAAGTGGTTTGTGAGTTTTCAAATCAATTATTGGAAGTGTATGTTTTCTAACACTGTGACATTTTTTTAGAGAAAATGATTTTTATATGTGTTGGAGATCTAGTATAAAAATGAATGAAAAGTGACGTTTGATTCAGATCATAAACAAAAATTGTGATTTTAGTTAAAAGGGAAAGTGATTTGAATCAAGATCTGAAACATATGAGTAACCCATTTGAGATTCGAGTCATGAAAACATATGATTCGAATCAAATGAGACAGTGACAAACCATATAATTGTTGTATTGCATGGTTTGAGTCAATTGTAAGATATGATACAAATCAAAAGGTGCTATGATTTGAATCAAGCACAGGTTGTGATTTGAACCACGACAGCTTCAAACACTTCATGCTGTCTCTGTTTCATTTTATTTGATTCATGGGATGTGTGATTCATATCACACCCCTAAAATCTCAATATTTTTCAAGTTTAAAGAGATTTTGAGATTATACCACTGTCATGAATTCAATCAATCTCAAATATATTTCTTAATCCCAAAACTCGACAAAGTGACTTAAATCATATTGCTTACAATATAATAAAACACTTTGATTTATGCAAGCTAAAATTACGGATCTAAAACTCAATTAAGAAATGCGCAATTGATGAGGAGACTCAATGATATAAAACTAAAACCAAAAACTTAAAAGACAAGCAACAAAACTATAACCCTTAAGGTAGTAGAGACATGCAACTTTAGTCTCCCCATTTTCGATGCTTGGCAAGCTTGCAATTGAAAATGATTTGACTTTAAGCAGAAGCAAAGTATGATCAATGTTTCCTCCATTTGCTTGTGCTCCACATTTCACAAGGAAGAACATCATAAAATGCATAAATCAAATCTAGACTCACATTACACCTTCTCCCCTTTGATAAGATAAAAAAGAGATAGATGCAAATGAGCCTAAACGCTAAATAAACAACAAAACAAATGATATTCTAGGGAAACAAATGAGTTGTACATAACTAAGAGGGATATAAAACATCAAAGAGTATAATATATGAATATAAATATGCTAAATGTAACAAAATACACAAATAGACATGTAACTACACGACAAAAACAACTACGTGAAGAAAACTTCTACGAATGGAATATTAAATAATGCTTGAACAAACACAATAATGCTCAAATGCGGATAATTAACAAATGTACTTAAAATGTTTTAAATGCAAAAATGAATGAATGAAATGAAGAATGTAAGAAGTAAACAAATAAATATGTATATAACAAAAATACAAAGAATGATATTACAATATATAAGAGTTGTAAAAACATATAAATAAGGTTGATTAAAATGTAGCTTGATACAAGAAAATGTTAGTGTACAACATAATACAATAGAAAATTAAACTAAATAGGAATCCAAATATATTTAAAACACGAAGAATCCAAGATTCCTAATTCCTTACGTATCTTGTGAAAAGTTTATGAGGATAACAGTTTTGTAAAAATATCATCTAACAGATTTTTCGTATCCACGTATTCAAAAATAACACACATTTTTCAACATGATCTTTAAGAAAATGATGCAGAATATATATATGTTTAGTACGTGAATCAAGTACATGATTGTTAGTGAGGCTTATGATGCTAGTGTTATCGCATTTGATTAGAATGTAACTGAGTTTTAAATTGTAATTCAACAATTGTTGATTTAGCTATAGAATTTCTACACAACAATTACTAGCAACTACGTATTCAGCCTTAGCGGTAGAAAGAGCAACACTCTGATGCTTCTTACTTGTGAAGATGTTAATCATCTATCTTAGCTTAGTTTTGATTAAGACAAACTCTTATCAAAGAAGCAAAAGTTCGAAGTCTAACTCAACCAAATGTCAAGAGTAAGCTATTGGATGTTTTAGATTAAATAAATTGAGCTTGATACTAAGATTCTTAATTGTAATTCATTATATATAAACTTTAGATGCTCATAAAACTCTCATTTATTCATATTTAAAGTTTCCAAGCATTCATACATCAAAACCACTTAATTCAATCATTTCTAAGCATATTTTTTAATATTTGTAGGATGGTAATCGGTTACACAAATCACGTAATTGGTTACAGGTTCATTCTGTTTGAATTTTTTTTAAATGTTTTGCACTTTTAAGTCAGGTAATCGGTTACCTGAATTAAGAAACTGGTTACATAATCGTTGTTGTTTAAATTTTGAAAATTATTCTTCACTTTTTAAATCAGGCGATCCTTTACCTGATTTATAAAATCAGTACATAATACAAAATTGTGTATTTTCATGAACCATTTTCATTCTAATGCATTGCAAACCTTCATTAATTATGTACAAACCTATACATATATTCATATAGGTTTCTTAGAGTGCATTTAAGGTTCAATATTTAAGATTTTCAAATTACCTATTTCATACAAATTTAATACAATTCAAATCAATTTTCTAAGTGTTCACTCATTTTCAAAATGTTGAAACTTTTTTAATAACTTTCAAATCATTCAAAAAAGTTTCATAGTATATTTTGAGCACTTAAGCCTTATATATTATTAAATTGTAACATAAAAAGGGAAGATCAATTTTCATCTTAAAATTTATTCAAGATTCAAATACTTAAGATTATTCAAAAAAGTGTATTGTAACTTAATCACCAAGGTTATGGTGATAAGTTATTTGTTGTAAAAAGTTCTTTGGATTTGTGTAATTCAAAGTCCACCACAGTGTTTGGTGTTTGTGAAAAAATTATTTTGATTCGGGGAGGTTCAAAGTCCACCGTAGGTTTGGTGTTTATATTAGAAGATTGTGAAATTCTAGTTAACAGACTATCGATGTCACACAGGATGTTATGACATCCGATTCTACGCAGACAGGAATGTAAACAATAAATAAATGTAAGTGCAGTAAATAACACAAGGAATTGTTTACCCAGTTCGGTGTCACACACACCTACGTCTGGGGGCTACCAAGCCAGGGAGGAAATCCACTATTAGCAGTATTAATTCAGGCCTTAAACCACCTGTTTAATCCTATCACTTAATACCTACCCAATGCAATTTCAATCTTAAACTAATACCAGAGTTCCTACTCACTCCCCCTCAATCACCTCAGTGATTACAAACTTTAATTAAGTTTAAAGATAATGGTGAAGTCACACTTCAAACAACTCTTTATTGTGCTTAACAGCTTTAATCAAGATACACAACACTCACGCTTAAAAGCTTAGAGTGACACAACTCTTACAACTCAATGAACACTTTAGTCCAATGCAATCATCTAGGTGATAATTGCTTGGCTCACAAGATACACCTAATACAAGACACACAAAAATACAGCAGTGAAGTATGATGGAACAATAAAATCTTCACGCCTAAAACCCCTAAGTTCTGAAATTAAGGTTAAGCAAGTTAACCTAATTTCCACATATTAGGGTGCTAACAAATAGGCTATTTGTTAGGTTCATTAATTGTAGCTCAGTTATTAGTTTCCTGGATTTTAGCTCAGCTGTTGGATCCCTAAAGAATAGCTTGAGAAAAATACTGAACAGAAAAACTAATCGTCATACACTTTAGCATATCCTGTCAAGAATGAATGTCACAACATTCAGTTTGACGTCCAGAACATAAACCATATGCTAAGTCTGTTATTTTCCTGAAAACAGACTGTACTAAATGTTGTACTGTAAAAGACCAACCAGTCTATACTTCAGTATCAGCTGACAGATATAAATGTCATAACATCCAGTTTGACATTTAGACAATGGGCCTTATGCCAGGTCTGTTATCCTCCTGAAAAACAGACTGAACTAAATACTGAACTGTAGCAGAAAAACCAACCTGCCTATTATTTAGTATATGTTGTCACTGATGAATGTCATAACATCCAGTTTGACATTCAGACAATAGGCCTTATGCCAGGTCTGTTATTCCCTTGATAAGCAGACTGAATTAAATACTGAGTTATAACAGACAACCAACTATTCTATACCTCAGTATCTGCTGTCAGGGATGAATGTCATAACATCTAGTTTGACATTCAGTAAATCCTGTATTAGCTAAACCTGCAGCATACTACTTAAGTATGTCATGACATCAGTCAAGACATCAAAGTACAGTTAGATGTTTTAACACAAAATGCAGCCAATCAAACATCTACAAACTCCCCCTTTGGCAAATTTTTGGCTAAAACAACTTGGCATCACAACAGAGTTCACAGCAGCGGAAAATACACATCTAGCAGGGAGATTAACCTAGCTAATACACTCAGAGCAGCAACACACATACAGAAACTTCACACATCAACACACATATAGAAGTTAAATAAAAACTTCTAATCAACAACACACATCAACACACTCACACTCATCACACATAGGAGTTGAACATAAAGCTGCAGCACAACCTCTGGATTAGAGGATCTTCAATATCTGTTTAAGCACATAGAAAATATTCTGTTGTCCTGAGCTTGTTTTGTGCGCATATTGGGAAGTTGTAACACTGTTGACTGTTGGTTGTTTGTCTGAACATAGTACTGACTTGTTTGCTTTTCTCACAGGTACTTTAGTAGCTTTAACTCATTGCTTGAGTTGCTTTGCTTTGCTTGTGGTTGGCATACCTCCTAGGTAAGCACTCTTGTTCTCCATGTAGTCTGGAAGACCTGCTATCTTTGGCAGGCACCTGTCTGAAGCCCTTCTTAAGAGGCCATGTTCTTGGTTGTTTATGTTTATGCCATGTACTTCAAAGACCTCCTAAGTGAAGAGGCATTGGCAGATAGAAGGGATGTGCAATCCATCCCCTGCTATTCAGTTAAGCCTTTCATCTTGCTCGCACTATGTGCTGATGCATTTTGAATAAACACCCAAGATCCTTTGTATATAGAGTCGGTCAAGTGGAGTAGAGTCCCACATTCTGGACTCCCACGTTTTCATTGATTGAAGCTCACCCAAGCCCGGGTTAAGAGCTATGAGGTCCAACCCTCATCACCTTTCATCTGCTCACCCTGACGGTCAATGTCAGTGGTTAAGAGCCCTCAGATACCCTTCCAGCCGGCTTGTTTGTCGAGGTTGATATGACCCCTTGACTAAAGCCTCACCCTTGATGTTTGAGCCCCTTGTTGGTGTGTTTACTTCATGCTGTATGTGTTTGTGTGGTGTGATTGTATCCTCATAGGATTGCTAGACTTCGCATAGTCTCTCGTTTGCATGTCAATTAAGGTAGCACGGTTCCTTCGTCTAGGACTTCCTTTATTGCGTGAGCTTTCCTAAAACACAAACAAACTTGATCCCCTCTTAAGGACACGTTAACTCCTTCTACTACAGGTGAGTAAGTCTCCAAAGGTCGAGCATCCGGTAGATTGCGTAGTGACGTTGTTCACCTAAAAAAACACAAAACAAACAGAAATAGTTTAGCCGAACTACGACAACTCTGACTCTCATGTCCGGATGAGATACGTAGGCACGAGATGCGATGTCTTGTCGAGTTTGACTGATGACTAACATTAATCCTTTTCTCTCGCCCCCGTTGCGATTGAGACCTTCCCTTTCTCTTGCCCTAGTTGCAATCGAGACCCTTCTGTTTTATGTGTGTGCTTGGAGTCTAATGTAAGCCCAGCGATTGGCAGTCGGTTTCCCGGTTGTGTTTGTTTGTTTGGAGTCCGATGTAAGCCCAGCGATTGGCATTCGGTTTCCTGTTTGCGTTTCTTCTGTGGAGTTGGATGTAAGCCCAGCGATTGGCATTCCGTTTCCAGTTTGTGTTTGTGTGTTTGCTTTGACGTCTCAGCGTCTCTGTTTGGCGTTTTGTTCCGGGGTGCGTTAGCCGAGCTACAAGTGCTCTGATTCTTACTCTGGTTAGAGAAGATACGTATGCATAGGATGCGATATCCTAGCGAGCACGTTTCCCCCCGAACTACGTCGACTCTGATGTTTGTGTCTGACAAACTACGTAGGCCCAGGATGCGACATCCTGCCGAGTCCTCTTCCTTCCGTCTTTCCTGTGTTATTCCATTCTAGTTTTGGTGCAGTTTTTGAGCAGTTATTCAGCAACCTTTCTTCTTTTCTTTCTGAGCGTGGATCCCGTCGAGTACGACGGATGCGTAGGGGTGCTAATACCTTCCCTTCGCATAACCGACTCCCGATCCTATCAATCTCTGGTCGCAAGGCCATTTCCTTTCCAGGTTTACTTCGAGCGTTTCCTTTCTCTCCTTTGGGATAAATAACGCACGGTGGCGGCTATGTGTCTTTTTCCCGCCGGTTTTTAGCGTAATGTGACACCTACCCCGATACAATTTTCATCTGATCCATGACCCTACTGCACATGCATACATTCATTATTTAAAAAAAAAAATTGGGTAACTGTTACCCTAATCAGGGTAACCGATTACCCAGATCAAAAACTGATTTTTTGGCCATTTTTGGATTGTGTAACTGGTTACTCTAATCAGGGTAACCGATTACACCTACGCAGACAACAGAAATGACTCTCTTTTTTTACCTAGAGGACCCTTTGGTTCACCCACTTCAACCCCTTTGCTTCCCCTATAAATAGAGCATTATCCTCACTCATTTTTCAAGATTGAAAGCCACAAAGCCTCTGTCCAAATCACCTTCAAAACTCCCTCTTTTCAACCTAAACCCTAACTCACTCAAACCCTCTTTTCTTCTTTGAACCACCCAACCACCATGTAAAAATCCACCATTTCCACACAACAAAAACAGTAGCAAAACTTGTGACCTTCACTTACATAATCATTCACCACCACCATATAAACATACATTTTCTTTCCCTTCCATTTTCCTACCACAACAACCATAGCCACCCTCTTCCAAGCTTTTTGCTTCATTCTCAAACCCAAACACAACAATAACCTAGTTTTGACACCACACTCTTGGTAATATTTTGGACTCAAACTCCTTAACATTTTTGGTTTTGTTTTATGTTTGAAAATGAGTTTTTACTCTTGGGTTGTGTTTTGAGAGAGATTTGAGTCAACTTTGAGACAAGTGGTTTTTGTTGGGTTTACACCCTTTTGGGGATTTTTTTTGCTCTTACTACTTTTTATCCACCATTTTCAATCAAACTTTTTTTCTTGTTATCATTTATATTTATTGGTTGATGAGATCTATTAAATCATGACTATGGCTGTTTAAAGTTGATAAAACCTTCAATGTTTCAAATCTATTAACGATTGATCAATAGATCCTTCATGATACTTTGAGGCATTGATAGGTTGCCTCTATTTCAACCATGTTTGGGTCATTTGATACATAGATGAAACCATTTCCTTTACATTGTTTCTTGTTATCGTTTAATATTTATTGTTGACTTGTTGTTACATTTATTTGGTTGATGAGTTCTATTAGATCATGGCTATGGTTGTTTAGAGTTGATTAAATCTTCAATGTCTCAAACCTATTAATGGTTGATCAATAGATCATTCATGATACTTTGAGGCATTGATAGATTGCCTCTATTTCATCCATATTTGAGTCATTTGATGCATAGATGAAACCATATTCTCTATATTAACTTGCTAATCCATTTGCTTATTGTTATTCTACTAACTACTAACTACTAACATTTATATTATTGCACTTTAATTCCTTGCAATTTATTTTATTGTTACTAACTACTAACTACTAACTCCTAACATTTATATTATTGCACTTTACTTTCTTGCAATTTATTTTATTGTTCATTTATATTATTGCACTTTACTTCCTTGTAATTTATTTTATTGTTCATTTACATTCACTAACCATTATTATTGTGACATTACTATTCTTTATCTTGTGATTTACTTTTATGCCATTACCTTGTAATTTACATTCAAGTACTCATTATCATCATCACTGTACAAACTCATCATGCATGTTTATTTACTTGTTATTTATTTTATTGTCATCATACATTAAAAATAACAAAAACATGATAAAATGATAAAGACTAAAAACATTCGCTCCACTCTTAATCAACTTGGACTTAGAGGATTTCATCTTAGGACCTTTGCATGGCACCACCTTAGGGGGACATGTTTGTAAGACCATTATCCTTTGTTTAGCTTAGGCCACTTTAGCATACAAAAGGCTTTCTCTTGGGCTACCTTACAATAAGACTCTTTAATTTCTTGTTGGTTACTTTGCATTCACGTTGCATAAGCTAAAATTCATAAGCAATCTCATTTTGAGACCATTTTCATAATTCAATTCATATGCACATGTAAATACAAACCTTGGTCAATATCGAGTGCGCCTTTTCCAAATCTATTCAAAACACCCTTGTAAGTCGATCGCTTTTAAAGCATCGCCATCAACCTCACATAGCTTACTCTTGGGATTTCTTACAATGAGACCTATTCGATTTTTATCGAGTAGAAGAGCAATACACTAAATAAATTCACTTCATCCAAAACACAAATCTAAAACCTCGATCCAACGTCGAGTATTTTCTCTCAAACTCAATTGAAATACCCCGATTAAATCAAAATAAGCTAAATGAAAAGGGAGTCGACTTTGAGTTTTCAACTTCATTCCTCAATTGGACGAATACGAGTTTTCTTACTCGGTCAGTCGAACAATTGTCATTTCTCCGCTAACATACAACTTAATCAAACCAATTTCATGACAAATTATGCGAAAAGGGAGATGGTTTTGAGCTTTCAATTCCTCTTCTCAAATGCTTGGATATGAGTTGTCTTACTCAGTCATTCGAGTATTTCTTGTTCATACTAAAATACGTCAACCATATACGACCTTATTTTCATAAATAATCAGATGAAGCAGAAAGCGATTTAGAGTCTTCTATTCCCTTTCTCGATTATTAGGATATGAGTTGTCTTACTCGATTATCCGAGTATTCGTCATCCTTCCAAAACACCTTAAATATTATCAAGTCTTTCCTATAAATAAGGATGAAAAAGAAAGTGGTCTAGAGTCTTCTATTCCCTTTCCCGACTATTAGGATACGAGTTGTCTTACTCGATTATACGAGTAATCGTCATCCAACCAAAAATATCTTAACACATCAAACCTATCTTTTCTCGCCCTCGTGCGATCATAACCAATCAAACAAAACACCCAACACATTAATTCAACTTGTCACCTCCATGTGATCAAAACTCTTTTTAAAAAGAACACTATTTAATCCTTTCTGATGTGCACAACAAACTAATGCTTAAGCCTCCGCCGAGAGTAGACAAGCCAACGTTTAGCCTTTAGGATGCGATCTAAACAGTTGTTCATTAAAAAACACCAACCAACCGTAGTTCCCCGAACTACGAATGCTCTGACTTCCTTATTACACCATAAGGATGCGTAGGCAGGAGATTGTTGTATCTTCGCGAGCACATTAATAAAAAACTTCCCCTTTCCTTTTCTGAGGTTCTCATCCATTTCTATTTTTAATAACCTAAAGATAACAAACAAACATAAATTAACACCCGAAACACGCTATTGAACTAAAAGGTTCCCGTTGAGTACAACGGACGCAAGGGGTGCTAATACCTTCCTCTTGCGTAATCCACTCCCGAACCCGAATATGGTTGCGATGACCATTATTCTATTTTTCAAACGTTTTATCGATATTTTCCTATCCCTTCATTGGGATAAATAAAGTTCGGTGGCGACTTTGCTCGAATGTAATTTTTTTTCCGCGACCATCGCGAGGAATCGTATTTTTCGAGATGCGACAACTACCATGTTATAAATCTAAGAGTTAGCTTTCCAACGCTTCAAACTACACATCGTTTGGATATACATATCAAAAGTCATGGCCAAAATCGGCGAACAATGCAAAACGAACATTATGGCAATTATGTGTCGATGCATGACTCGTATGATTCGATGCATAACATGTAGAGGTCGTCGCATAACATGTAGATGTCGGCGCATGTACCTCATGTTTAAAGCTTGTATAGCATTATGTTTGATGTGTTAACTGTATGTGTCGACTCATGACCTTTATAGGTCGACACATGAGTTATAAAGGTCGATGCATGCATCGAATAGGTCAGCACATGACCTTCATAGGTCGACTCATACTGCTATGTTTTGTCTAAAAAACTGTTTTTAATCATCCAAACACTACCTTATAGAACAACAACTTATTTTTACAAAAATCCATCATATTAATCGTAAATCCTACTGCTATCACACCATAAACTCATATATTATTTCATGGATTCATGGATCAACAATACATTACAACAATATCATAATATTTATCATCTCTAAATCATCAATTTTCATCAAATTCAACATGAATTCATTTGATTCAAGCATGTCACAACAACAACATATCAATACACATGGTTACAATTCATATCACAACAACAACATATTAATACACATGGTCTTAATTCATATCATTGCATATAAAAACAGTATTGTCATCATCAATTAAAAGAATAACAAACCCTATGAAAGGTTATGAGTTCCTCCACTATACCCTTCCATCATACCCCTTATTATTGAAACATTTTCTCACCCTTACCTACATTTCATGCAAAAATCTGAAGTGAAACCTTCACTCTCTTCCTCTAGATCATCTTCATCCTCTTGCCCTAGCCTTCCTCCTTTTTTCTCCAAGTTTCTACGTAAGATGAATTCTAACCCTTTTTCTCAATTCTCTCTTTTTCTAATAAACCAATTTCTCTCATTAGGCTTTACCTATACTATCCTCAACTTAACCTTGTAATTACCACCTTACCCTCAAAATCTCTACACACTTTTTTTCTTCTTATTATATTATTATTCTAAAATTTGTTTATTCACTTAATTAAATAAACTCATATTTCACTATGTAATATAATAAAAATAGTAAACATTATTTTTAATTACTAAAGCAGCTCTAAATTATTCTACTCAGTTCTATCAACTATATATACCCCTAATTCAAGGATACAGTCCCGCCAACATCCAATAATAAAATAATCATTAAAATACATAATTCTAACAAATAAATTATAGTAAAATATCCAATTAGAAAAATACGGTGTTACAACTCTCCGCATCTAAGAATTTTTCGCCCTAAAAAATTACCCAAAGGAAACAGAGTCGGATATAGCCCTCTCATCTTACTCTCTAGCTCCCAAGTTATGCTTCCACCAGCTGGTCCTTCCCACACTACTTTCACCAAGAAAATCTCCTTACCACACAATTGCTTCACTACTCGATCATCTATCAGCATGGACGATGCCTCCACAGTCAGGTTCTCTCTCACATGTATATCATCCACTTGGATCACATGAGACGAATCCATAATGTATCTCCTCAACTGAGACACATGAAACACATCATGAAGATTAGCAAGCGGCGGTGGTAAGACAATTTGATAGGCCATCTCTCCTATCTTTTGCAAGATCTGGTATGGGCCAACTAAATGTGGTGTAAGCTTTTGAGACTTCAAGGCTCGACAACACTGATTATTGGGATAACCCTAAAAAACACATGGTGTCCTCTTGGAACTCAAGTGTCTGTTTCCTCTTATCATGGTAACTCTTCTGACGACTCTGCGAAGCTTTCATCTTCTCTCGAATCATCTTGATCTTCTTATAAGTTTGATGCACAATCTCATATCCAATTACTGCACTCTCACCAGATTCGTACCAGCACAAAGGTATCCTACACCTCCTACCATACAACGCCTCAAACGGGGCTATCCCAATACTCAAATGGAAATTATTATTGTAAGTGAACTCGATCAACGACAAGTAGGCTATATGGCATCTGGCTTGGTTTCCTTTCATCTTGTAGAATTCCTTAACATTTTTCTAATGATGTTTGTTGAGACTCGAACACATCGTTTGGTAATGACATGAATTTTCACATTCAAAGCATGTGACATCTTCTTCCTTTTTCTTATGTTCCTTCTTGTTAAATCCACTGTCCAGGTCATGCTGACTTATTCCTTCTCAGTTTACTCTAAACCAGTGACATTAATCAAGGAGATTAAGAAGTGTCGTAGAAACTTCATTTGATCATGTAATGTTTTGCAAAGAAAACTGGTTACAATTTTCTGGGATAAAATTTGTTGCCCTTATAACCAAGGAGGCTTGGTTATTCAATCAATGTTAACCTTCAATACTGCTTCCAACATGAAACTTTATTGGGACATCATTAACTCGAAGGAGCCTTGGTTAAGTTGTTTTATGCTAGAGTTTTGAAGAAGGGGAAGCTCACTCTCATCATGTTAGTTCGTCAATTTATGTTAAATAATTGAATTTAATTGATATACACCGACAGCGTAAAGATTTTTTACACTATCGATTAATCACAACCACTGATTTATTTGAAAGGTTTGACTTTTATTTTAAATATTTAAGAAATAATACAAATGGATGATTGTGATGCATTGACAGTGTGATACATTGACAGTGTAAAACTTTTTACACTCTCTAAAGAATTATTTACAATATAATTATTTGAAATCATGTGGTGCATAACAATTTATCTCTAAATAGTTATATAATTTATAGGATAAACAAATTATAAATATTTATAGGATAAACAAATTATAAAATAAAAATGCTACATATATGTCAAGCGAATAAATATTAGGCCGCACCAATTATGTTAGTGACTCATTTATATTTATGGAATTTTAATAATATCAAGCGAATAAATATTAGGCCGCACCAATTATGTTAGTGACTCATTTATATTTATGGAATTTTAATAATATATCATAAAAAAGGGGTAAAAAATCGTGGACGGCAGGATTCGAACCTGCGCGGGCAAAGCCCACATGATTTCTAGTCATGCCCGATAACCACTCCGGCACGTCCACTGATATGTCTTACATTTCGCAATTATCAAACTTATAACTTAACATATTGGCAAACTGTTCAAAAACCCCAAAACTCAGACCACTGGTAAAAAAAAGTTATAAGCGAAACCTTACAGTATACTGCACATTTCATAATACCAGAATCAAAGGCTGCAACGAAAGAAACAAAGAAGAAGAAGCAACGAATCGATCAAAGAGGTTTTTCTTTTTCTTTCTTTTTTACCATTTTATTAATTTCCTATTTATATATTTTGATTACTTATTCATCTAAACAAAACAAGTGCAATGCATGTTAAACAATCCTCACTTTCTATTGTATGTTTCTATCGTTTGATGAAATTTTGAAACAATTTTTGAATTTTATACTAAACCCTAAATGCAGGTTTTTCTACTGGAACTTGGGTGTTTTTCAAATTTGGTACTTTGTAGTTATTTTGTCATGTCTGATATTAACAAAGGTTCCAAGAGAAACCTTCCATCATGGATGAGTTCAAAAGATAATGATGATGGTGAAAATTCTGGAAAGAAACCAATTTTGGATGGTGACGGTGAGAAATCCAGTGAAGTTGAGACTTCCAAGAAGAAGACCAAAGTTCAATATGAAAATGCTGGGAAATCTTCGGCTTCTTGTTCGGAATCTAAAGGCTTTGACAAGCTTCTGGTACTTGATTTGATTAATAAGAAACAATTAAGGATCATTTGTGTTTTTTTTTATTTTAAATGTGTATTGTTGGTTGTGACTGTGTTGTTACTTGTTATTGACTGAGCTTATTCTATTAACTCGTTAAACTGGTTTCTGGATGGACAGGAAGGTGTAGTTTTTGTGCTGTCAGGCTTTGTGAATCCCGAGCGTGGGATTTTGAGGTCGCGTGCAATGGAAATGGGAGCAGAGTTTAAGCCTGATTGGAACTCTAATTGCACTCTTTTGGTTTGTGCATTTCCAAATACTCCCAAGTTTCGACAAGTTGAAGCTGATTGTGGAACTATTGTGTCCAAGGTTTTTCTCTGTTCCTTTCTTTTTACTCGTTACATGTGAATGATCTTTAACAAAACTGTTTTCTAAATACTGCATATCTTTTGGGAAGAATAGCAGTGGAAAGAAAGAGCTCCTCGAGAATGTATCACGATGTTTTGTACTCTTTAGGAATCTATATTTAATTATTTGTTGTTCTCGCGGCTTTTGGTATGGATAAGTACATTGTTCTATGTGTTGTTTTATTAATGTCTCATGGCCAGAGTTTGTTGACTGTTTAGTTTATCAACAGATAGATAAGATCTCTGGTGTCGATCCATTATTGACAATCCCATAGAGGTAAATTGAAACTGATACCTTCAATTTTGAACCAGCTATAATAGCCAAGAAGCTTCTAGGGCATCTCAATGTATAATGTCAATTTTCTTTGAATATGGAATAATTTCTCTTTAAGCATTTCTTTTGATATCTGCTCTCTGTGTGCAATCAGTGTCAATTGCTGTAGGCTGTAGCCGTAGTGTCCTTAATTTTCAATGGTATTTAGAGGTTGGTACTTGAGACATAGGATATTGATTTTCTTTATTGGATGAAGCAAATTAGGGATGTTTTACCTTGATTGACATCTGGACATTAAGCTTTTTGCTCAAGGAAAGGATACCACTCAATAGATTTCCTTGCTCTTTATTGTGCCAACATGAATGGGATTCTTATGTAAAATGCTAATCCAAGCATTTCACTGAGGAGAATACTATTTGTTGAATAATTCAGACAATGCCGATTTTTTGCTAATATTGGCAGTATTAATTTGTCAAAATTATTGGTATCAAGATTATGCTGATTTTGGTTGAATCATTGTCTATATATTTTGTTAACGAAAATTAACTCGATGTATCCTTTATTTTATTTGTTTGGGTGTGTTAGGATTGGATACAAGAGTGTTACACCCAGAGGAGACTCGTCGAAATTGATAGTTACCTTATGTATGCTGGGAAACCATGGCGTAAAGGAAGTAGATCGCACGAAGTCAATGAAGGTGACATAACTGTGTATTCACTAGTAAATTGATAGGACCTATAACTAAAGTTTTTTTGCCATTTAATAAATGCTTTACTGATTGCTACATGCATCTTATATATAACATGAGATTTGAGCTCAAAAGATGCTAATAGTAATAAAGATTGCACGGAGCTGGGACCTTTGTGACTTGCATCTTAGATCTCACATTCCATAGTCATGTCTTTTCTCTGGAAAAGAAAATCCTAAAAAGTAAAAACTACTTGTTTCTGGAGCAGAATCACTATTTTAACAAGATAAAACTCCATTATCTGCAAACCATATTAATAATATACATGCTCAATTATTTCTGAAGTTACTTAAGACGTATGTGTTTTTAAAGCTTTCTTTACAACCATCTTTTTACTGAAGATATATAAGTGCAAAATGTAACGACGGATTTATATTAGCTGATACCATATGCATGTTTGCCAACCTCCTACGCAAGTCCCACACCATTGTCTGCGTCCGGTTTCACATCTGATATTTCCTTGTTGTGATTTTATGGGTAACTGCAGAACATAAACCATCTGTACCGCACAAACCACCAAGGCATGTTGATAGAGAGCCTTCAAAGGCAACTACTTCTATAAAATCGAAGGTAAAAAGTGGCAAACTGTTTTATGATTTTACTTACTTGATTTGAGAATAATGGATCTAAATAATATTTATTTTATCCAATGAAAGTTATATCTGCTTCTTTTTTATTTGTTACATATTTCAGGGAAAAGACATCGACAGCACTAGGAAATGCTTTGAGCCTTCTGAGGTAAAGAAGTGGGCTCTTGATGATTTGAATAAAACAATTCAGTGGTTGGAAAGTCAAGAAGAAAAGGTTATGATCTTCCATTTCCTGTATAATAACTGTTTCTCTTGGTTTTTTAGCTGTTAGAAAATATAGTATTTCAGTGCTCGCTCTTACAGTGATAAATACTTAGAAGCGGGGCCTATCTATTGTTCTAACTTAGTTATATCCTATATGAAACTAAATTCTTAAGTAATCCTTTCAGCCAGATCCAAGTGAGATAACAAAAATAGCTGCAGAAGGGATTCTGACTTGCTTGCAAGATGCAATATGTTCTCTCGAGGAAAAACAGGTAATGCACATAATTAAAGCAACTATTTTAGTTTTTTCTTTACCTTTGGGGGTGCTAATATAAGTAAAATTTCCCTTGTATACAGACATTTCCTTAAATTCTGTGAGAAAAATGATTAATAAGAGTATTGGACTAATAATAGATGATAGATGCAGGGCACCGGTTTATATTATCATTTAAATGCATTCATTATTATTTGAGAATTTAAATGCATTCATTATTATTTGAGAATTCGTTGCAATTTGCGTATCTTTCTTGGCAAGGTATGAGATGAATTACACAGGAAACATAACAAATTGTAAGCATGTCAGAGTTTCTATGACATGAACACCAATAGTACTTGGTATTTTCTATTTCCTAATCATGTCAAAATTTCTCTTGCAAGAACTTTTGTATTTATTTATACGAATAGATGAACAATGTATAATGCCTACAACCTATGTACCTACTGATGCCGACTAATTATAATGCCCGAGTATCCAAGAATCTAACGACACGGAATAGACTTACTTGAATAAGAATTGGTTAATCATTTGACCGAGTCATCACACTGAATGAAACTTGTTTACATTAAAAATGTCCTTTTGAAGTCATTGATAATTTGCATCTAGACTTGTTAAAGTGCTTATATAGTTTTAGTATGCTTAGTCTTTGTTCCTTCCATTATATTTGGCCTAACACAAATGTCTGAATTCCGTGCCATTTCGGTATTCTTACTTAGTTTCAGTGTGGTGCTATTATATCAAAGATTAAATGAAATGCAGGATTTTGGAACTGATTGTGTTTATTTTGGTAACTTTAACCAGGACATTGGGCGAGGAACTGAGGACTGGAAATTCTTACCTCGAGTTGTTGAGGAGCTTGCAAAGTTGGATGTCGTGGGAAACATTAAGACTTCAATGTCAAAGGAAGATATCCACAAACAAGCACTGGAATGTAAACGTATTTACGAGGAGGAACTAAACAGGTTAGATCATGAATTGACAAAGAAATCAAAGATAAATGAACAGCAGAGGAGCAAAAAGGGAAAAACAAATGCCGCATCTTCTAGTGCAGCTGACTATGATAGTGATGATACAATCGAAATGACAGAACAAGAAATAGACCTTGCATATAAGACTTTATCCTCTAACACGTGTCACCTATGAATGTTTGATTGAACTTGTTTCTTTAGGGATGAAAAGTAGTTAGTTTGGTTAATAGAATTTTTTGTTTGTCTTTCTATGTCAATATACTACAGAAAAGGCTCAAGCCTGTTACCTGACTCTGTTTAGACTTTAGAGTTAACTTCTTCACATCTCATGTCTGTTTTGCTGCTTCAATATATACTATATAGTACTGCTTTTCACTACAGACTCCATCTTAAATAGAGTTGGTCACAGGTTTCACGCCTATGCGGAGGTGTTGGATCTGATCGTTCCATCATCATATTAATCTTCTCACAGTTGTATTTGATTTATGTTAATTAATTTGCCTGATTTGTTGTTCATATGCGATCTGTTTGCTATGTGTGATAAGTGGATTGTGTTATTTGTGCATGACATATCTTTGTGCATCATGATCATTGCAACAAATCATTTTCATATGCATCAAAACAAATTTTCATGAGCATTAAAAATTTTGTTTGCATTAATGCCATATTTTTCATTTAAAATTTTAAGTCATTTTACATTAAAAATAATTTTGGCTTTTAATTTAAAAAAAAATTGAGTTATGGGTTTACTTGAATCAAAGGAAATATTGATTTGAATCAAAAAAGGAAATGGGCAGATGATTCCAACCACAATATTGGTTGAATCGAATCACGGTTTAACAATTCTCAAACGCTTCACCTTTGGTAACATGATTTGAATCCCTAAAAAGCCTAATTCTAATCAAATAGAGCACTTGTTGAGTTTGAGTTTTGTTCGAATCAAGAGCTTTTTCGCTTCTTATTCAAATCACCATATATCTTGATTTGAATTACTCAATATCAAATCTCATTCATTGAATTTCTTGAATTTTTAATCAAATTCATCCATCATTTCATTTAATCATATATTTTGTCTTTCATTCATCTCATTTCCATTTTTCATTCGCTCTATCTTAAATTTCTCTTAACCTTCATCCAAATTCAACGTTTCAAAATGGAAAATATCAAAAATCATTAGCATTCAACAAAGAAAAGTGTCTCAAATATTCATATTTTCGTTTCAAACCTTACACACACTTTTGAAATTTTTTTATATTTAGTTTTGAAAAAACGGTTGAATTTTTCAATAAGGGTCTATTTAACCCCTTCTAAATTGTTTTTCTACTTCCATATTATCACCCAACAATTGACATCAAGAGCTGATCTTTTGATTGTGTCTAATCGACATCCAAAAATTGTGAGTATGGCGGATGATAACGACCCTAAGATAGCGTATAATAGAGCACATGTTTTTAAATACGAAAATTATACTTATTTAAAAGCAAACATGTATGTACATTTATTATCGGTTAACAAAAACCTATAGTGTGTCATCACCGAGGGACCGAATATCCCTAAGGATGTTGATGATGTTATCAAACATCCTAAGGATTGGACGGATGATGAGACCAAGAAGGCTTCATATGATTCGAAAGCGAGGAATATACTTATCTCTGCTTTAAGCGCGAAAGTATTATACTCAATTTATATGAGTGTTAAAGGTATCTGAGACGCTCTCCAAACTCTCTTTGAGGGAACATATGACGTCAAGGATTCTAAAATCAATATGTTTACATAGGAGTTTGAACTATTTCGTATGAAACCCGAAAAATTTATGGTTGCAAACTAGATTTCTCGATTTAATCAACAAATTACGCAACTTTGGCAAAACCTTTTATAAAAAAGATTGTACTAACAAAATATTGAGATCTATGTGTCGATAGTGGCGACCAAAGGTTAACGCTATTAAAGAATCTAACGATCTTAATACTTTGAATTTTACAAAACTGGTTGGAAAGTTAGTCGAGCATGAGAATGAGCTTAAACGACTAGCCAATAGCGAATTAAAGTCGAAAAAGAAAGAGAAAGAAAATAAGAGAAACATGATCTTTTTTGTAAGATTTGTCATATAAAGGGAAGAATTCAGAGGAAGAAAGTGACAACTCTGATGAAGAATCTTCTAAAAAAGAAGATATGAGTTTATTCGCCAGACGCTACAATAGACATTTAAAGAGTAACAAGCTCAAGCATAACGACAAATGACTCGTGAATTTCAAAAATACCCACCCATCTAAGAAATAACACAAGAAAAATGATGATGATATTATGTGTTACGAGTGTAGAAAATCTGAACATTTTAGAATCATTTTGTCCAAGTCTCACCAGACATCATAAAAAGAAAGATCATGAATTATACGAGACGAAAGAAAAAAGCTCCAAAGAGCGTAGAGTCGATACCTCATGGGAAGAAGAGGATGAAAGCTCCTCCTCTAATTTTTGTTCGCTTTTGGATGACGAGTCTGTCAACCTATGTTTGTTGGCACGTAAGAAAGGTGAAACTTTAAAGGTATATAATTTTGATTCCGATAATAAGTATTATTATAGTGATTTTTCTAAAGCGGTCAATGATATTTATGATTATTCCATAAATCTTTTTAATAAGATTTCTCTCCAAAAACAAATGATTTTAAAACTTGAAGAGAAGATAAATGATCTTAATCGCACTTTGAAAACTCTTAAGAAAACACATACATCTCTAGTTGATGAGCTTTATATTGCTTCAGATATTTTAGTTGAAAAGATGGAAATAGTGGAATATATTGAGTGTCTAGTTTTAAAACTTGAAATTAAAACTCTTAAAGGACAACTAACACATGTTACTTCACGGTCTTGCACTTGTTCTAGTTCTTCAAGTGAGACAGGGAAGGTTTTTAATAAAAACAGTCATATCAATGAAAGAAATAGAATAAGTATTTTTTGATATAAAATATAAGAAATATTTTCATCTAAAGTTATGTTTCAGTATTATGGTGATAAGAGTCACATTAGGTCTCTTTCTCATGTTAGGAACGTTCAAGTTTCTAATGGTAAAATGATATGGATTTCTAAGTGTACCTTAATTAATCCTAAAGGACCCAACTAAAATTAGGCACTTGCACAAGGCCGACCCTAATCGTAATTGGTATGATCGTTTCATTCTCCTTTATCTTCGTGTAGTTACAATTTATCTATCTCATTCACTTTTAGTTGTTTTCATTGCATTATGATAATGAAAACCATTTTTCATATGCGTCAAAACTATTTTTCACATGCATCAAAAATTAGTTTGCATATGCATTGAAGTTAATTTTCATTTGCATCAAAATAATGTTTTAGTTGCATTAAAATCTTTTTTTATTAAACTCTCCTTGTATCAAACAGTTTTCGCATTAATTTTTTTTAAGCTAAGCAAAACATATTTTTTTAGCCCAAACTTACATTGATGATATTATATTTTGCACCACTAATAAAAAAATTTGTCAAGATTTTGCTAGTTTGACGTAGAGAATTTGAGATGTCCCTTATGGGAGAGCTAACATATTTCTTGGGATTGCAAATCAAGCAAGCGAAAAAAGACATTTTCATAAGTCAAACAATATACTGCCTAGAGCTTCTCAAGAAGTTCGATATGAAAGATTCGAAGAGTATCTCAACATCCATGCCATTAAATATGCTTATTGACAAAGATAAAAGAGGAGTGGGTTTCGACGTAACTAGATATAGAGGTATAATCAAATTCTTACTCTATTTAATAGCAAGTAGGCAAAATGTCATGTTTAGTACGTGCATGTGTGCTAGATGTCAAACATCACCTAAGGAATCCCACTTTAAGATTGTAAAATATTTTTTGAGGTATCTTAACGGAATCTCTCATCACGGTCTTTAGTATCCTAATGTTAGTGTGTGTAGCTTAGTCGGTTTTTCTAATTCCAGTTTTGCGGGATGCAGGTCAGATAAAAAGAGTACTATTGGTACATGTCACTTATTTGGAATTTGTTTAGTTTCTTGGCACGATAAAAAGCAGCATAGCGTTACTCTTCCTACCGCCGAGACTGAATATATAGTTGTTGGTAGTTGTTGTTCATAAGTCTTATGGCTAAAACAACAATTACTATATTATGATTTAAAACTTGAATGCATTCCGATTAAGCGCGATAGTACTAGCGCAATAAAACTCACTAAGAATCTGGTACTTCATTCACGGACCAAACACATTGAGATCCGACATCATTTTCTTAGAGACCACGTGGAAAAGGGGATGTTATTTTTGAATACTTTGACACTAAAGGTCAGTTTGCTGACATTTTTACAAAACCTTTGTCATCTAATCCCTTTCACAAGATTTGTAGAGATTTGGGAGTCTTAGACTTTACATGCTTTAAATAGAATAAGGATTTTGTTTACTTTCATTTGCTATATATTTCATTTTTATTAACACTATCTTTTAGCAAATCATAAGCTTTTGTCAACTACATTGGTGTGTCTCTAAACTTTTGTAGCGAATTTAATATCATTGTATATGTTTTGAAGGTGTGAAAACACAAGAAATGGAGGGTTTGAATTGGGTTTTAAAAAACAAAAGCTTTTTACCAACTCAAAAACACCACTTAAAAGTTAATAATAAAGATATAAAAACATAAGTATTTTTATCCTGATTCGCTCGAAACTCATATCTACTTCAGTCCACCTGCAAGGGTGATTTCTCCTTATACACAAGGATTTAATCCACTATAATCAACTGATTATAATAATCACAATAAATCACCTTATTTGTCTTCTCAAGGATCCGACTATACCCTAGTCTCCTTAAGGACTCGCAAAGAATAACATTCTTTGTCTTCTCAAGGATCCGACTATATCATAGTCTCCTTAAGGAATCAAACAAACAGTTTGAATAATATTTTGTGTGTTACAAGTTGCTTCTATATAAGCAGATTTTACACAAATGATAAAAAAATATTTAAAGAAAAACTGTGTACACAAGATGATAGCTTCTCACAAAGAAACAAACTTGTCAAGTTATTATAGCACTGACTCTTTTCTTCAAGTCTCCAAGTCCTACTTATATAGCATAAGAAGAAGATTGTTGGAAGGCAAAATGGGGAAAACTCATAGAGAGCATATCCATTGTTGATTGATGAAATGAGTGATATTGCATATTATTCTTTATCCACAAATTCAGTGACAAGTGTGATGTATAGTACTGTCCTTGCCCACGATATCAGGTAGTGGAAATGATATTTGATTTGTACTATGTACTATTTGAGTGTGCACCCATTTGATCTTATCTTCAAGTTCATTGGATTCTGATGAAAGTTGATGAAGCATGAAATGAAGAAACATAAAGCCGGATTCAGAAAATTCATAATCTTCGGTCAGAACCTTGACAATGTCAGTAGTCTGGCTTGAGATCTTAAGTATCTTCGGTATCTTTAGAATCTACAATCAGAACCTTGATAACCTCAATCGTCTGGCTTGAGATCTTCAGAATCTTCAGCTAAGTAACACAATTTCATAAGCTTGCCATTCTTCAGAAGTTTGATGATCAAAGTCACGTCCAGAAGCACGAATTGAGAGAATGTTGCAGCAACAACATATCGTCTCCTCAGAAGCTTCTCAGGAGTGAATCAACACAGAAACAGAAAGATCATTGCAGCAACACCATTGAACATCTTTCAGAACTTCTTATAACTGGCGCAGAAGTGGAAATAAAACTCTTTGTTCAAAAACTGATGACGTTGCACGTCACATACTCATAATCAAAACTGGTTGGTAAAGCTACACAATAACAAACCATTAGGATACCAAAATTGTTCTCACACAAATACAACATTGTTATCATCAAAATCAAGGTATAGGTGCATAACCAAATCATGTTCTAACAATCTCCCCCATTTTGATGATGACAAAACATGTATTTTAACGAACAGTTTTGTACAGGGTAATCAAAGAAGAATACATCTTACAAAAGTACAAAGCTCCCCCTGAGATATATAATGCTAAAAAGATAAAATCAAAATGAAAGAACATTTTCCTGATTAACCTTTTTGAAGTACCAGAATGATTTTCAATCAGAATTTGGTTTGTCTTCAGAAGTTGCTTGATGTTGTCTAGAGCACTAGTTTGTTAACATCAACATTCTGATGAGCTTCACTTTAGAAGCTTGATTGAATTCTTTTGAAGAAGCTTTAGAGTTGGTTATCTTCATAAGCCTGAATTCTAGTTCTCTTTGAAATTCTCTTTCAGAGCTAGATTACCTTTGAAGAGCTGAACTCTTTGAGAAGAACTTTCAAAACCCGGTTAAGAATTCTTCTTAAGATCTTGATTGCCAAGTCTGATGACTATGGAAGTTACACTTTATCAGTTTGATGTTGAATTTTCCGATTCTTCAGAACTTGATGCCAAGGACCCATGGTTCCAAGTTTAGAACATGGTTATTAATTCCTTTAAGACTCATATGCTTGGATTTAATTCTCAATCATCATCATGAAAGTTTTTTGGACTCAAATAGTAGACCATTTCATCATAAACTAGTAACTCACATTCTGATCTTTGGAAACTTCACAAGAGCTTTTGATGTTTGAACTTAACCATTTCGATCTTTGAACTTAACCTTGTGAAAAAGTTAACAAGCTATTATTCAAATTAGTTGTTAGTATAAACATTAAACAATGTTTGGGTTCTTAGTTTAGGAATTTAGGTATGTCAAAAATTAATTACGATTATTCCCCTTCAATATGTTTCCCCCTATTTGTCATCAATAAAAAATACATAGACAAATAAAAATAAAAGAAATATTGGAAAGAAACAAAACATGATTTTCATTAAACATGCCAAAAGGCAGAAAGATACACTTAGAAAGAAAAATACTTAAAGTAATAAAAAAATTTAAAAGTGTTAAGGGTTATGAGGAGGAGGCGGAGGAAGTATGGATAAAATCAACTGAAATATCATTTCCTGTCTGTCCAAATGTTCTTTGACAAAGAATTATCAACTTTTATCTCATTAATGGCCTTCCGAAGCGCATCAAGAATTTCTCCCGAAAAAGTTATAGCAGATTATTAAGGAAGAGAAACTTCAGTTTGTTGGTCTTCAGACTGTTGGATCTCAGAAGCAACTATCTAACCAACAGCTTCTTCCATAACACAGTTTGGATGCCCAAAATCTACCTCAACATCCTGAATAACTTCCTTAATCTCCGAAGCAGGAAGACACAATTGTGTATTCCATAACTTCCAGATCCCCATTAATGGAACAAACCCATAACTGACATATCTTTCAGATACTTTACACCTAGTGTTCTTTAGCTTGGAGATCTTGGAATTAATCCATCTTCTGCAGGCTTCCCAAGCAGAATCACTTTCATCCATATTTATTGAAGAATAACTGATTGGCATAGCTTCATGCAAATGACTTCTTGAATCTAACTCAAACTTCCTCAGAATCTTACCAGTGTTGGGACCAGGTTTTGGTGGTTTAGGAATTTTGACAAAAAGGTCTATTTTGGTTTCATCATGATCAGGGCCATAAAGAGTTGGAAGTGTAGGGAAAATGATCAGAGGTGTTTCTGAATCAGATACTTCTGGTTCAAGTTCATAATTGAACATGCCTTCGGGAGTACCCTTAGACATATGGTTTCCAAAATATCTTGAGGTAATTTTCTAGGGGTTATTATCTTTGGATTTTCGGTGTGGGGAGCAGAAACAGATGAAGGTGGAATGAGTGAAGATTGTAACTGTGAAAGAGGTGGTATTTATGGTATTTGTTAATGTTGTTGTTGTTGCAATTGGGTTTCATAAACTTGAGGAGTTTCTGTAACAGGTTCTAAGATATGAGTTTTTGTGGGAGGTGGAAGTAAAATAGGTTCAGATATTGGTTGGGAAAAATTGGGTGAGAGAATGATGAAAATGGTTGAGAAGTGGGAGGAGGCTGGACTGGTAAGATCCTTTCAGAAATATCAAAATCAGAGACATAAAGATTACTAACTTTAGGAAGCTTACTAGAAGTAGTGGCGTCAGAAGCTTTGGAAGGTTGATTAATAACACCAGACGTGGCCTTCAGAAGCATTGCTTTCTGACGCTTATTGAGAGGTATCACATCTTCATCCATAAGGACAACAACTTTCTTCTTCTTCTGAGGCCTTCAAGATACTTCTTCTCCTAATTCATTCTTCCTTTCCCATGAATATCTGGATAAGTTTCTAGTAGATTGAAAGGATCAACCAGTGGATCAATTCCATCCTTTAGACAGTTTTCCAAGTAGTACTTCAAAACCTCTAGAGGATCAATCTTGGTAAAGATTAGAAAGTTATCATTTGGAATCCTCATCCAATGGATATCATCCGTTGAGGGAATTAAACATGGTCTTACTACCTTAGAAATGAGACCCATGGTGTTGAGATTCTTCCCCTAGAAGATCTTTCTAGCATCCTCACCAACTCATCAGTTAAACCACTGATTGGAAGGTCATCCACCAGACTGTTCTCAACAAGAATATAAAAATTAAGCCTTCCATTTGGAATGAACCTACTCTTGCTTTTCTTTGAAGAACTACTAGTTATAGATTCTCTGATTGAATCCCTCAGAAATTTGAACAAGATAGAAGGGAGTGCTAGCTTGAGACCCTTTTCCATAAATAATAACATAAACTTATGACAAGTGTCGACATACTCTAAACTATTGGTGTTAGATCTATGGTGAACACAACCCAAAATGATCTTGAACCAAACTCTTTGGTTGTTTGTCAAGTCCTTAGCACTATGATCTTTATCGTCCTTAAGATTGGTTCCAGCCTTGAAGATGACAAAAGTTATTGTTGCTTATCTCTTAGCATTAATCTTGGCAATATGAATCCTTTTCCCCTTTCCACCGTGCAAGATTAAATCAGCAATGGATTTCTCAGTGATGACAAACTTCCTGTTCATAACATAAGAAGTTATTGTTTCCTTTTCCGCAGTAACATGCACCCAAAACTGCTTCACAAGCATTGGGTAAACAAGACTAGTTAACCTTTCAAAGAAACCCTTTCATTGTTGGCATTCCAAGGTTTTAGAGAAATCAAATCCATTATCCTTCAAATTTTTAAAGTCCACGATAGTCTCACAGAGCACCATTAACTCATTTACAAGAGTATTTAGAGTTAACTCAGAGATCCCTTCCATAACGAGATGATTTTCATCATCCATGGAACGAATGAGAGAAAGTTGTTGTTGAATCTATTATTGTGGAGCAACCATTGTTGAAGTTGAAGGAGAGGTTGAGCAGTTGCAAATAGGTGTTTTAGGTTTGAAATAAGAAAGTGTGGAAATATTGTACGTGTAGTGTGAAAATATGAGTGAAATGGGTTTATATATAATTTTTTTTGCAATAATGACAAGGTAAAAATACGCAGTCATAGGGGGGAACGTAAGAGTTTTTAACCTAATTCCAAGAATTGTGAAACCCGATGTGTCACGTTATCATCATGCATGCTCAGAAAGTGGGACAACTGTCACCACTTAGAACCATATGAAATCAAACGATTAGACAACCATTTAATGCAACGACTATTCAAAATTAAGAACACAAATCGATACGGTTGCTTCTGATCAGAACCTTTATGATTCACGAAACTTCCTTACTTTAGAAAGCTCATGTTTTAGAGTTAACAAATAAATTCTGAAAATCTAATCTAGAGTTCTGAAGACTTAAATATTCTGAAATACATCTTTTCATTCTAGACATAAATCCATAAATAAGTTTTTCAGATTGAAAACGAATATATCTTCAACAAGGGGTTTTATAAAGATATTATCCCATTAATGGTATGTATCAACAAATTTTAGATGAAAAATACCCTTATGAACATAGTTACGCAAAAAATTGTGTTTAATTTCAATATGCTTAGCCCTAAAATGCAAGATATGATTCTTAGATAAGTAGATAACAAAAGTATTATCACATAGAATAAGAACGTTACTCTCAGATATCTGATAATATTCCAATTGACTCTTCATCCAGAGTATCTGAGTGTTGCATCCAGAAGTTGCAATTTATTTAGCTTCGGCTATTGAAAGCACAATTGTTGATTGTCTCTTGCTAGACCATGAGATCAAATTGTCTCCTAGAAATTGACAACTTCCAGAAGTACTTTTCCTTTTTGCTTTGTCTCCAGCGTAGTCAGCATCATAATAGCCTACTAATTTGTATTCACTTGATTTTCTATAAAACAAACCAAGGTTAGTAGTACCTTTCAAATACCTAAAGATTCTCTTAATAACAGTTAAGTGAGTTCCCCTAGGATCTGATTGGAAGCGAGCACATAAGTAAACACTCTTCTTTCTTCGGAATACATGTAGGATGCATTGGAGTCTTTGCTTGCTTGCATTCTGACAAGTTAAACTTCTTCAGAAGTTACCTTGTATATTTGATTTGATGAGTGTACGTTCCTTCTGAACATTTATCAATTTGGATTCCCAGAAAGAACTTGAGTTCTCCCATCAAACTTATTTAAAATTCTACTTGCATTAACTTAGCAAAATCCTTGCACAACGAAGCATTAGCAGAATCAAAAATAATATCATCAACATACATTTACACAACTAGAATATCATTCTTAAAGGTTTTGCAAAAGAGAGTTGTGTCCACTTTCCCTCTAGTAAAATTATTTTCCAAAAGGAAGTTACTTAGTCTGTCATACCAAACTCTGGGAACTTGTTTTAGACCATATAACGACTTTTTTCAGTTTAAAAACAAAGTCAGGATTTTGAGAGCTTTCAAAACTAGAAGGTTGGTGCACATATACTTCTTCAGAAATATATCCATTTAAGGATGCACTCTTAACATCCATATGATAAAGGATGATGTTATGATTGACTGCAAACGAAATTAGAAGACGAATAGACTCCAACCTGTCAACTAGAACAAAGGTTTTTATATAGTTTATACCTTATTGTTGACTATAACCTTGTGCTACCAGCCGAGCTTTATTTCTGACAACTCCGCCCTTCTCATTTAGCTTGTTTTTGATGAGCCATTTGGTTCCAATAACATGGAAACCTTTTGGTTTATGAAAAAGATCCTAAACATCATTTATGATGAATTGGTTCAATTCCTATTGCATAGCCAGAATCCACTCATTATCCAGAAGAGCTTCATCAATAAATATGTGTTCTATTAGAGATACAAAACCTAGAAGAGTCACTTCAGAAGGTTTGAATGAAGGTCTAGTTCTGACTGGAGCATTTTTATCTCCCATAATCAGTTCTTCAAGATGAGAGGTTCTTGGTCTACTCTTCTTCTGATGAGTTGGACCAACGACAACTTCTGGTTGAGTAGAATTTCAGACATTTGCTTTAGATTCTTTAGCTTCTTCTTATGAGTCTTTTTCTTCAGAATCAGTATCCTTGGATTCTGAAAGATTGATCTTCAAATCTGCAAATTTCTCAACTAGCTTTGAATTTTCAGGGCCAATCTTATCATTGAATCTAACATTAATTGATTCTTCAACAATTCATGTTTCAGTGTTAAAGATTATGTAGCTTTTAGAGCGTTCAGAATATCCTAACAATAAACACTTTTGTGCTTTATAATCAAACTTTCCAAGACTCTCTTTAAAGTTTAACATAAAACACTCACAACCAAAAGAGTGAAAGTAAGAAATGTTGGGCTTTCCGTTCTTCCATAATTCACAGGGAGTCTTACCTATAATAGGTCTAATATAAACCCTATTCTGAATGTAATAAGTTGTGTTCACTACTTCTGCCTATAAATGCTTAGCCATGTCAGTTTCTTGGATCATGGTGCGAACCATTTATTACAAAGTCTTATTCTTCCTTTCTACAACCCCATTTTGATATGGAGTTCTAGGACTGGAGAAATCGTGGGAAATGACATTTGTTAAAAAAGTTTTTCAAAATGTTTATTTTCAAATTAACCACCATGATCACTTCTGATTCTGACTATTTTGCAGTTCATTTTTTGTTTGCACCAGTGAGCAGAAAGTAGAGAACACAAAATGTGAATCATCCTTGTATTTTAAGAACTTTACCCATGTCCATCGACTATAGTAATCAACAATGACCAATCCATACTTCTTTCCGTTGATAGAGGCAATTTTCACTGGTCCAAACAAATCAATATGTAGAAGTTCTAATGGTCTAGAGGTAGAAACAACAATATTTGCTTTGAAAGATGTTTTAGAAAACTTGCCTTTCTGAAACGCTTCACAAAGAGCATCTGAAGCGAACTTCAGGTTGGGTAAGCCTCTGACTAATCCAAGCTTATTTAGCTGAGAAATCTTTCTCATGCTAACATGGCCCAAACGTATGTGCCATACCCATTGCCCTTTATTAACAAACATTATACATTTTACATTTTGATTCTTAAGATTAGAAAGTCTGATTTTACAAATATTGTTTTCTCTCTTCTCTTTAAAAAGGATTGTACCATCTTTCTGACTAACAACCTTATAGGACTTTTGATTAAAAATGGTATCATAACTATTGTCACTATGTTGACTAATAGACAATAGGTTTTGCATTAGACCATCAACTAGAAGAACATTAGTAATAGAAGCAAGTCTATCATTACCAATAATTCCAGAGCCAATGATCTTTCCTTTCTAGTTTCCTCCAAAACTAATGAAACCTTCAGGCTTAAGTTCCAAATCTTGGAACATAGACATTCTACCCGTCATATGTCGCGATCATCCATTGTTCAGGTACCATGACTGGTGTTTCAACTGAGCTGCTAAGGAAGTATGCAACATAAATTATTTTATCCTTAAGTACCCACTTTCCGGGTCCTCTCTTGTTAGTTTTCCCATAGTTTCTTACAACTTTGGGTCTTAGTGTAGAAGGATAATTATTGGGAATATATGCATGATACTTAGGTTTCATAACTGAGTTTTTACCATTTGCATGTTTTTGTGTCTATGCAGAGACATCAAGATCAGAGCCAGCAGACACAAAATGCTCATAGATAGGTTTTGGTTTTACCTTATGACTTTCGTCAAGTGTTATAATTTTTGTACAAATTAACCCTTTCTTGCCATTTATGCTAACTCCATAAATCAAAGAAGTCATCTTGCTTCTATCTATGCTTTTAGCCAGAAAGTACTGGAATGCTTTGTCATATCTAATGATGCAATCAGTACCAAAAACTTCTGAGACAATTTCCTCCTCTAGTTTTTAAATTTTGCTTTTCAAAGCAGAGTTGTTACTTTTTAAAGATTTTTTTATTTATTTAGAGAGGAAATATCTTTCTCATGCTCATTGAGAGTTTCATAAGCAACTACTTTGACTTGTTTAAGGTCCTTGTATTTACTCTGAAGACTCTAGTACTTTTCGAGCATTTAAGAGAGTCATGATTCGAAATTAGAACAAGATAGGTTAAAAAATACCTCTTCAGAATTGGAGTCAGATTCTGATTCTAACAACACCTTGTCTTCTGGTTCGTCAGAACCTTCTGGATCAACTATTGTTTCCACCAATGGAACATTGGCTTGTTCCTCATCAAAATCTTCTTCTGAATCTGATTCGTCCCATGTAGCCATCAACCCATTCTTGCCTTTAAAATTCTTCTTCTTAGGCCTGTTGTCCTTTTTCAACAAAGGGCAATCATTTTTGTAGTCGCATGGCTCCTTGCACTCAAAGCAAAATACTTCTTTTCCAAAACCTTACTTCTTTTGTCCAGACAAAGAATTAAAACGACCAACCGTCCTTCTGGATCCTCTGAACTTCCCTTGACCATTGTGCCTGTGCTTCCAGAGTCTGTTGACTCTCTTTGAAATCAGAGACAACTCATCAACATCTTTTGAGTCTTCATTTGAACCTTCTAATTCTTCCTCATCTTGATAGGCTTTTGCCTTCTCAGCTTAGACTTTAAGGCAGCAAATTTACCTCAGTTTTGAGGTTCATCTTCCTCGAGCTCAATCTCGTGGCTCTTTAAATAACTAACAAGTTCTTCAAGACTGATACTGTTGAGATCTTTTGCTAGCTTCAAAGTAGTTATCATAGGTCTCCATTTTTTAGAAAGACTTCTAATAATCTTCTTGACGTGATCAACTGTAGAGTATCCTTTGTCCAAAACTTCCAGTCCTGCAACAAGCATCTAAAACCTTGAGAACATAGTTTCAACTGTTTTATCGTCCTCCCTTATGAATGCCTCGTATTTCTATATTAAGGCTAAGACCTTTGTCTTATTTACTTGAGCATTCCCCTCATGAGTCATCCTCAAAGAGTCAAAAATAGATTTGTTAGAATCTTTGTTTGTTATCTTCTTATACTCAGTATAAGAGATATCATTTAGCAATATAGTTCTGGCCTTATGGTGATTTTTGAAATCTTTCTTCAGTTGATCAGTCATGGCACCTCTTGCTATATCATTTCATTCAACATTAAATGGGTGAACATAGCCATCGACTACAAGATCCCATAAATCAACATCCTAACCAAGAAAGAAACTTTATATTTTATCTTTCCAATAATCAAATTTCTCACCATCAAAGATTGGTGGTTTTGCAATATAGTGATCTCTTTCATTATTGTTAACAATGTTAACCATTATTTCTCACGCAAAGCTGGATCGGTACTAAACACGGTGAATTGTTGATAAAACTTTTATCACAATCAGAATCGGAGCTCTAATACCAATTGAAGGTGTGAAAAAAACAAGAAAGAGTGGGGGGGATTGGGTCTTACAAACAAAAGCTTTTTACCAACTCAAGAACACCACTTAAAATTTAATAACAAAGAGATAAAAACACAAGTATTTTTATACTGGTTCGCTTGAAACTCAAAGTTACTCCAGTCCATCCGCCAAGGTGATTTCTCCTTATACATAAGAACTTAATCCACTATAATTAACTGGTTACAATAATCACAAAGAATAACCTTCTTTGTCTTCTTAAGGATCCGACTATACCATAGTCTCCTTAAGGACTCACAAAGAATAACCTTCTTTATCTTCTCAATGATACGACTATACCTTAGTCTCCTTAAGGAATCAAACAAATTGTTTGGATAATATTTTATGTGTAACAAGTTGCTTCTGTACAGGCAGATTTGACACAAATGATAAACAAATACTTAAATACAAATGGTGTACAAAAGATGATAGTTTTTCACAAAAGATGATAGTTTTTCACAAAGAAACAAATTGTTCAAGTTGTTGTAGCACCAACTCTTTTCTTAAAGTCTCTAAGTTATACTTATATATCACAAGAAGAATATCGTTTAAGGGCAAAATGGGGAAACCTCATAGAGCGACTGTCCACTGTTGGATGGTGAAATGAGTGATATTGCATATTATCCTTTGATCACGTATTCAGTGATAAGTGTGATGTATATTGTTGTCTTTACCCATGATATCAGGTAGTGGATATGATATTTGATTTGTATTATGCACTATCTGTTCACATGCCCATTTGATCTTATGTTCAAGTTCATTAGCTTCTAATGAAAGTTTATGAAGCATGAAATGAAGAAACATAATGCTGAATTCAAAAACTTCATAATCTTCGGTCAGAACCTTGACATCATCAATAGTCTGGCTTGAGATCTTTAGTATCTTCAGAATCTACAGTCAGAACTTTGATAACCTCAATCGTATGGCTTAAGATCTTCAAAATCTTCAGCTAAGTAACACAACTTCAGAAGCTTGTCATTCTTCATAAGTTTGGTGATCAGAGTCACATCCAAAGCACAAACTGAGAAAACGTTACATCAACAACATAGCGTCTCCTCTGAAGCTTCTCAAGAGTGAATCAACACAAAAGCAAAAAGATCATTGCAGCAACAACGTTGAACATCTTCCAGAACTTCTTATGACTAGCGAATAAGCGGAAATTGAACTCCTCGTTTAGAAACCGATGACGTTGCACGTCATATACTCAGAATAAAAACGGATTGTTAAAGTTACACAATAACAAACCATTAGGGTACCAAAATTGTTCTCACACAAATGCAACCTTGTTATCATAAAAACTCAAGGTATATATACATAACCAAATCTTGTTCTAATATGTTTGTTATAGAGTTGTGAATTGGTTTGCTTATTTCCTTCTTATCTCACTCATTCATCTCTAACATATGTTCTTGATTGGTCTACTTTGCATTTAAGTCTCTTTATATGTGTATTACTAATTATGTGCATTTGAGCATTTGTGTAATTGTTGATGCATTATTTATAATTGTTAATGCATTCCTTTACATAATGGTTGTGATCACTTAATTATTTGTTGTTGAATGTTGGTGTTGCATGTCTATTTACACTTTGTTGCATGTGGCATGTCTATCTTCATGTTTAATATGAGATTTTGTTGTTGTATATTCTTCTTAGTTGTTTAGCTCATATGTTTATCTAGAGTTATTTGTTTGTGGTTGATTATTTTTAGACGCATTTCGATCTATCTCTTTTTTATGTTGTCAAAATGGGAGAAATTATAATGTCAGTCTAGAATAGTTTTGTGCGTTTTATATTATGGTTTGTGTGCAATGTTTAAGGCGTAGCATAATCGTTTTTCGTGTCTTACTCAAAGTCGACTCAATTTCAAGTGAAAGCTTGTCAAACATCAAAAGAGGGGAGAATGTAGTTGCATGTTGCTAATACATTCAGGGGAGCAGCCAAATACGATTATTTTGTTTCTTGCCTTATCGCTTTCATTTTGATTTACTTTTGATCATTGAGTTTCCTTCATGATTACACCTCTTTGGATCAAAATTTGAAATTACTCACTTTTAGCATGTATAAACCATTCATTAGGTTTGAACTTGATCATGATGTGCTTAATCAATTCCATGAGTCATTGGAATAAGAGCCATATAATATATTAATTTAAGTTAGATGGAAAGAAAAATCTAAAGGTCTTAAATTATGAAAAATTGAGATTTTACGTGTTTGATTTGAATCAGGCACATATCTTGATTCCAATCAATTTGGACAGAGACAAACCATAAAATTTCAAATGATTTGATTTGAATCAAAATTTACTCATGATTCGAATAAGCCAATTTCGGGTCACCTCTGCTAGAACTAATTCTAATCAGACTTTACACGTGATTCGAATCAGACGATTTTTTCATATTTTTTAGTTGGCTTAACTTGATTGATTAGAATCATAACTAACACTTGATTTAAATCACGAGGTATTTGATTTGAATCAACTGAAAAACGGGTCAAAACTCTATTTTTCTTTTATTCCACTTCACTTGTTAAGTTGATTCAAATCATGAAATGTTATTGATTCGAATCTAATGACTTTTCAACCATATTTTATGCTTAATCTCAAACACATATAAAACCTTTTTCTCATCATTTTTTATGTAACAAATTAACAAACTAATAATCATTTTGTATGATTCTATGAAAAATCAACACCATATGTTTTTGAAAGTTCAAAGTTCTTGCAACGAAACTCCTACATCTTCGACTTCAACTTGATTCTAGATCTTGATAACGAGAGCTTTATAATTGATTGAAAGAGAGACACTCTCTTGAAACTAGAGGTGGCAAAACGGGCCGCCTGCCCCGCCCTGCCTAAAGCCCGCCAAAAAAGAAGCAGGGCAGGCATGCCCGCCAAGTTGAAATGGGCATGAAAATCTAGCCCGCACCGCCAAGGTGGCGGGTTGGCGGGCGGCGGGCTTGCCCACCTTATTTTATTTTATTTTATTTTCATTTTTAAAGAAATTAAAAGGCTATTTTTTTTATATTTCAATAAGAAAACATCAAACCAACAATTAGAAAATATAAATGGCAAAATACTAAGACCATCAAAGTAATACCCTTCAATAAAAAATAGAACCTTTAACAAGTATTTACCTAAAATAGAAGTAGAATCATCAACAAGTATTAACTTTCAAGTTTCAACCAACCAAAATAAATATTTAAGTTAAACCATCAAGCAACCATTAACTTTTAACCATCAAACAACCAAAGTTTAAGTTCAACCAACCAAAACCATAATAAGTATTAAGTACAACATCAAAGTTTAAGTTTAACCAACCAAAACCATAATAACATTGCGGACCATATGCCTTTCTTTAATGGATATTATTATTGGGCCATATGTCTTTTTTTTCTTCAAAATGGGTCATGGACAATTTCAGGTAGTTTTTTTTTCAATTTTTTCAACGGGCTAGCGGGCCAACCCCGCCCCATTATGTATTCCGCCTGCGGGTATTTTTGTTTTGGCGGGGTGGGCAAAACGGGTAGACGGGCTCAAAATCCCAACCCATCCCGCCATTTTTTGGCGGATGCGCGAGCCAGCCCAGTGGACTTCGACCCGTTTTGCCACCCCTACTTGAAACTAATCATTCTTGAAGATTTGGTTAAAATTTTCAAGTAGCTTGCAAGATTAAGGTTGTTGTCACTGGTGCTGACAAATTCCAGTGAAATGAAGAACATTATCCTCTATAGATTGCCTTGGTAGTAACTGCGTGGAAGGCTACAAATAAGGCCAAGTTCTTCTCAATTCTTCTGACAATTCATTGCTTAAGGAATTGATATGATCAAGGGGTTGGTTGTTATACACGTATGTTTATAGTAGATTGGTGATATTGGAAGATTCAAAAAGCGTTAATCGAGTAAAGATTACACATAAGGGTTTGGAATTACGCCGTATACAAGTCAATATTATGATAGGAGATTTTATATTTCTCAACATTATTGTGGATTGGTGATTGTATGAACTCTTGTAAATATTTTTCAAATAAAAAGAATAATGCAGGTTCTAATGGGAAACCACTTAAGAGTGTTGTGGGCAAAGCGAGAACGAATGTTGAATCATTATAGATCTCAGTGCCATCTCTCTCTTTATTCTTGCATTTAATTTTTATAGGATTTGCATGCTTAGGTATTTCAATTATAGCGTAGTTTATCATTTATTCAACTAATAGCGATTTATTGCGTAAGATTAATTTTTGTTAGAATTGGTGCCTAATCTAGCTGCATTGGTGATTAAATTTAAGAAACAATTGAGGTTATAATTCATTGTTATTGAATCATTGTATAATCACATCTTATGAAATATACAATTAAATTAATCGTATACCTTTGTGTATCATCATGAAAACCATCCTTCATATTTATAGATTGATTTAGTGTTAACGTGATCAATTTTCAAAAAGTATAATTTTCATATTTTTGCTTCAAACCTTCCATGCGCGCTTTTGAAAAATCCATGATATTCAGTTTTGAAAAAGTGGTTGAATTTTTCAATAAGGGTCTACTCAACCTATTCTAGACCATTTTTCTACTTCCATATTCTCACCTAACATAACACGTTGACCTATGAATATGAACTCTTTAGAATGCAATATAAAGAAAACATACCATGAGTCATATGAGATTTCTTGGGAAAACTTTTCAAAATAAGGACTTGATTGTAAAGGTCCTTAGACTTCTAAACTGTAATTGACAGCCACAAGTCATTGCGATTTTTGAATCCAGGGATTTGTGTACCATAGACATGGCAACTTTATTTGGAAAATTACAGGAACATGAGATGGAATTATCACTGATGATGAAGAAGGAGATACGAAGAATAAGAATAGTCTAGCTCTTAAGATTGAAGAAGATAATGATTATGACGTCGATGAAAAGATGTTGCTAATAGTGCAAAACTTCAAGAGATCCATAAAGGGTGGAAGATAACAAGAAGGAAAAATAAAAAATGAAGAAAAATCCTTATTCATTCGTATATGATTTCATTATGGCAATAAAGAACAAGTAAGATCAAAATTTCCTCAAATTCAAAAGAAAACCCATAAAAAAGTTGAAGAAACCTCAAAAGGAAAAATGAAAGCGTACATTTCCTGAGACGACAATGACATGAACTCCTCAACCGAATAGGCCAATATATGTATCATGGAATATCATGGAGATAACTAGGAGTGCTTTACAGTATCAAACACTAAGTGTTATCTCGGTAATAATTGTTCAAAGCACATGACTGGAGACAAAAATTTGTTCTTCTATTTCTCTTCCAAGAAACGAGGTTTTGTATCTTATGATGATAACAATAACGGGAGAATTATTGGTATTATTAATGTTGGTAAGTTCCCCAGTCCAACAATTGGGAATGTTGTTTTAGTTGATGACTTAAAGCATATTTTGTTATGTATTAGTCAATTATGTGTCAAAGGTAAAAAAATCTAACTCTTGATTCTTCTAGATGCAAGGTTATAAAATCCAAATTAGATCAAACCATTTTCACCAACTCTAGAAATGGAAACACCTACATCGTGAATCTAAATAGGATCCCTTCAAATGATGTTCGTTTTCTTAGTAACGAGGATGAATCTTGACTATGGCATATGAGAATAACTCATATCCACATGAACCACTTAAACAAATTGGTCCATAAGAATTTTAGTGATTGACCTTTTTAACACGTGCTTTGAGAAAAGTCGGTCATGTGACACGTGCCAAAAAGAGAAACAAGTAAGGGCCTCTTTTAAATATAAAAATGTTGTTTCTACAAAAAGTCCTTACAACTTTTGCACTTGGATACTTTTAGCCCATCCGAAATCAAAATTTTGATGGCAATTTTTATGACCTTGTAGTTGTGGATGACTGCTATCGCTATACATGAACATTATTTATATCTTAGAAAAGCAACATGTTTGTTGCCTTTCAAAAACTTGCCAAGATTATCTAGAACGAGAAAGGATTAAACATTGCATTGATTCGTAGTGATCATGATGGATACCTATTTGTACATCTAGTCGACTCAGAGTCAAGGAAGCTGGTAGTAAGAGGTTTCCTCCTAGGAACCCGACAAAAACATTATGGGCCTCCTAAGTCTGAAGGCCCACCAAGAGGAAATAGTCCCTAAAATTATCCCAATTCTCAACATAAACGTCAAACTGTTTGACATCTTATCGCACCGAGATCAATCTTAACCACATAGGAAGTCCTATGAGATACACATCATATAAAAAAGATGAAAGAAGAGACTCAGAGACGACTTTCGATTCCAATATTCACACAAAAATTGTAACACCTTCACAAAGACATAGGCATTTGACGCAATCTTTAAGTGCTTCAACACCCCTCCCTAAAATTCATTGTAGGGAAATCTAAAATTTAACCGGGTGAACATACACTTTTAGAAAGGAACATAACATTTGTCAAAACAATTAAAGATCTTTTTGTCGGAATCAACAGGGAGAATCGACCAATATTAAAACATATTGTGAAGACTCTCATCACCAATCACAAACTATTTTCTCATTCACCTGATTTAATATTGTATTTTTAACATATTTTAAAAAAATTGGATATTTCGCACACACCTCTATTCTATAGAAGAATCACTTACGACATTTCATGTTTGTATCACATAATTTGACCATTTTTCTCTCTTTACTCTTAATTTATTTGTTTCTTAAGATCAATTTAATTTCAAACCTCCCATTTTTTTTATAATATGATACTTGTATAGTTAATATAAAATATATTTTTACAATTAAACTCATGAGTAAAAAGTAGTAAGGTAACTAATATGACATATTTTTCAAGTCTTCTAACAAATTAGGACACAATTTTAGAGGTTTTTTTACTCAAATAACCCACTTTTTCAAGGAAATTCCCAAAATACCCATAGTTTCAAAAAAATCCCAAAATACCCCACTTTTAGGAGGAGTCGCCAATTGAATTGGAGACTCCTCTTAAAACTTGAATGGAGGCGCCAATTCAAATGGAGACTCCTCCTAAAATGCATTTTTTGTGTTTTATGGTATAAGTGAAAGATAAATTTGATATAATACGACTTGATATTAATAAAGTTTGGAGTTTACACAAAGAAACCTAATGGTGATGACCGGGATCACCTAACCGACCTCCGGTCCCACATCCTCTAGCTACCCTAACCCTTGGCCGTAACCCACGTTGACGATTCTGCACCGGTGTTTGATCATCTGAGGGGCCAGGAGCGTCACTACCAACTACAGGAGAAGGTCTGTTGAGGTATTCAGACAGGTCAGCATAGTCTTCAGTATGCATTGATGGTGTACCGCCGTAGCTGAGCTCATGACCCATGCCAGAGATGTTGGGATGTGGTTGACTCATGGATGGGCGATCGGGACGGTTGAAGGGAGACATGAGTGTGAATGATGCGTCGAGGAAAGGTTGGAAAGGTTGTTGGGGTGTTTGGTAGAGATAGGGTTGTTGGATGTTTTGGTTTTGTGATGTTTGGGCTTCTTGGCTACGGTAGGAGGAGGGGCGGTTGGTGTTTTGGCTAAGGCGACTCTGGTAGGGTGATGGTGTGAGTGCGAAGCGATGTTGGGTCTCAGGTTGATGGTCAATTTGTTGGTGGTGGTATGGGGTATGCTCTTGGTATTGGGGTTGGGTGAATGACATGTTTTGGTTGTATGTTTGTGTGTTTGTGGAACGAAAAGTTTGACGGATAGGGGGTTGTGAGTAACCGGGTTGAGAACGTTGTTGGGGGTTAGATGTTGATCCTTCTTGTGTGTAACTTGCCTGGCGTGGGTCGTATAGGTACATATCTTCGGCGATGAACTGAAAACCAACCATCTGTACCAAGCCATATAATTACGACTTGGTTTTACCTCAGTTGGCATGACTGCGTCAGTTAAGACATGGTCATGACGGTGCTTCCACTTGCGACACTCCGATCTTGCGAAGTGTTGCCATGGGTTGAAGTTCCATTGGTCGTTAACTTTTCGCAGATGCCATTCTCCTAGGCTAGCTGGGGGATCTGGGATATTCTGGACCATACCGAACTGCAGCTTCACACGATCGATGTTGTGCATCTCCACAGATGTGAACCGTATTATCGGTGTGCATGTTGTCCATACGGCTGCGTCTTCAGTGTTGACCTCATGGTCATGATCCAAATTAAGGTATGGACGCCAAATGAACTGAAATGTTAAAGAAGATAGGATTATAATGAATGTAGAAAAAGTTAACAAAATATACCGAAATAATTAAGTTATTTTGCTTATGTCTGTCGGTCGAAGGTGATCCAACAAGTTGCGATACTGAGTAATACAGTGTCTCGGACATCTGCTGTAACTCATACCACGTGCCGACCATCTACACCAAAAAGTTAAAAAAAATTAGTTTGAGACAATAAACTTTAAGGAAGTAAGTAAAGATATAACAATTTAAACAACTTACTTTTATGCATATGGAAAAGTGAAAGGGTTGTTATTGACCGGTGCTACAGACGGTAGTCTTGACCAACCCCATGCTTGTAGCAAAACAACACAGCCAGAAAATGTAGATGTGTCTTTGTGGGAGTTTTTACACAACGAGCTGTAGAGATAGGCTAGGCAAGCAGATCCCCAACTGTAACTTCCTATTCTATCTACATGTCTAAATAGAGGTAAATACATAATATGCATGCTAGAACCACTACCTTCGGGAAATAAAAAGGATCCTATTAACAACATAATGTAACACCTAGTTTTTATTATTCGAGCATCTTCGGTAGAATGCTCATCTAAGTATAAACTATTATAATATGACTTTAGGCATGAGAGTAGTATACCTTAACCTCTAGCATTATCATCTAACAAATCAGTGTCTAAGAGCTCCATGCAAATTGAATTTTCATAGTTGGTCTTACCATTAACAGCCTTGCCTTCAATTGGTAGTCCTAAAAGCATGTAGACGTCTTCTAACGTCACAGTACATTCACCGGTTGAGAACCAAAATGTGTGTGTCTCTGTCTCCATCTTTCGCATAAGGCTAGAATGAATTTGTTATCTATAGACCAAGACAAAATCTTGCTAATATGACCAAAACCGGCGAGTTCAACATAAGGTTGAATCATCGGGTCCATATGGACATATTCGTGGACCCGAGTTCAAAACCTTGATACATCCTATAAAAGAAAGAATAAAACACTTGACTAAGTTGGTATGTCAAAATAAAATGGGGTTGGTGAAGATGAAAGATAAAAAGTTAACAAAAGAAAAAACTTACATATGTTGCGATGTTTGCAACCGTTCCTCTATGTGCTTCGCCCATTGTGAGTAAAGACATTTTGTTGGGGGGTTGGTGTAAATGAAACTAGAAGATGTTGTTGAAGATGAAATTGTAAAATAAGTATTGTAGAGGAAGTAGTGAGAGTGATGGTGTGGAAGAAGTGTTGATGGAGTGGATGTATTTATAGGCAAATGGATGGGAGCATGAAAAGTTGTGCTTGCATGGTGTCTCCACATGAATTGGCGACCATGTACGTCCTTTAAGAGGGGTCACCATTCAAATTGGCGCCTCCATAGGGACATGCATGCAAGACCTAGGTCTGAATGCTTGGTTTCGAGGTCTGAATGCATGGTGTCTCCACTTGAATTGGCGACCATGTACAAGGAATAAGTGGAGGCGCCAATCCATTTGGAGTGTGTGTTTGCATGTCTGACACGTGGCTGTCTTGTCTCCTGCATGCTGAACAAGTCACTTCTTGATAGCTTGCATGGTTGACACGTCATCTCATACTATCTTGCATGTCTGACACATCATCTCAGACTAGCTTGCATGTCCGACACGTCATCTCAAACTATCTTGCATGTCCGACATGTCACTCCGAACTAGCTAGCATGTGAGACACTTCACTCATCTATTTAAGTGTCTTACTATCAACATCCAAGACACTTCACTCACATTCATCTGCAGTAAGAAAATAGTTTTCATATGCACAATGTCATCTTCATCATTATACAGTGTCAACGTTCACTACAACAATGAAACATTCGAGTCTGAGCTACATGGTTTTTGTTTTCGAAACCCTAATACCATTAGAATCACGATCAAGAGAAATGCAACCTTCTTGCATTTGAAAAAAAGAATACAATCCTTTATAGGATTGGGTATTGTGTCAAAGATCACATATCAAAATCCAATATTTTTTGAGAATGGCCAATGCAAGTATTTCCCCCTTAAGGTACGAGACGATGAAGATGTTGAATACATGTTTGTTAGTCATAAACATTCAGGCTGCAACTGTATCGAGTTGTACATTACTCTTCAACCATGTATACCATCTCAACAGTCACAACTAATCGATTAGGATGGAGCTGGTGAAGATGATCCACAGTGGTTAGATGAACTCAACCCAGAAGCAGAATCAGAAGTGGACGTTGTTGATGAAGAAGAAGAGGAGACCGAGATACAGGTTGATCCCATGCTGAACAACGACGATGAAGATGATGATCAACCACCACCAACACCTCCTAGTCATGTCTAAAATCCGCCTCAACATATGACAAATGTGGATCTTCACGACGATGAAACATCCAACGGTGTTTTCTATAATCCGTATCCGAGATCAGAAGGCGAATTAAAGGTGGGAGACATGTTTCGTACCAAAGAAGAATGTGTTCTGGCAATCAAAAATTTTCACATGAACAACTTTGTTGACTTTACAGTTAAACGCACTGATTCTAGAAGGTATGTTATCGAATGTCGTAACATGCTTTGTAAGTTTCGTTTGGCTGCGTCTTACAAGAAGAAAAACGACTCTTGGGAGATCGCTTCAATAGACCCACCGCACAGTTGCATTGCAACTAACATTGAACAAGATCACCGTAAACTAAGTGCAACTTTGATATGTCAAGACATTCTGCCGTTGGTTAATAAAGACCCATCAGTGAAGGTAAGTATAATTATATCCCATATCAGAACAACATATAATTATACTCCATCTTACAAGAAAGCCTGGATTGCGAGGACAAAGGTTGTTGAACAGGTTTTTGACAACTGGGAGGATTCATTCAAGGAATTGCCACGGTTTTTATGGGCACTAAAAACATATGTCCCAGGAACTGTGGCAATTATGGAGACAGTGCCAACAATGATGCCAGACGAAACCTGTGCTACAGGTAATCGAATATTTCACCGTCTCTTTTGGGCATTTGACCCGTGCATCAAAGGTTTTGCATTCTGCAAACCTATTATTCAAATTGATGGCACTTGGTTATACGGAAAATACAAGGGTACCTTGCTCATGGCGGTTGCACAAGACGACAACAACAATGTCTTTCCCACTGCCTTTGCTCTTGTTGAAGGTGAAACGGCTGGTGGATGGGGTTTCTTTCTTCGACATCTTAGAACGCATGTGGTTCCACAAGTCAATCTCTGTTTGATTTATGATAGACATGCTGCCATTGAGAGTGCCTACAACAACCATGACAACGGATGGCATGATCCTCCTTCTACACATGTCTACTGTATCAGACACATTGCACAAAACTTCATGCGTGCTATAAAAGATAAGAATCTCCGCAAGAAGGTGGTGAATGTTGGGTATGCTTTAACTCAACCGTCATTTCAATATTATCGTGATGAAATTAGACTGTCTAATGAAGACGCAGGGAGATGGATAAATAACATACCAGTAGAGCAGTGGACAAGGGCATTTGACAGAGGTTGTCGATGGGGCCACATGACAACAAACATTGTGGAATGCATGAACGGAGTTTTCAAAGGAATTCGAAATCTGCCGATAACCGCCTTGGTAAGATCAACCTATTATAGGTTGACTTCTATGTTCGCAAAGTGAAAGATGGAGTGCAATGTTAATGTTCGGGCAAGTATTCAGTGAGTGTTGCATGAAGGTCATGAAAGAGGAGATCATCAAAGCTAGCACACACGTTGTAACAGTCTTTGACCGTCATAGACAAAATTTCAGCGTCCAGGAAACAATGGGCAACAACGAGGGGAGACCAAATTTAGCCTACGCTGTTAGACTAAACAGAAGTTGATGCGATTGTGGAAAATTCCAGGCCTTCCGCATACCTTGCTCCCATGTCATAATAGCATGCGCTTATACTCGTCAAGACGCTTACAACCATTTATCTGATGTGTACAAGGCCAACACCATCATGAATGTATATACTCAAAGCTTCTCAGTACTATCAATGGAGGATTACTGTCCTCCATATGAAGGAGATATTATTTGGCACAATAACGGGATGCGTAGAAAGAAGAAAGGAAGGCCAAACAGCACACGTATCAGAACAGAGATGGATTCCACAGATAAAATGATAAGATTATGTAGTATTTGTCGTCAACCAGGACACAACAAGAACAACTGTCCCAATCGAGGAGCATCATCTAGGTCTTAAGCTTTTTGTAACATTGTATTTCTGTAACATTCAATCATTATATATCATTAAGTTCTTGTTACAACGAGGTTCACAACAAACATCAGTACAAAACATCTGAAAACATAAATATTTCTAACTGATTACAACAATCAAATTGATGTCGTCTCGACCGAACATCATTTCCCTAGCATCCTTATCAGTCTTCATTCGCACCCAACCAAAGATACTGTCAAGTCTCTTAATACTTCTGATTTTTATCCCCTTATGGTATTTTCCCATCTAACCAACGAACCAACTCCCTCTTCAGTTGATCGAACATGGTGATGTTCCAAAACAACATCAGCATTTGAGGTTTGTCTCTCGCATAAATCACCTTTCCGTATCGGCGACGAACACCAAACATGATAGCCAAATGATTATATGAGATGTGGAACAATTGGTCACACAACGCATCTATTTATAAGACAAAAAATGCATTTTAGGAGGAGTCTCCAATTGAATTGGCGACTCCTCTTAAAACCTACACATAGGCGCCAATTGGATTGGCTAGGGCACCTGCCATAGCCAATCCAATTGGCGCCTCCATTCAAGTTTTAAGAGGAGTCGCCAATTCAATTGGAGACTCCTCCTAAAAATGGGGTATTTTGAGATTTTTTTTGAAATCAGGGGTATTTTCGGAATTTCCTTAAAAAACTGGGTTATTTTTTTTTTAAAAATCCAATTTTAGAACCAAAGTAATATTATTATCTTTTTCAATTGAATATGTGATCTCCACACGATTAACACTAACTATTTCAAGCTGAGATAATCTATATTTGTTGCCCTTATATTGAAAGAATTATTAATAAAATGGATGCAAGACAAATAAATCTATGGAGTAATAACTTTTTAACCTTTTTTTATTTATGTTAGTAATATTTGGTGAACAAAGTTATTTATCGACAAAGACAAAAGCACCCACGCAGTGAAATACTAGTTGTATCGTAGATTCCTTGGTTAGTGCTCTTGAGAAGAGTAGTAGGGTTGCACGCTAAAGCGTCTCTCTGCCTTCACTTCACAACAAAAACGCCATCCAGAATCTCAATTAATTTCAAAATCACTCTCACAAATTCACCATCACTCTCACCACAACCATAATCATAAACCCCTTTGTTTTTTCGTTTCGCTCTCTCGCAACTCGCTCTTCCCAACTCACCCACTCACCTTCCGGCTACGACAACCATGGGTGCTACTCTTCCTCCCAAAGAGGCTAACCTCTTCAAACTCATTGTGGTAAACCTTTCATCCTCTTCTTCGCTCGATCCAGCTTCTTTCACTTTCTCACGCTTTCTTATTCGCTCTCTTATAAACCCTAGATTTTGTTAACTTTCTTATACTTGCTTTACTTGCTCGTAATTCACTGTAAATACTTTGTAGAAATTGAAGAAATTGAATGAATCGGTATATGCAGTGTTAATTCGTGCTGTTTTCTGTTACTTTGCCTTTGAAGGTTTTCACTGAGATTATGGATGAACTAGTTTTATTTAATTAAATATTTATCAATTTATCAATGTGTTAGTAGATTACCTGAATTAATAATTTGCCTCTGCCATTGAATATATGAAGATAATGATACTATATATACTTTTTTGAAATTAGAAGGGAATGAAATGAAACAAAGATGCTACTTGTCTTTGAATGAGACAGAGAAGCTTCTGAATGATTCTTGATGTTACTCTGTCTCATTTGAAGAATGTGTTTAGTTTCTCAAAATAAACAGATTTAACTCTAGGACTATCTCTGTTTTCTAGTAGTATTGTTCGGTGTTAAGTTTTGGTTTTCTTCATATGAAAAAGAAAGCAAATGTGTGCTTATAATTATATATATAATCAAGTTTGGTAAATCTTGGTTATTGGTAATATATGAGTAAGTGAAATGCTTTTTTAGCCTATCTTGGAGTGGGAAATATGCTGTTAATTGGTGCTCAAATTTCTTTGTTATTTTGCTGCAGAAATCCTATGAAACCAAACAATACAAAAAGGGTCTCAAAGCAGCCGATGCCATTTTGAAAAAATATCCAGATCATGGAGGTATACTTTATTAATAATTGCTATTGCATGCTTTAACTTCCTTATCTTGAATAGCTTTAACTTCCTTATCTTGAATAGTTTTATTTCCTTATTATATGTTTGAGAAACACAAAACACCTATGTTTTTGTTTTTACATATGTTCTTTTCTTTCCATCTCTTAATTATTATGTTTCTTTGGGTGTTTTTCTTATGATGTGTCTGTTCCTCCTTCTGGTTGATAGAAACTTTATCGATGAAGGGTTTGACATTAAATTGCATGGATCGTAAATCTGAAGCATATGAACTGGTTCGCCAAGGATTGAAGGTATGCTGCTTTTGGTTTTGCACGACCTATCAATCTTTCAACATTATTTTTATCTGATGCTCCAAGCTTAATTTTTTCTCTTCTGCAGAATGACCTTAAGAGTCATGTTTGCTGGCATGTTTATGGTCTTCTCTATCGGTCGGACAGAGAATACAGGGAAGCAATCAAGTGCTATCGAAATGCACTAAGGATAGATCCTGACAATATTGAAATCTTACGTGACCTATCTCTCTTACAGGTAGCAGTCATAAATTTATAAATTTTCTCATCTCTTTCTCTGCAATGAAGTTAACATGGGTGTGAGTATTCTTTTACTAGCATCATAGTTCATATCTAAGTTTCCTGAAGTAAACATATTTCTTCATGTTGGTGTGGGTCACTTTAATATGGAAAACACTTTTTAGTGAACTCTGTTCCCATCTAAATTTATTTATGACTCTTGGTGACGTTTGTGGGTACTTAAGTCAGTAATAAATAAATGCTACTGTCTTATCATCTGTTTGAGTTCGGGATAAGTCTCATGTAGAATTTTTCTAGAATTATCTTGTCATTGAACTTATGCTGGATTATTAAACATAAAGGCGAACCTAAAAACTATTTCTCCAACCTTTTCCCATTGTAATCTTCAAATGCATAAGCCAGGGCCACACCATAGGAGGGTTCTCTCGTCACATACTGGTGTCTGGAGCTAACAAATGTTTTGCAATGACATTTTACCATCACATTTCATAATGCACAACCACACACTTAATGGATTCTTCTATGATGTACTTACTTCTTACATGTGATATGATTTTATTTACTTCTCATCCACAGGCTCAAATGCGAGATTTAGCTGGCTTTGTTGAGACAAGGCAACAACTTCTGACTCTCAAGTCAAATCATCGCATGAACTGGATTGGATTTGCTGTTTCACATCATTTGAACTCTAAGTATGATTCTAGTTTACATATGAGCTGCCTTTATATTAAATAGTAGTCACGTACCTTCTTTTGTTTGCCTTTAATTTATTGCTTCTTTTGAGATGATATATTATGAGATTATTTACAAGTTTTTTAATGATACACATTACACATTGGGAAGTAAGGGACGTAAGATAATGATATGAGATAAAGAAGATCAACCCAAAATATCAATTACACCTTGGTCTCCTCTCCTTTCTTTATATTGCAATGGGGTCCACGGTGAGATGTTATTTGAATTTCAGTACAGAGGACTATTGAAATTTCACGCGGCTTCACTTTAAGACTTCAACCTTAGGGAGAGTTGGTTCATGACATTCTCATATATACATTCATGGTGTTTACTATGTTTAGTATATATGTTTATAAATTTGTTGATCAAATAGCAATTTGGTAAGCCAATTTCCTAATTTATGAATCACAATATTCATGACATTATTTAAACATTGCACATCATGCATCTTTCACACGTTAACTTGTTTAAAACGTGAAATTGTAACATTCAAAACCAAATAACTCATCATGCACCCGAAGGCTAAAGTATTAGACTCTAAAGTTGATTGGGATTCAAGTTATGTAGTCTAACTAGCGTAGTCTTTGAAAATTAAAATATATGGAAGTTTGCTAAAAAGTTATATGAGGAATTATCTACAAATTATTAAAGATTTATTTTATTTTAATGATGGATCATTAAGTATAACACTTTTTTAGGTACAAACTGTATCAGACACCGGTCTCATATTCTACCTGTTACAAAAATGTTATTAGATGCGAGGTTTATTGAGATGATCAATAAAAGAGCTTTCTTTTGTTATTTTTCATGTTCATAGGGTTACTGACAGTTAGGTTAGGGGACACATTTTCTGAAATATTTTTGAAGCCCTCTACTATATCAGAACAGAACATTTGCACAAATTTTATGTTAGTCAGATTTATATAGAACAAATCTTATATAATTTCTGGTAGATACTTCCTTTCAGAAATTTTTAGTATAATGTATTAAAATAAAAATTCAAAGATTTTCTCGTTATGTTCAGATAACAACTGAATACTAGAGTGGTCAAATTAAGGTGAAGAACTATTTTCTAATGCCTTTTTTTCGGCTTTTTCATTCCATTTTTTATATGCAGAAATGGTGCATAGAAAGATGTAAATGCCTTTTTTTCAAAATATCATGCCAGTACCCTGGCCTTGGTATCATCGATGGTGCTGTTGAAACGACAATTTTTGAAAATTTTATTTTGGTTGTGTTGTACTGAACTTCAAATGTGAAACAGTGCATCAAAAGCTATTGAAATTCTGGAAGCATATGAAGGGACATTAGAAGATGATTATCCTCCAGAAAATGAACGGATTGAGCATGGCGAAATGCTTTTATACAAGGTACTTCCTCTGGTTATTGTCTATACAATTTTTTCTTGTTGATTGCATAATGCCTATATATTTTTTTTGTTGTTCAATGTAACTTTTGCCACAATTAGATTTTTAATTGTCTTTTTACCATTTGTGGGCTTTAGTAAATGCCCATGGCCTTATGCATCATGGTCACTATAAAATGAACCTTTCTCAGCTGACCCTAGTCAAGTTATATTTTGTTTTAACGTTATCATTCTGCTGTTTCTTGTGCATGTTATGGATTATGAATATGACATCTTTCACATTATTCTAATATGAGTATTAAATATTGCTCTCATATGGTGATTTTCTGCATAAATCATCTTTGTCCAGGTCTCATTGTTAGAGGAATGTGGATTTTTTGAGAGAGCTTTTGAGGAATTGCAGAAGAAGGAGTCAAAAATTGTACGAGTTTTATTTATTGAGATAATTTGAGAATGAACTTGTTATTCTTGAAAGGCATGATTTTGTTACTTTCTTCGGATTATATCTTTTCAGATTGATAAGCTTGGGTATAAGGAACAAGAGGTTTCACTGTTAGTCAAGCTTGGTCGCTTAGAAGAAGCCGATAAATTGTACCAGACACTGCTTTCCATGAATCCAGACAATTATAGGTGAACTTTCTGGCTACTGTTTTTAGCTTTGCATGTCTAAAAATATTTCTTCTTTATGTTCTTCCACTATTATTGTTTCCTTTTTGCATTAGCCAAACACATAATAGGATAACTTTATCTCAGATGCAATAACTTTTTATGTTGTACCTGTATACGGTTTTGTCTTTGATAATGTTGATTTGCGGAAGCAAATCACAAGTCAAAAGTTTCACGTTTCATTTTACTATTCAGCTGCTTTAAACATCTCTGAAGTGTTTTGGGTTATAGCGTGTTTTGATCATTTTAAATATATGATGCAAAATAATTGTATAATAATTCCTTTCCTATTAGTCTGTACTTTTTCTCGTCCGTTGTCTTACTGATTCATAGAAAGACAAGTAATTATTTGTGCTTCATGTTGATGCTCAGATATTATGAAGGCCTTCAACAATGTGTAGGATTATATTCAGCAAATGGCCATTTTTCTCCTGATGAAATAGATCGGTTAGATACCTTGTACAAAACACTTGGGCAGCAATTTAAGTGGTCATCTGCTGTTAAGGTAGTGCAGTCAATACTTTTATTGCATTACGTATACTTTTAGTTTAATAAATAGTCTGCCTTCATCATCATGCATAACAATCATCACTTTAGTAAATCAGCGCCTTGCCTAATTTTTTGGAATGAACAAGTCTGATATTATTATTTTTGTCAGAGAATACCACTAGATTTTCTTCAAGGTGATAGGTTTCGAGAAGCAGCAGATAGTTATATTAGACCTCTTCTAACTAAGGTATACACACAGCCTATGTGGTATAATGTTCTTCCTGGTTACTTAGCTTCAAAATTAAAATGTGATTTTGTTCCGTTTCTAGGGAGTTCCATCTCTATTCTCGGATCTTTCTTCATTATACAATCACCCTGGGAAGGTTAGTTTTATTACTTAAATTTGTCTGTTTAAATATTTTGGCCTGTCTTATGATTTTATTGTATATTTTGATGGTAGAAAATTCTGTTTCTGATTTTGTGGATTCTGATTTTTCTCCAGGCAGACATTTTGGAAAAACTTATTCTTGAGTTAGAGAATTCTATTAGGATGACTGGTCAGTACCCTGGGAGGTAAGATATATACAGTTAGTCATTCAACAACTGTGTGCAGCATAAGAGTTATGATTACGGGGTTCATGTGGTTCAAGGGAAAGCTGAATACTTTTTTTCTCTTTTTTTCACGAAATCAAAGTTAGTGCTTATGTTAATATATCATGTGAGACGTCTCTTTATGAATTCATTATTCCCTCACAAATTTTAATTTCAATTTTATGCAAAATTTTTAGTGCTTTACTTCGGAAGGATTAGCCGAGTTTTGCAGTATATTATGTTTTTTTACTGAAATTCCCTTAGGTTGGTTGGCTTGCTGACTACTACAAATCAGAAATGTTACTTTACTAAGCTATTGAACATCAGCGAAAAAAAGAGAACATTGATAAGTGCAGCATCTAACTTATTTTAAAGAATACTTGAATATATTTCAAATTCTAATTATAAGATATAACAAACTTATTGTGTGGATATGGGTTGAGTTAGTTAGTACTCATACATGCAATCATCCATAAATTTGTGGGGGTAATTCCTCAGTGCAGGTCCCTGACCCATTTAATAGGTAAAACCTGCTATATTTTGGATAAATATTTGTGGTTACCTGTCGAGTTTTGTTACCGAAAGTGAAACTGAAAAAGTGGTTTTACATGCCACAAATATATCGTGGACTTCATTACCAAGATATGCACTTTCTGAAAAATCTCATAGCCGCTCTCTTAAATGAAATAACAAAAGCTCAGAGCCTTATAGTTTTTGATGAAAGAAGAAATTTTTTCAGAAAAAAGGAAATAAATAATGCAAATCTAGGGGGAGAAATAGTCAAATTGGCTAAAAAATAAAAAGTTGCTATAAGTCTACACGGTGGAAAAAGAGCCCATAAAAATACTATCTGGTTGAAATACTATTGCAAAGACCTATAGTTGACCTTGAAATTTAGATGCTGCTGCGCTTGTATCTTGTGCTGGATCACTAATCATCAACTATCTTGTATACAGAGTGGAAAAAGAGCCACCGTCAACTTTTATGTGGACTTTGTTCTTGTTGGCTCAGGTTTTTGACTATTTTTGGGGATTTTTTAAAATACACTTTTGTTTGGATTCCTCCATTTTCTTTTTTGTTTTTCTTATTCAGTAAATTTTTATTGGTGCAGCATTATGACAGGCGGGGTCAATATGAAATCGCACTTTCTAAAATTAATGAGGCTATAGAACATACACCTACCGTCATTGATCTATACTCTGCCAAGGTTTATTTATAATTAACTTTCTAATTGTTTCAGAAATATTTCATTCCTACATATCCTTCTGCTATAATTGTCTGTATGTATATGTATGTATATCTTTATATTCCAGTCAACAAAATACTTTAATTAAAGGACACTTTTCTCTATGGTTTTCCAAATTATCTTTGGCAAGTGTAAATAGCATAAGTAATTTATAGAGACTTGCTACACTAGGAAATGCAGTTACTGTGAAATATTGCATTTTGATATACATTTCTTTTCTTTTCTTTGGGCTAAACCTTTGAGGTAAGTTAGCATTTTCCTATAAATATCAAACGAAAATATGATAAAAAATACCATGTCTGATCAAACAATTTAATTTGCAAGTATTGAAAATGAACTTTACATTAGAAAACTATTTGATTTTCTTTTTCTGTTAAATATATGATATCTAATGTATCATAAAAACTACTCTGATGCCATGCAATGAATGCCCCAAGAGTCTGAGCTTTTTTAAGCTTAAACAGTGGTTTTTAGGTTGAATAAAGTTGAACAGGTTTATTGAAGACTACTTTGTTGTATTTTTATGACCAAGAAAAGGGTAGCAGGTTGAATGATTACATAAGAGTTGTGTTCATATCAAAGAGTGAAAATGAGTTGATGCAGTTGGCTTTAGTAATGATAATAATTTACTCTGACAGTAAAGCATACTGAAAAACGGTTGAATAATCGTTGAATGTTTTTGAATACAGAGTCGGTTGAATGATTACATAAGAGTTGTGTTCATATCAAAGAGTGAAAATGAGTTGATGCAGTTGGCTTTAGTAATGATAATAATTTACTCTGACAGTAAAGCATACTGAAAAACTGTTGAATAATCGTTGAATGTTTTTGAATACAGAGTCGGATACTGAAGCATGCTGGTGATTTGGCTGCTGCTGCTGCATTGGCAGATGAAGCTAGGTGTATGGATCTCGGCGATCGTTATGTTAATAGTGATTGTGTGAAGCGCATGCTGCAGGCTGATCAGGTTTTTCTATCTATTTCTTTGAATTTCATTCTAGCTTCATTCAGTTTTGTAACTCTGGTTGCTTTTTCTGGTGCCTATTTCTGACTTTTTTTTGCCTATACCCTTGATTTCCAGATGGTTTTGGCAGAAAAAACTGCCGTGCTATTCACAAAAGATGGGGATCAACACAACAACCTCCATGACATGCAGTGCATGTGGTATGTCTTTAATGATGTATAACATTCTGTGCTGTCTTCGCAATGTTAGGGTTTCATTATGTGTAACTCTGGTTGCATCATCTATCTTTGGAAGGTATGAGCTTGCCTCTGCTGAAAGCTACTTCCGCCAAGGGGATCTTGGACTGTCTCTCAAAAAATTCTTAGCAGTGGAGAAGCATTATGCAGATATTACCGAAGACCAATTTGATTTTCATTCATACTGCTTAAGGAAAATGACATTGCGTACATATGTGGAAATGCTTCAATTTCAAGACAGATTGCATTCACATGCATATTTTCGTAAAGCGGCTGCTGGAGCTATCAGGTGAATGTTCGTTGTATTTGATTTGATTGGTTTACTGTATGAGTTGTTTGTGGGTTATGTGCATTAATCTTATTGCTACACTTGGGTTGCAAATTACATCTGGAACCTGAACAGCAAGTTTCCCCCCAATTGTTTCGGTCATGAACCAATTGTCTCAAAAGCTTAAACTATTTAATTGAAGACACAAATGTCTTTATCTCATATTTTTCACATGTCTTCTCAAGCAAAAGCCCTTCGAATTTGAATTCTGGACAATGCTTTGTTCTACTTACCATGTGTAGAAATTCAACTTCTCACTTGAAGGGTGGTAGATAAAACCTAGACCACTTGATTATATAGTGGCTTTGATATCATTTCATGACTAATTATTCAAAAGTTGAAGTTTATCAAGTGAGGAATATATTATATTATATTTCTATTTCTAACAGTTTCTTTGGCTTGGTTCTCATAAAGTCAAGAGTTTTCTTATTTTTGCATAACATTTGGTGTGTGTTCATAGTTTTTGTGGCTTTAAAACAATCTCCTTTTGGGACTTCCATAACAGTCCAGTTTTAATTTTGTATAAGCAAATGCACTTTCTTTCTGATCTTGTGGATATAACTCTTTTTGCTGCAGATGTTATATAAAATTGCACGACTCTCCTCCAAAGTCAACTGATGAGGAGGATAGTGAAATGTCTAAGTTGCTTCCTGCTCAGAAAAAGAAACTGAGGCAAAAACAGAGAAAGGCAGAAGCAAGAGCAAAAAAAGTATTAATAATTTATGTACCTTCTATTGAACTTCTTGCTGTGGAAGTATTTGTGGTACTGATTTATTTCTTTTATAGGAGGCAGAAGAGAAAAATGAAGAATCAAGTGCTAGTGGGATATCAAAGTCTGGGAAACGTCATACAAAACCTGTAGATCCTGATCCTCGGGGTGAAAAGTTGTTGCAGGTTAAATTTCAGTACATATATTGCCATTAACGTTCTTATATTTGCATTCCATATCCAACATGGAGACCTGTTTTAAATTTCACAATTAAACGAAATCAAACTTTCCTCTGTAAATTCACCTGGAAGATAAGTAAGACCTGTAAAGAACCAATTCTCCCAAAATTTCGCAACTATTAAATCAGGCTTTTTTTTTCTTTCTTTCTAACATAACATGGCCCCTTATGCAAAAGCACATGGATCTTTTAAGTGCAGATTATGGACAATGCTCATGCACACTCTACTTTAAGTTGACCTTTTTTCCAATTAGGAATGAAGACAATAATGATTAGGACTTGTTCATAGCATCTCTGATACCTTGTTAAGCTCTTTTCCGAAATCCCCACCTATTAGGTGAAGAACCATAATTGACTTTATTATATTTAATATAATATCTAACAAATCTCTCTTATTCCAAAGCTGGATGGATCCTCAAACAACATTTGATTCGGATACCATTCTGAGAAAAATTGCTTGTACTTGGTTGTTTTGGAAACCTGCTACCAGCTTTAACAGTTTCATCATTACCGTGCAACATGTCATAACTAAACTGTTAAGACCTAATATCAATGGTATCTGGTTTATCAAATACTAACTTTGTCAAGGAAATGATTTGTGAAAAAAAATCATGTGGACCGTATCCTGGAAATTTGTCTGATGAAAACTTGTTGTCATAATTATTAAGACTCATATTATCCCGTTTCTTGTGCAATTTTGTCCTGCATAGGTTGAAGATCCATTGTTGGAAGCCACAAAATACTTGAAATTGCTGCAGAAGAATTCACCTGATTCTTTGGAGACACACTTGCTCTCCTTTGAATTATACATGAGAAAAAAGAAGATTTTGCTAGCCTTCCAGGTATTAATCTGTTAAAACGAGGTGCCTAGATTTTGGTCCAGCATCTTATTTTGGGCTTATAGTAATTTATTAAGGTTGCTTTCCTAGACATTAAAGCTTAGAGTTCAAGGGGGTTCTGTGTTGTTATTTCATATTACACTTTGCCAGTTTATAATGTATGCCGGTCATTCGCTTTATCTTTCTATTGTAGGCTGTAAAGCAATTGCTGAGGTTGGATGCAGAACACCCTGATTCTCATCGTTGCGTGGTATGTTTTCTTCTGAAGAACAAATTGAATTTATGTTACTGGGGTTAGGAAGTTTAGGTTGTTTATGTTTTACCAGCATCAAGATATTACTTACATAATATCTGCTGTCTAATGTCCTGCCACTGCAGGTCATCTTTTTAAACTGTTTATTTTTAGAATGTGACAAATGGGGTACTTAAAAAAAATCATATTCTTTGAATTTGGAATAATCCTCTCCTTCCTCCCCTTCTTTTTTGTCCTATTTTTTTGAATAAATTGTTCTGTCTTATGATCCTCTCTATTGTGATTTTGTTCCTTTCTCCACCAAGGAAATGAATCATCTTTCTGTTGTCATTCATTTCTAAGTCTATATATGTTACAGATTAAATTCTTCCATAAAGTGGGATCAATGAATACTCCCGTGACTGATGGTGAGAAACTCGTTTGGAGTGTTTTAGAAGCTGAGCGCCAAACTATAAGGTTCTATAGTGCCACTGTTTACATTTTTCTTGTATTGTCTTTAAGTGTGATCAATCATATTTACAGTTTTTTTAGATTAATTCATGATTTAATGCCTGTCATAACTTCAACAACTCTAACTTTCCTCTTTATTCATTGTAAGCAGTCAGCTGCATGGAAAATCTTTGCTTGAGGCAAATAATCTTTTCCTTGAAAAACATGAAGGTTTATACTCTATATGTCATGAACATTTGTCTGTGAATCTGGGATTCGTGTTTTGATTTTGATTTTGAAGGTTTCTTGTGTTGTTTCCCATCTTGTTTGCAGGTTCTTTGATGCATAGAGCTGCTGTTGGAGAAATGGTGTACATTTTAGATCCCAATAGAAGATCTGAGGCTGTCAAGTTGATTGAAGGGTCAACAAATAACCTTGTGTCAAGGTAATGATGTTTTTACATCTTTTGCTTCCTCATGCTGTGAAAGCATCTACTTGGTATATTCTGTCTGTCTGTCTTCAAACTTATATGACAATGGCATGTTATGCAAAAACTGATCAGTAAGCATGCAATATTTTACTAATAGTAATGGCGCACTTGGACCAATCCCGGAATGGAGACTTAGAGACTGTATTGCAGTTCATAAACTTCTTGGATCAGTTCTTGAGGATCAGGATGCTGCATTGAGTAAGTACCATTAGGACATATTTATGTTCCTTTAACATTAAGCATCTTCATTACATTTTAAGATTAACAAATCAGTAATTGCTGTAGGGAGAACTAGATTTTTTTATATAAAAGAACAAGGAAATATTTGCTACAAGCATTATTATCGTTATTTTTACCAAAATTAGATTTGTTTATATACTTGTATTTGTACCTGTTAACTTTGTAATGTATCACAAGAATCTCCCACTTCAATAATAATTCATGTATGGAAAGCTTGTGTGTTACCATTTGGAAGGGAAAAAACCTCCTAGTACATTATCATATTCCATGTTTTATAAATTTAAAATTGGTAAATTTGCTTTCAGGATGGAAAGTGCGCTGTGCCGAGTTTTTCCCATACTCTACATACTTTGAGGGTAGCCAAAGCTCTGCCACACCCAACTCTGCTCTCAATCAAATATGCAAGACCGCCGTAAATGGTACTTCTAGCCATTCACTGGGCGATCACGTTGTGGAACATGTCGCATCAAACGGCAAACTTGACACATTTAAAGATCTCACTATCTGACAGCAAAGTTCCCACTTCTGAGTTTTGGTGCAGGTTATATCAAATTTTGGGAACAAGTCGAAAGATATATTTTTCTTGCACAAGTTCTCCCTCTAAACTGATTTGTATTCCTTTTGAAAATGTGTATAATTTAATCTCTTAGGGTTGAATTTTTTATCTGATCACCCTTTTTTCCCGAGGGATGTTGAAGAGCAGGGTCAATGGATTTGCATCATAGTCCAGGGTAGCAAGCAGGGAGAGCTACTGAGATTTTAAGTTTCTGGTCCTGCATGAGGCCTAGTATACATCCAGAGCATGTTGTACTTTTCCATCTGTTGCCTTCTTAATCATGTATAAATATTTAATTATGTGAAAATTTTGGCTTAGAAATCGTACATTAATTTATCTGAAAACCGTTGGTTGAGTTTTAGCATGGTTGGGACATTGTAACGAGTTATGATAAAATAAATACTTATTTCCATTTTTGTAACCCAAATATCACAATTGTATGTGCGATTTTAGTTCCTTACTGTTTTGTGCAATTTGGGTCCCCCCTTTTCTTTTTCTTTTGCAAATTTCGTCCCAATTTCTTTCAATAAATACTATGGCATCCAACCATTATTTTCATGTTGCATATCTTTTAATTAAACTAGATAAAATACTAATATGAAGGCACAAATAAATTTCTAGAATTGAAATCTTCAGATCCTAAATTAAATTCGTGCGTTCTTCACCATTTCTTCTCATATTCATCCATTCATTTTGCTAAGTTTCCACTTCATGATTTTAAACCATGGGAGGTGGTAATGAATATGTTCTCTCACAAGTTGAACAGGATGCTACACTGCAATAAAGGTTTTTGGTGCGGGATATCCTCTAGTCACTGGTTAGATATGAAAAATTAGAAGGGAAGACGAAATCTTTCGCAAACTCTTTAAATTTGAATTTAAAACAAGAGTAACATGTGAATAAGAGTTAGCCGCAGGTCATTTATTTTTGTGTCGTGCGTGATATTTGGGAAAATTAATGGTCAAAACTGTTCAAAAACCGAAACTCTTATGAAACAAGAAGAAAGAGGAAAAGATTAAAAAGCAAAGAATATAATTTTCTATTGTCTTGTTCTCAAGTCTTATTTTATAGTAACTTATCTCCTATTTATATGACACAAATAGTCTAATATATAATTAAGGGAATTGCTTATATATATATATATATATATATATATATATATATATATATATATATATATATATATATATATATATATATATATATATATATATATATATATATATATATATATATATATATATATATATATATATATATATATATATATATATATATATATATATATATATATATATATATATATATATATATATATATATATATATATATATATATATATATATATATATATATATATATATATATATATATATATATATATATATATATATATATATATATATATATATATATAGCGTCTGCTTAAAAATATTATTTCATAGTTTTATGAGATGGCTGTACCTCCAAAAGTAACATGTTTGTGATCTATCATTATAAAAATCTGATAAGTAACACACAACTCCATGGTAACAAAGTATTTGTCTGAATTTGTTTCAACGTCTTTGTGTAGGTGAAAAATTATATCTTACTAATAGATTGATCGAAATTGATAAATTATGGTGTGAATACTTACTAATGTATTTAAATCATCCCTTAACAGAACAATCATCTCTTCAATGTTGAATATTAAAATTTTGTACTTGTTGGTTAAAATTTTTACTTGGTAGTGACTTCATGTAATGCTATAATATCTACTTGATTTGATGTAGTTCTTGTCATAAGTTTTTTTACAAACCTATATGAAATGGTTGTACCACCTCAAGTAAACTAGTAGCATGTTTGTGATATACCATTATGAGCATCTCACAAGGAACTTTCAACTCTAAGGTAATAAAATATATGTCCAACTTAGTTCTAATATTTGAAGAACTATACCTGATGTGTATAATTAGAAAGATACACAAACACTTGAATTACACTAAGATATGGTACTTCAAGATCATGTATTGTTTTTCATCCTCTTTTTGAGATATGAAAAGATCTTCTTCATCCAATGATCTAACAATTATTGGGATAGAGAACATATGAGATTTGTACATATAAAAATATTTATCACTTTTGCTTTAATAAGCTTCTTGATATATAAAATTGTACTATTCAAATATTCACTTAGTAAGAACTTTGTGTTTATCAAGTCCTTCATCTCAAATAATTTCTTTAAATAATTTATAGTTTTTGGAAACTCTTAAGGAGTTTTAATAATAATTATGTCAACAACATAGATAGAAATTTAGAATTTTTTTATAGATCTTTTCATAAAAAATACAAGGATAAATTAGTTCATTTTTATATCAACCCTTGGTATATATTCAATAAGATGTGTTTTAACTCGTAGAGAGACTTCTTCAATTTTATTGAGTAGTCTTTTTTAGCTCCAAAATAATGTGTCTTGGATGAATAAATCTTTTATAGAGCTTTATCTAAATTTTACTATCAATTAAACTATACAAATGAGTTATTACAATATTCATCATGTGCAAAATTACTCTTTCATGTGCTACAAACTTGTATCCACTACAGGTTGTCAAAATTTCCATTTTCTTTGATGTCCTTTTCATTGATATGATACTTTCCGTATATAGCACATCAGCCATAAACAACATTAAAGAAACAAATATTCTAATTTCTATAATTTATGTACAATTAAAGACAACCTAACATACATCCAGCAATTGGCACCCCCCTCAAATTGACGCGGCTTATTAAGAAGCATTAATTTGCTGATGAGAAATTGATGTTGAGGTACAACCTTAGTGAAGATATCTGCAAGTTGAAGTTGTGATGTGACATGAGGAAGAGATATAACACGATTGTCCAAGGCTTCCCGAATCGAATGATAATCCACCTCAATATGCTTTGTGCGTTCATGAAAAAACAAATTAGTAGCAATTTGAATAGCACTGGTATTGTCAGGAAAGAGTGGTGTGACCGTATGTTGAGGAAAACCGAGTTCGGCCAAAAGTCCAATAAGCCAGGTAATTTCAGAACAGGTTGTAGACATTGCTCGATACTCGGATTCTGTTGAAGACTTGGACACGCGAGACTTCTTTTTACTCTTCCATTAAATTAATGTAGGACCAAGAAACATGCACCAACTAGTAACTGATCTTCGTGTGTCGGGACAACCAGCCCAATTTGAATCACTATAACCAATCAAATTAAGAGGCTGCCAAATAGGAAAACACAAGCCACGTGTAGATGTACCTTTCAAGTACCGTATGATGCGACACACTGTAACTAGGTGAAGATGGCGGGGAGTGTGCATATATTGACTCACTTGCTGGATTGCAAAGGAAATGTTGGGGCGAGTAATTGTCAGATAATTAAGGTTACCTACCAGCTTCCAGTATAATAAAGGATCAGACAATTGATCACCTTCATCATGATGATATTTAACAATAATCTCGAGAGAAGTATCCACTAGAATGGCTGAAGTTAGATCCACCAAAGAAATCAAATCTTCAGTATATTTATATTAATGGAGAAAATTCCATTGGAATTAGAACAAACCTCAAGCCCTAAAAAATAATAAAGATTCTATAGATCTTTCATATGAAAAGAAACTTGAAGTTATTGTTTAATGTGCTGGATTGCGGAATGATCAGAACCGGTAATAATCATATCATCATCATCATAGATAAGTAGAAGAACAATACCATTCGATGTGCGATGAATGAACATATATGAGTCAATTTACTCTGGGTAAAAGAAAAACCGAGTATAGTAGTCCAAAGCTTTTCAAACCATGCCCATGCAACTTGTCGTAATCCATATAGAGAGAGTTTAAGCTTGCACACCCCTTCAGATGAGGAAGGCAACCCTAGAGAAAGGGTCATATAAATATCTTATGTCAAGTCTCCATGAAGAAATACATTCTTCACATCCATTTGAGTAAGTGGCCATCCTTGAGAGGCAGCAATAGTCAAAATGGTTCGAATACTACTCATTTTTGCAACAGGTGCGAAGGTATCGTCATAATTCACACTATACTCTTGTTTATTACCTAATGCAACCAATCGAGCTTTCTAACGATTAAAAGTACCATATGAATTCAAATTTATCCAATACACACATTTACTCCCAATGGGATTAACACCTGGAGGTCGAGGAATAATGTCCCAAGTGAAATTTTCTTGAAGGGCTTGTAGTTTATTTTTCATTATCGTTACCCAACGAGCATCTTTAACTGCATGAGAATAACAAGTAGGAATAGATGTAGTAGATAGAGTAAAAGTAAGAGAAATAGGTCTATATTCATACCTATCAGGTGGGTGAGACACTCGTTGTGAGCGTCGTAGAGGTGTTGGTGCAGGCTCAGGCGACGAATCAAGAGGGAAGGGACAAAGTATAGGTGTTGGTGCAGGCTCAGGCGACGAATCAAGAGGGAAGGGACAAAGTATGAGTACGTTTGACATAAACTTGACCTGGTTTAAATCGTTCTATAGGAGGAGGATCATTAGAAAAATAAACAAGAGTAATAAAATCAATAAAGGAAGGTTTAAAACATGGGAAAAATTGTTGATCAAAGAAAACAACATTCCTAAATATGCGTAAGTGATGAGAGGTGGGATTATAACACAAGAAGCATTTATAAGTGGTACTATAACCCAAAAATGCACATATGATTAATTGGGCACCAAGTTTATTTGGTTCAGGAGGTGGAAGATGAACAAAGCATACATAATCAAATGGATAAAGATTAGTGTAATCAGGATGTGCATGAAAGAGACGAAAATAGGGAGAATCAAGCCCAAGAACCTAAGAAGGAAGACGGTTGATGAGAAAGACAGTTGTGGGCAAAGTTTCAACCCAAAATTGAGGAGGGACAGAGGCAACAAGAAGCAATGAATGTGTAATATCAAGCAAATGCCGATTTTTACGTTACGTGATGCCATTTTGTTGTGGTGTATAAGGACAAGAACGCTGAGACATGATATCTTTTTGTTGCAAAAATTCCAGAAAAGCATGACAAATATAATCCCTACCGGATTTCGTGCGTAAGATCTTAATGGTGGCCAGAAATTGGATTTCAACATAAGCCAAAATTTTCTTAAACATTACAAAAAAAATAGTTTTAGAACAAAGAAAATAAACCCAAGTAAAACGGCAAAAGTCATCAATAAACGTCACAAAGTATTTATATTTGGCATGAGATAAAATTGGAGACACGCCTGAAACATCACTATGAATAATTTTAAAACATTTTAAAACATGATGAGCATGGAGAGGAAACATAAGAGTTTTTCTTTTTGGAAGTTTACACCTGAACAATTAAAGGATGAATCAACACTAATATTTATGTGACCCAATAAACCTGTTTTTATTAAGTTAGACAAAACAACAGAGTTTGGATGTCCTAATTTTTTATGCAAATCTGCAAATGGATGTGAAACATCAGTACAAGAAAAATAAAAATTAGAGGAACGAAACTGGAACGGAAACAATGTGCCCAATTTAAGTCCTTTCACGATCATTTTCCCCAACGCTTGATCCTGCACAAAACAACCATTACCAGAAAAATTAACATTATATTTATTATCCACCAATTGGCCAACATAAATTAAATTAGAGGCAAACCCCGGTGACACAAATACATTGTTAAAGGAAGGATTGATATCACCAACAACCGAAATAGGCAGAGTGTTACCATTACATATTTGAATGTTTTGGGTGCCCTTATAAACATGGACATTTTGTAAGTGTTTAGGGGATCTTGTCATATGATTAGAATCCCCTGAACCCATAAACCAAGGTGTTGAAGCACTAGTAGACTTACCTTGAATGCCCAAAGCTGATAGAGCAGAGAGAACAATTTGTTGCACCTTCTCTGGAGTCAATGCATCAGATGCATTGGCGATGATATGAGTAGACAAATCGACAACATGGGTAGTAGCATGAAAGGCTTGGGTAGGACGTCGAGCAGGTCTCGTGGGGCACTCAAAAATAATGTGGCCACATTCTTTGCAGTAGTTGTAGAATTTCTTATTGCGTCTGCGAGCAATATGACCAAATTGTTTGTAAGAAAACCACTAGACACGCCGCGTGTCGCATTCGCCGGCTGTATTTTGAGCTGAATAGGCGACTGTGAGATCTTTCACGACTACTCTGATCATGCGACATGTTGTTTTGGGTGAGTAGGCACTGCTCTTCGCGAAAAAGTTCCCCTACACAAACTTCTAAATCAGGGATTGGATTGTGGTTCAACAAAGTTGCACAAGCCACTTCAAATTCTGCACGAAGTTTCATAAGAAACTGATCCCATTTGCTGATTTCGTAAATATTTTGAACAACTTCAAGGGATGTTTTAGGAACATCATCATGTAAGATCTCAGAGTGTTCAACCCATAAATTTAGAAAACCATAGTAGTAATCTTGAATGGTCATAGTGCCTTGTCGATAATTTGTAATATCTAGTTCAAGTTGAAAGCGTTTCACTGCATTATTCTGATCGTATATAACCTTCAGGTGATCCTAGTAAATCGAACACAAAAGTTCTCTCTTTCTTTTTCCAAAGCCATGAAACCAAATCAAAAGCAAGAAACAACAATGGAAAAAAAATATGTGCAGAGAAGGGGACCAAAACAAGAGTCACCCAAAACAAAACAAAAGCCAAACCCAAAAAAACGTCAACAGTATTGTCGAAGAGAACACATTATCAACGAAGAAAACACGGGTTTGATCGATAACCTGCTGATACCATGTCAGAATTTTTGTTTTTGTGTGTGTCATTTTCATTAATATGATACTCTTCATATATAACACATCTGTCATAAACAAAACTAAAGATACAAATATTATAATCCTATAATTTCTATACAATTAGAGAAAGCCTAACATATATTCAACAACTAACATAAATTGTAATAATAACAAAATCATAGCAATATTGACATAGGTAAATATGTCTCATTATATTCAATCCTAGATATTTGTTAAAATTCTTGAGCAAAAAATCAAGTTTTTTATCTCACATTTCACCATTCTTATTTCAGTTTTTTTTCTTTCACAAAATTCATTTCTATCAATTTGGTTTCACACCTTAAAGTTCAGACTATATATCAAAAAATCACTGCTTGTATAGTGAGTTAAGTTCCCGCTTCATGATTTTAAATCATGAGAGGTGCTAATGAGTGTGTTCTCCCACATCTTGAACAATAGGATGCTACAATAAAGGTTTGTTTGGTGCAGGATATCCTCTGGTCACAGGTTAAACATGGAAAAGTAGAAGGACATACATAATCTTTTGCAAACTCTTTAAATTTGAAAAGTAGGTCACTTATTTTTGCATCATACGTATTACTAGGTCAAAATGAGACACGAGAAATTCAAAATTGCAAGGGAAATTTAATGGTCAAAATTGCTCAAAAATTGAAACATTAAAATCACGAGGGACAAGATCGAATTATTAAATTGATCAAGATGAACATGATGAAAAATAATTATCATTGAAATGAGTAATGAAATAAGAGTTTCTTATATACACCAAGGTGACTTACACCATAAGAAATTTATACTCTACCACACTACATTGTGCCTTAGAGAAGAAGTTACAAAATCTAACTAACTCATAACAACTTTTTAACTGTAATCAAGCTAATCGGTGATGTATGATGGTGTTGTTGTCATGCTTCACCTGCTCATGATGCTCATTATCATCATGCTTCAGTATCCCCCCACAAGTTGAAGGTTGATAAATGTTTATCATCTTCAACTTGAGTAACAATGCATTAAAAGGTTGAAGATGGAGAGCTTTGGTGAACAAATCAACAAGTTGATATTTGGATTTGACTAGAAGTAGCTTCAAAACACCTGGCTTTGTTTTTCTCTTATAACGTGACAATCAATCTCCAAGTGTTTTGTTCTTTCGTGAAAAACAGGATTATAAGCAATGTGAATTGCAGTTTGATTGTCACAGTATATAACACATGTTTTAGTACATATGATATGTAAATCACTCATGAGATACAAAAGCCATCGGAACTCGCAAGTGGCTACTGCAAGAGCTCTATATTCGGCTTCTGATGAAGATCGTAGAACTGTCAATTGTTTCTCTGTCCTCCATGAAATGAGGGATCGACCATGGAAGAAGCAATGGCCTGAAATGAAGGAGAATAGTGATCCAAAATACAATGGAATTTAATTTTTTTTCTCCTTTAGTGATCCTTACGAATGGGCATGGTCAGTGATAGAATTGTTACCTCTTGTAGCGATTAAAACCTTTGATGCAGATTTAAGGAGTGATCACGAACGTTGAATGGTGACAATGCCTCTACTCAGTCCACACGAACGGATTCCTTCAATCTCAGTGTCAGCTGCTACGATTGAAGGCTTTGAGAGAGAGAGAGAGAGAGAGAGAGAGAGAGAGAGAGAGAGAAACAAAATTTCATCTAATACAATGCTTTTGAACAGGGGTTCTATTTATAGAATCACTTGTATGGGATGCAAGCTAAAAAGCCCACTTAAGTGTATGTGGCCCATATCTTATGATGTACCAAAATTACTTAAGTGCGTGGTACCTTACCATATTTCGTATTCTACTTAAGTGCATCGTACCTTACGATGTTCTACAATTCACTTAAGTGCACCGTACCTTACGGTGTTCCTTATTTACTCTATCTCTCATCAATCTGTCATTTTGTGTATGACCCTGTAGGTTCTCGCGACATTGATAATTATATTAAATCACGTATTTAACATAATAAATAGTGAGCGGTATCTAGAAACACATCACTGCTATCCAAGACACGAAAGTGTCATGTGATCTGACAAATCCTTTTGTGATAATACTTATGTGTACAATTACCCTTTTTGCCCTTATGTCTATATTGAACACAAGGCATAGACCGTGTCATCCTTGTCCAGTTCAATATTGGGCCCGTAGACATTTATCCTGTTATGCAGGATGGGCAAATTCCATCTAGGCCACTCATGTCCCTCAGCATGCTTCGTGGACTACCCATCAACTGTCTTTATGGTCACCCAATTACTGACAAGGTTTGATCAGCAATAAGGCACTCGACTCTACATCTAGGGTCCATAGTGTTTTCAGGTCGAATGGTGGTATACACCATTATCACCATGAGAATAACTTATGACACTTTGCATAACATTCTATATAGTATTCCCATAGCGGGTCAATCCGGTATAAATATTACTCTTAATATTCATACCTATGTTTAAGACTTGATGACTCCTTATCCATGATCCATGAGATGTGATCATCAGTCTATATACATAATAGTCTTAATGATTTATGTTATCCCACTTCACAATAAAGCTCGACTACGGATACTTTAAGAATAATGTCCTTATGTTTAATGGGATCTCATGATCAAGTCACACTCGATACTTTAAATGGACTAGCTATTCTAGGGACTTTATTAAACAAACATAATAAAGAAAAAAAAACCTTTTATTATTAATAAATAATTCGATACAAGTACCAAAAGTATTGGCCTCTAGGGCTTACACCAACATGAAATTGATTTACGTATGTCAATGCAGCCTTCCCAGTCACCATCTGGGTAACTATTCCGTTGTAAAGCTGAGTCTCGTGGGAAGAAAATGCCTCGAGCTGGACAAGTTTTGATGTATCTTAGAATTCTGCAAGCAACATTGAAGTGGATAATTGTAGGCGCTGATAGGAGTTGACATAGTTATTGTGTGCAAAAGGTGATGTTGGGCCTGGTTACATTCAAATACAATAACCTACCTATGAGCTTTATGTATGCATGAATGTTAGGATAAAGGGTGCTTGAATCCTGATGAAGTTTGATGGCATGATTAGATGATGTGGATATTGGTCTTGATTCAAGGAAACCTGCATCTTCTATCAAGTCAAGGGAATATTTTCTTTGATAGAGAAAGATACATGCTTTGGAGTGTGCACATTCAATGCCTAGAAAGTACTTTAGATTTCATAGATCTTTGATGTTGAAATCATTCCCTTTTAGGATCACATCATCAATATACACTAGCAGAATTGTGGTGGAGGATGAGGTGGCTTTCACAAATATTGAGTGATCTGAAGTGGCTTGTTTGTAATGATGAGAGGTAAGAAAAGTAGTAAGTCTTTTATACCATATTCGACTAGCTTGTTTAAGTCCATATAAAGACTTAACAAGTTTACAAACCTTGTTAGGCTTAGTATGGAGTACTCCTAGTGGAATTGTCATATACACATTATCTTTAATTTCTCCATGTAAGAATGAATCATTCACATCAAGTTGATGTAAATACAATTGCTTAAATGAAGATAATGATATGATGGTTCTCACAATGGTAATTTTGGCAACTGGTGAGTAGGTGTCAAAGTAATCAAGGCCTTCTACCTGATTATATACCTTGGCTACTGGTCGTTCTTTGAACCTATCAATTGAACCATCAGCTAGGTGCTTGATCTTATAAACCAATCTGCAACCTATTGGTTTAACACCAGGTGGTAAGTCTACCTCCAAGTGCCTGTTTTTTCAAGGGCTTGAAGTTCGAGCTGCATGGCTTGCTTCCAACATTCATGTTTAGAGGCTTTAGTATACGTCCTAGGTTCAACGTGAGACACCAAGGACAATGCATAATGTGAATGTATGGGAGATAGATGTTGATGAGAAATGAAATCTAACAAGGGATAAGGAATACCTTTAGAGGATTGATTTGATGTAGCAAGAGAGTTGCATATATAATCTTGAAAATAAGAGGGACAATGTCTTACCCTTGATGAAATTATGGTTGGTAAAGGTATGTGATCATGGTTGTTTGGTGGAGAGGGTAAGTTAGAATTAATGGTGTTTAGGTTATGAGTGTTAGTATTGGGTTGAGTTAGTGTGGCATGGTCATCTGGTACAGAGAGGTGAATGTTAGGTTGATAGGGTGCAGACATGTCAGGTTGGTCTGTGGGAGTATAGTTATCAGGTTTGGATAGGAAGTAGGACCATGAGGTGTTTAGGGATTGGCTTGTGGATATGTAAGGTAGGATGTGTTCATGGAATATAACATTCCTATAGATGAATATTTCATCTGTATGAAAGTCAAGGAAGATGTATCCTTTCATACTCGGTTTATATCCTAGGAATATGAACTTTCTTACCTTAGGATCCAATTTTGTTCTATGAGCTTGAAGTGTAGAATCATAACATAGATAGCCAAATACTTTGAAGGTATCAGGTGCAGGGAGTTTCTCATATTTGGTAAGGTGACTTGTTGTGTAGTATATGGGTTTGAACTCTATTGATAATAGAGGTTGCAAATTGAAGGGCAAAAGACCAATATGTCTTAGGTAGTTTGGACTGATATAGGATAACTCTTCCTACATCTAATAGGTGTTGATGTTTCTTCTCAACCCTTCCATTTTATTGAGGTTTTTCAACACATGACCTGTGATGTGTTATGCCGTTAGATGTATAGAATTGGTGTAGCATAAATTCAAATCCATTGTCTGACCTGACAATTTTAGGTTGATTGGGAGATAATCATGGTGATAAAGTTTTGGACTTGTCTAGATACCTCACATTTGGATGTCAAGAGTATGATTCATACAAATCGTGTGTGGTCATCAATTATGGTCAAGAAATATTTTTGGCCATGTATATATGGAATGGCTAATGGTCCCCAAATGTCAATGTGCAAGAGTTCAAATTTATGAGAAGCAATAGACTTACTTGAATGATAATGAAAATTTTGTTGTTTAGCCAAATGGAAAATATCACAAGTGGCATTACTATCAAAAGTAAAAGAAGAATATATTTTAGACATCTATGATATCCTTTTGGATGAGACATGGCCTAGCCTAAAGTGCCATAAAGCATACTTTGGAATTACAACATTTTGGAAGTGTGGAAGAGGAAAGGTGTTATTGGCATGACATGTATGAGCTTGTGCTATGAGTTGGAACTGGTGTTGAGTATTGGGAAGAAAGTATTTGGCAGCAGGATGAGTGTCCTTTATTTGCAACATATACAAGCCATTCTCTTCACTACCCAAACCAATCATCCTCATTGTATTCAATTCCCATAAGACACATTGATCAATAGAAAAAATGGTAGAAAATTTCAAGTTATGACATAGTTTAGAAATGGAAATGAGGTTCAAGCTGAAATCTGGTGCATATAAGACATGATTGAGATACAAAATAGGTGAAAACTTGACACTGCCAGCATAATGGACCACACTGCAATTGCCATTGGGAAAGCTATTTTAAGAGGTTTAATTTTGTAGTAAGAATCAAAGACACTCAGAGAAGAGCATACATGATCGTTTGCACCAGAATTTAAGATCCATATATTAGATAATTCATTGGTATAGTAAGTATTGTTACATACAATACCTGAATTTTGATCACCTTGAGTTTGATTGGTCAAAATATGATTGCTATTAGAGATATGAAAAAATGAAAACACAATTGAAGTTTGAAGCAAGCTAATGAGTTGTTCATACTGAACTTGTGAAATAGGCATTTGATTGCTTGTGTTGGAATTATCAGGAGTATCTTGATTGGTTGAGAAGCAGTGCAAGTTTCTACCTGACTTGCATTCACTGAAGATTTGTTTTTGTTAAAATTAGGGTGGCCATATTTTTGATAGCAAAAGTATATTGTATGTCCAGTCCTATTTCATAATGTGCACACTCTAGGAGCAGTCTTGGTGTTATGAAACCCACCTTTGTGCCTAAAATCATATTTATGTGCAACATTCAGCAGTATGGATGGATCTTTAACAGGTGTAAGATTCTTGTGATGACTTTCTTCTTGAATCACAAAAGAGCATATACGATTAATAGAGGGTAGAGGATCCATGATCAAGACCTAATATCTAACAACAAAAAAGTTATCATATAATCTTGTGAAAAATTGGATTGCTTATTCCTCAAGTTTGTGTGCTTGAGCTTTTCTAACTGCATTAGAACGACATATATGTGCACATGTGCAAATGGGTAATGGTTTATGAGAGTTACTTTCCTCTCATAACCCTTTTAACTCAAGAAAGTATTCCATAACAGATCTGGAGTTTTGTTTCAAATTGTTGATAGAAGGTCGTAGGGTTAAAATCCGAACACGATATGCTTATCATATATCAATTGAAGGAAGCATCAACATCAGCACTCAGTAAGTTTATAGCAAGTTGCTCTTAAATATGCATGCATTCATTGTATATTTGGTTATTCTAATGTCAAACAACATGTGCAAGTGGAGGAAAATGAATGTGTACCTCTTAAACAATTTGTCTCATAATGGTTTTTCCAAATCACTCTCACCATCTTACAAACACCATATATCTGCAAAAGTAAATTGGTTGTAATAGTTAGATAAAAAATGGAGAAAATTGTTAAGTGAAATTTTTTCATATCATCTCTTAGTATCTTAAAAAAGGAAAAAAGAAAAATATTATAAACAACCTCAAGTCTGATTACAACGTCTTTGATTTTCGTTGGCATAAAAACATGAAAAAAATGAATCAAACATAAAAAATCAAGAGCAGTAAATCAAGAGAAAGTCATAGAGCAACATAAAATCAGTAAATCAAAGGAGATACCTTTCATATTTGAATGGTCGGAGATGGAGACCAGAAAGGGTTTTCCGATAACGTTTCTCCGATCTAAAGGATGTTTGGTTCTCTAAAGAGAGTGTGAGGAGATGAGCAAGAAAATGGATTTAATTTCTCAATTGGAGGTGGGGATAGTCGTAGATAAGATGGAGAAAGGGGGCGACGACGTCTAGGGTTTTGGGGGAAAGAGAGAACACAGGAGAGAGAAAGGGGGCGGCAACGTCTAGGGTTTTAGGGGGAAAGAGAGAACACGGGAGAGAAAAAGGCCAGAGAGAGAAAGGTAAGTAGAAGTGAAGTAAAATTGAATTGAAATCATCTATAGAGTATGAGGGAGCGGAAAGGTTATGCATGGCTTAACCGAGTTTGTTTATAAGTAGGGATGACAATTTGACTCATCCCCAATGGACACCCCCAAATTTACCCACAACGGGTAGGTCAAAACCCGTAAAAATGGATATTGACATGGGTTCAGGTAATTACCCATAAAAATAAGCGGGTACGGGTGCGGGTATGGACACCTTGGTACCCACCTCGCCCCATATCTGCACACTATATATTTATGTATTTATGTTTATATTTATATATTTTAGTTTATATTTTTATATAAAATGCATGTCTATCAATTATAAAACGTATATCAATGTTAAATCATTACGTATAAGTGTTTGTTTATTCCAACAATAAATCATTTGAATTTTTTTAATATTTTTAAAAACTTAAAATTATATGATATTTTATAATTGATCTATTTATTTTTAATAGGAATGTGGGTCACAGGTACGGGTATGGGTACTTACATACCCATAGGGCATGGGTAAGGGTGCTAACTTTGGCATCCAAACGAATATGGGCTCGGACACGAGAATTTTTTTGAATCTCGGATATGGGGATGGATACTATAGTACCCTGCCTATTGTCATCCCTATTTATAAGTGTAAAAAATGACCTAATTTTGAAGTGACAAATAAACCCTTTTTGAGTTATAATTCTTGAAAAAGGAAAAGGTAATATGGGTATAATGGTGGCATTGTCTTTTAGTGGCTTGATACTTGATTATACCAATGATATCATGGGAGGCAAATATGATAGGAATTGTTTCATTCTTGCAAAAAGTTATCCCAAACTTATTTTCTAACAAAAACAACTTTAGCTTTGTATGTACCACTAATTACATTATTGTAATATTTTATAACAAATATTAAAAATTTAAATGAAATTTTAAAAATTATATGTCCGCTTGTGGTTGTATTAGTATAAATTAGTTTATATTGAAAATTTAAATTTAATAAAAGAAAAACTATATTGTTGCAAAAGTATGTGATTGTTTTGATAAAGTCTTGATGGATCATCATGAGAATGAAGCATTTACATTGAGTCAAACATTCATCTAAAGTCAAAGATTCACCCAAAACCTTAAGATGATATGTGTAAGGATTCTCTCACTTAGAAAGTGTTCAACCTCCACTTTTCTAAATAATGTGAAACTTAGAACTCACACTTGTTTCTCAACACAACTCACTTGTTTCCCAACAATGTTTCCCTCAAGTGAATCCATCTGATATGCTCTCCCTCAAGCGCAACTCACTTGTTTCTCAACAAGCTCTCCCTTAAGTGTGAGTCCATCTACTATACACCCCCTCAAGCAGAAGACTTACCCCCATTTTTCTAAGCAATTTAGGACTTAAAACTCACACTTGTTTCTCAACACAACTCACTTATTTTCCAACAATTTCTCCCTAAGTGTAAGTCCATCTAACAATCTCTCCCTCAACGATCTCTTACTCGAATTAGACTCTGATAACACTGATGGGTCATCTTGAGGAAAAATCATTCACATTAAGTCAAACACTCACCTAAAGATGAAAGATTCGTCCAAACAAATTAGAGAAACACCACATATTCACCAAAAACTTTAAGATGATAGTTACATGGATTCTCTCACTTATAAAATATTCAACCTCCACTTTTCTAAGTAATATAGAACTTAAAACTCACACTTATTTCCCAACACAACTCACACTTGTTTCCGACAAGTCTTACCAAATGTGTTTATAATGAAGACATTGTTTGTTTAGTGGTTAAATAACAGCATAATCAACATTTTGTTTTCAGAATACTTAGTAAAGGTAGTTTGAAAAATGGTTTAATTCACAATTCTTATTCTCGTACAACGGGTTTAATTCGACAGATGAATTTTGAAACAGAACTTAACAAGACATACTACATGGGAATAATCAAATACTAACAAGCATTTTCATTGATGGTGGCTCATTATCGATGACCATTAATGGTTAAATGTCATATAACTGAACATACAAAACATAAATACATTTTTAAGTGCACATGAAATCTCTTACTCAGCCTCCATTGCACCACTGACACTAATGTTTTGCCTAAACATTTTCCAGAAAGTGAAGAACATGTCATCTACACTTCTTCCTTTGATTTCCACATTTGTTTTTACTCCCTGTTTAAACTGCTTTATACACCAAGAATGATCCAGTACCGGAGTAACTACTGGCTAATGCCTTCCCAACCGAGGTTGGTAGAGAAAATGCTAGCTGAGCACGTTCAAGCTCGTCCACGCAGAAACTTTTCCTGCCATAAATTTAATGCAGAAAAAAAAGAAAGAATCAACAAGCCCGAAATTGAAAAAATAATAAACCAAGTAACACTAATTCAAAATAGTTAGTATTGAATGCTTAAAAGATGTGATGTTACTTAACACTATCCTCCATTGCTAGTGTACTAGTTGAATCTATGTATTATTCAGATATTGCAGGGACCTATGGTTGCATCATGCATGATTTAGTTTTCCATGAGAAACAGGTAAACCAAGTTTTGTTTACCTCACAGTATCCAGCAATTGGCTAGCAATGTGTTTTCTTCTGTTGGAGGGAGTGACCCAAATGGCTCTAATGCCACAAGCAGCAGCAACAGGTTGGCTTTCACAAGAGATCGCCCTACTATCCATCGCCTCAGAATCACTCACATTCACCACTCTTTTTCCAACTTCCCTTTGAAAAACAATATTCCCAAACTGGAGAGTGGTTGGACGCAGCTTCTTCTCCCTCTTCCTTGCGCTAGCAGAATGCCCATCATCTGAGCAAGACGCTACTCTAAAAGCTTCTTTGATTGGTTCTGCAAACACGCAACCAACAATCCTCTGGAGAGAAACGAACAAATAAACCTGTATATGTACAACCATGCCAATCAATAACATATCAAACAACATGCCAATAAATAATATATAAAACAACTTAACATGTTATTATCACATATTAAAAATTGTTAATAAATATGGTTGGATCTAATTCATCCTTACAAAATCAGTTTGTAGGGTGAGGATTGCCCATCATATATTGTCTAATGTGAAATTCTAAACACACATCCTGACGCCTAGAGCTGGACATCTAGAGTGTAGAAATAAATGACAGGTGGTACAATAGCAAAAACCTAAAAGCAGGTGACTCATTGGATCTTAAACCAAGCTTTGATATCATGTTAAGAAATATAGTTAGACCTAATTCATCTCTACAACCCAACTTGTAGGGTGAAGATTGCCCTCACTCATAAGCACATGTTCAAGCCATATATGGTCCAATGTGAGACTCTTATCAAAAGCATTGTATTTATTATAAGTACTTTCAGATAAGGAATAGTAACAAATATGTATTGCTTATAAATTAGAATGAACAGAACTTAACCTTTTGCATTTTAATTTTATTTATTTAAGAAACTCTCTCAAGTCTCATTTGATATATCCATGAAAATCTACACCTTTAAAAGAATTTTTCCATAAATGAATAATCATAAACTTGTTTTAATCTAGAAACTTAAATGTGTTTGGCCTTGCATTGATCAAAATTGAGTATGGCTAAAAGTGTTTGGGATATTCATATAACACCGGGTTGAACAATACATTTAAGAATAAAAATCAATTAGGAAGGAAAAAGCTCCAAAATCTAGCTTCAAGTAAAAATCAATTACATTCCAATATATTAAAATCAAATATACACCTAGATAATCAATTTTAGCTAATGTGATTGAGAGTACCAAACACACTTATATAATTCAAAAGCTAATCTAAACAGTACCAAAATCTAACTCTAAACTGCAAGTAAGTTTTTGAGGTGAAGTAGAATATTATCCACCTTACAGTGTTGATGAGCTGTCCATCCACTTCCTATCTCAATTTCCATCATCTTCACAACTTCTTGAACCTGTCTTAACAACAATTTCACACGAACTTGTTCAATATTCCAAAATCCAACAAATCATAAGAAATGGGGGTTAACGCTTAAAAGCAGTAAATAAATAAAGAACCTTGTTTCTGTGAGAAGATGGATCATTATCCAACACCAAAATAACTCGACCACTTTTGTCAGAAGAAACAACCCTCTCATTATTCCAACCCTAAACAAAAACAGAATAAATAATCAATAATATGAATAAGAAAAAATTGGCAGATAGAGATCAGAAAAGGGGAATTTCAATTTAGTTACTCTAAATTGGATTCCTTGCGTATAACGTTTGTGAAATTGGGCGTGTAATTTCTCGTCTTCGACATCTCCGGGAGTGAACTCAATACCACAAGTGGAACACGCGCGTAATAGGAAATCCGATTGACCTAACTCCAAATGGAACTGAGCGTAGCTTCTCTTCTTGTTCTTGACTACTATCGGTTTTTCGATTAAGGTGGGAGGTGAAGTAATTGGATTAGGGTTCCGACGAGTTCGGGTGTAAGTGTTGATAATATGGTGTTGATTGTTCTCCCAGTTCCAGTTGGCCAAATCATGGTCACCGTCATCGGCGGCGACGGCGGCGGCGGGAGGAGGAGGTGTGGAATCGGAGGAAGATTTGAAAAATTTGTTGAGCTTTGACTGCATCTGCAATGTTGTGTTAAACGACTTGGCGTTTTGTTTGCACGGTTCTGAAAAGTAAATAGTTAACAACTACCACTCACTCACACGCCCTTGAAGATGGAGATTGCTTTATTTTGTTATGAGAGGGAACTCTTTGGCGCCAAAAAGAAAATCCGAAAATCAAATACTTCAAATCTGAAATCAAATACTAGCAGCTTACAATTTTGCCGCGTTTTCATATATATTCCCTATAACTTTGTGAGATTATGATTTTCATTCCTTTATTTATTTTTTATTTAAAAATAGTTCTTGAATATTGAATTTTTTTTATTTTAGTTTCTCATATCAACATTCTATTTTCAAAAGGTATATGGGAGAAACTTTCGTGATACAATGGTTGATTCATAATGTGATTTTGTTTTATTCTTCTCCAAAAAAAAATCTTTATATATTATTTTTCGTATGGTCCTTGTAATTAGTTTTGACAAATTAGAAACTCCAAGAGTTTACGGCGACAGAGAGAGATGACTGAGGTAGATAAATGGAGCATTTGATTGGGGTAGATGTCTGAGGGAGACGAAGGGAGCATTCAACTCAGGTAGACGAAATGAGCCCACGATTCATTCATTATCCATGTTCGACATTTGCCATTATTGTAAGGTAAAGGTGGTTCTTTTCTTCTATCTTTGATGTTTGTTCTTGAAATTTATAAGTGAAGTTTCCACAAATTAGTTTTAGTGTAGAATTTCATTATGGAGTAGGTTTGTTGGGGTATGCACGCGCATTAGAGACTTAATGATAGGAGCTGCTAAAGTACCATATATTCAAGTTTGTGATGCTAAAATGAAACGATTTAAGGTTATTAATGTGAAGGCTTGAGAATGGATGTCCAAAATACCTATCAAATCACGGTGTAAGAATGTATTTTCTTTATATCCTAAATGTGACGTACTTATGAATAATTTGTCTGATGTCTTTAATAACACAATATTAATTGTAAGAGATAAACCAATCTTAATCATGTGTGAATGGATAAGAAATTACTTGATGAATATGAATATTAGTTTAATAGAAACAATTGATAGGTGTCAACATAGAATAATGCATAAACTTAGGTTTAGGTTAGATAAGAAGGTTGAACATGCAGGTAATTGGGTTCCAAATTGGTACGGTGAAACAATATGACAAGTTTAACATATGCATGTCATACATAGTTTCATTGTTGACATGTTAAAAAGGACATGTATTTCTTATTTCTACGGATTAGTATGCATCCCTGTTGGGAATATAGCCAAAGTAAATCTCCAATAACTTATACAAATAAAATAAAATCAACTCACAATAAAAAATTTATTACTAACTTTCAATTTTTTGAGAGAAAAATTGCAAATCCTCTCAACAACTATTTTTGAACATAAAAATATAAAACCATTTCAACAACTATTTTTGGACGGAAAAATATAAAACTCTTTCAACCATAATTTTTGTACGGAAAAATTGTAAACCCTCTTTAGACACAGAACTACCCAAATCCTCAATACACCCAAAAGACTAGAATTGTTATGGTGAATAAATTAAACTCAAACTAACTCTCTATATTTTAATAACATTTTACTCTTTTTTATTCACGTTACTCGATGTGGGACTTGGATGAGTATCCACTTTAACACAACAATCCCTTGTAGACATGTAGCAGTTGCATTAAGAGCCAACGCCTTGAAGAATTTGTGGATGATTATTACTCAAAGGATACTTATATGGCATGCTATAAAATTAATGTAAGTCTTATTAATGGACAAGACATGTGGGCAAAGGTTGATATTGAAGTTTAAAAGAGGACCTGGAAGGCCAAAGAAATTGAGGAGGAGGGAACCTTATGAAAACACTAACAAGAGAAGGACAAAGACAAGTTATTGTTGAATAAGATGTGGTATACATGGCCATAATGCAAGAAGATGCACTAGTTTTGTGGTTGACACTATAGTTCTAAAAAAATAAAGGTATACAAAGTCATAATTTGTATCATTTATTTATGTTATTGGCCTATTAGTATTATATTTTCAAAGAAAACTAAAGAATAATCAAGCTATAATTGTATCTGATAATTCAACACAAGCACCAACTGCATTTGGTACTTCAACCTAATAACCACCTGCTTTTGATACTTCAACCCAAGAACCACTTGCTTCTGGTAATTCAACACAAGCACTAACTACATCTGGTATTTCAACCCAAGAATCCATCTATTTATGGTATTTCAACACAAGCACCAACAACATTTGTACTGATATTGATCTTGAGTTTGAAATGTTTGTTACATATCTTGCTGCATCATTAAAGGCAACACAACCTCAACCAAATATAAATTATGTTACATTTGAAATTGTTCATACTGCTCCATCTGCATTTGTTCATATTGCTCATGTTGTAGATGATTTTGATATAAGTTTTTCTACACCTAATTACATTTTATCGACATTGTTGATAATGAGGTACATGAAGTTCTTGTTTCTGCAACTCATGCAGTTCTTAAACTAGTTGATTTTATGCAACTTTATGCACATATTTTTATGTCATGTGGTTTATAAGTTTATATGCACATAATTTCCCTTTGATATGTGTTTGCGTTGTTATGCAGAAAAAGAAAATCAAACTAAAGGTTGCAAGAAAATTGAACTCGGGGTGGAAATGATCAAACACGACCTTTAACTTTGTAGACATAATGCAACTTAGTTATGTAGTAAGAGTTATGTCTTTTTGTATTTTGAGACCTATTGGCTATGTATTTTGAGACTACTTCATATGCATTTTGAGACTTTATAATTATGTGTTTTGAGACCTATTTGTTATGTATTTTTAGACAAGTTCATATGTATTTTTTTACCAGCTCATATGTCTTTTGGGTTATATGCATTTTTTTATATAAAACAAATTCAATATTTATGATGCAATTTGTTAATTTCTAACTAAAAAATTTAATTAATTTGTACTAAATAGTTTGTGTAATTCTTGCAAAATCTTGATCTTCATTAATCAATAAACCATTACAGGGACATAAATCAAAAACTCTGAAACTTACAGGGACGATAAGCAAAAAGATACAGACATTTGATTATTACATTCAAATACTTTATATTTATTAAGTAGACATCTTTGATTGCAATATGTGCATTGCGTACTTAACAGTTTATGCCATTTTAAGTAGATAGGTTGTGTAATTCTTGCAAAATCTTCATCTTCATTCATTAATAAACCATAACAAAGATGAAAATCATAAACTCCCAGATTTACAGGGACGAAAACCAAAATGAGACATGCTTAAAATATTACATTCAAACACTTTACAATCATCAATTAGACATATTTAAATATGTAAATAACATAATCCAATAGACAATTAACAAAATATTAAACAACTTGGCTTTACTCCTTTCGTTGTTCAACTTCATCTTCATCTTCTATTTTTTCTTACATTCAAAGTCTTTAATAATACTAGTTAAGTCATTCACAACCTCTGAGAATTTGCAAGCGCGTGGTATTTTGGGTTCACTTGATATGGTACAAACATATGGATGATGGAAATCAATTGTATCATCCCATAAGAACAACTTACAACTTGTCACTACCTATAAATTTGGAGAAAAAGCAAGATTGTCAATTAATATGAATAATCACTACTACAAAATAAACCTTTCGTAACACCAATATGACAACGACTTTTTGTTAACCATGGTAATAGTTCTTTGTTGGGCGTTTTTTTTTTGTATTTGCTAAAGGATGTTTCACAACGGTCAAATGTATCAACCACATTGAAATGTATCTGAAGTGAAATGGTTTGAATCCCAACACCAACAATTTTCCATTTCTCGTTATATAACGGGTTTAACATTGTATATCACCGTGATTTTTATAATGAACAGTGGTGTAAGTTACAATCATTTCATCATGGTTTGTATTGTCAATCATGGTGAAAGATGTTACTTATTTATATATAAGAGAAGTTATCTCTCACTTCATTACATTACAGTTCTTTCTCTAAAAAAACCTAACATCCCTTTCACTCGTCTCTCTTAAAATAAAACCCCAACATCTTTATCACTCGTCTCTCTCATATGGAAACTCCAAACTTATGCATCTAACTCGTATTCTTCGAAGGATATCTTTGTTGCATCAAATCTTAGCAAATGGCTACTTTACATGCCCGTCTTACTATAGTTTATGTTTTAAAATCTATTTATGTATTATTGTTTATGTTTCAATATCTTGTTTCACAATGTTTGAACTTTCTGTTTGTTTTGACTTTTAGGTAGGGATGCTTGTTTCAATAACGAGGACAAAGCTAAAGTGAGCGTTGCAAACTTGTGTGAAAGATCCATAATGACATCCATTCAAAATAGCACAAGTGTGCATTTCTGAAACATTTTATGAGTTGATATGTTTTTTGTATCATGTATGTTGTTTATGGTTTGTTGTTGATAAATGTTGTTATTAATGTTTGTTTAAAAGATGAGTTTATTATATCTTATATGGTCTGAGTGTTTTTCCAATCCCTTTCTGAATATATAACTTTTCATATTGCATTAGAAAATTATAATAAGATAGATAAAATTATATTATAAAGTACACATTCAATTCTAGAAGAAAAAAATTCAATATGTTATATGCATATTATTCTCTAATTGTTAGAACTTTATTTAATGATTGTAGTTCCTCAACCACTCATTTCTCCACCTCTAGTTTTGTTTACAAAGTAAATAATATTTTGTAAAATAAACTAGAGGTGAAGGAATGTGTGGTTGAAGAACTAGGATCATTAAAAAAAATTAACTATTAAAGAGTAAAATGCGGATAAGGAGTTGAAAAACTCTTGTCTAGCATTGAACGTGAACTTTGTATTCTAATATGACTTGATTAGTCATATTATAATATTCTAGATCAGATTGAAAAGTTATATGTTTAGTGAGCATTGAGGAAATAAGTATTCCATATAATTTATAATAAACTCGGTGTATATATCACAACGGTTGTTTATACTAACTGTTGTTAAATGTTATGCATTAAAGAATATCATAACAGTTGATTAAAGTAACAGTTGTGGTAGGCAGCACGCTACATAGCTTATAATCATGGTTGCCCGACCATGATGGAAAGAATTATACATATAATCACATTTTACCTCACAACGGTTTATCCAACATGGTGGTATCCCTTTTCAAATCGTTGTAATATGCGTTTTTTGTAGTAGTGAATGTACATTAACCTAATTAGAGAAAATGAACACGTTGAAATCAAACTTACCCATCAATTTGAACATTCATAATATCTTATTTTAGGGTTTCATTGGAATTGGATATGAACATCCTCATTGAGATATTGCAATCACATTCTAGGATTTGAAATGCGGTGGAGTTCCCAATAGACATAGAATACATGCTTCAATATGCAGAAACCGAGGAAGGAAGAAGATGAATTTGAACGATTTGGAATGAGGAAGAGAAGGATGAATTTTAAATATCAAATATTTTTTTATTTCACTATTCCTTTTAAAACCATCGGGCTATAGAAGCAATGCCACATACTGAATCAACAATTGGAACATAAACGTTTGTCACATTGTCCTTTTTGTAACAGAAGGTTGACGTCTGAGACGAAAAGTAAAAGAATCTCAACATTCAAGGAATATTTAAGGAAAAAGATACTTCGACGAAAACCAAAATCTCGGCAACTTACAGGGACGAGTGACATACTTTTCCCATATAATCATATTAATGGCGATTTTTTATAAAATTGAAGTGTAGTATATAATTAAAGATATGTGAAAAGGATTATTGTCATTAATATCGGTATGTAATGACAAAAATTATAAACAATATATTTAAAATATTGTTATCAAGGTTGTCTCAAACAATATGGAGGACCTGTTCTAATTTTTAAAACTAATCACTAATAAAAAAGATCATATTTTATTTAAGTGAAAATTTGGATCTTTATTCACTTTGAATTGAAGTATTTTATTTTATCCCTAACATTTTTTCATTTGTGACGTCTTTAAATCATTCATCAACATCTTTCTCATATTTCCTTTCATTTATTTATATCTTTAGGTATTTTAAGATTTTACAACATCACACATACTCTACATCACTTCTCGATTTTTCCACCTACATTGATTTATCTTTATATCTTATTCACACGTAAAGATCCAAGACCAACAACACCTCTCAAATGATCTATGTGATGTTTCAATAAAAGATCTTATATTTATTTATTAAGTTTTATCTAATTGCTATGTGTGTTTCTTCTTCTACGATGAATGTATTTTTTTTTTAATTTTGAATTTTTTTTTGGATGTTCTCTAAGAAACACAATTGAGTTTTTCTTTCAAAATTTAAAATGTTGTGTTATGAGACAAAGTTGTTTTGAGACACTATGATATGGACCTCAAAAATTTATTACAATTGATTTAGTTGCATGAAAAAAGTCGAACCAATTAAAAAAAATTATAAAACCTTATAAATATCGTGTTAGATTAGACTAACCTAAGTCAAATTGCTCAAAAATATTTTAAATCTATTAATATAGTTTATTGTCTATATAGCCAAACGACTTAATTGTAAATAATACTAATATTTCTTTTTTTTTTTAACAAATTATTGTAAAATAAAATTTAATAATATATCTTTCTATAATAAATATCATCGATAATTATATGTTATAACTCATTATAGAATTTTAACAATAAATAATTTAATCATATAATAACTTTTTAAATGTTTAATTATGAAGAACAAATATTATCCAAAATTTGTATTAAATATTATTTGTTATTAAATTATTATATATATATATATATATATATATATATATATATATATATATATATATATATATATATATATATATATATATATATATATATATATATATATGTGTGTGTGTGTGTGTGTGTGTGTGTGTTAAATTACAGTTTTGACCCCCCTATTTTGCTATATTCTCGAAATCAATCCCCCTATTTTATTTTTAAACATATATATATATATATATATATATATATATATATATATATATATATATATATATATATATATATGTTTAAAAATAAAATAGGGGGATTGATTTCGAGAATATAGCAAAATAGGGGGGTCAAAACTGTAATTTAACACACACACACACACACATATATATATATATATATATATATGTTTAAAAATAAAATAGGGGGACTGATTTCGAGAATATAGTAAAATAGGGGGGTCAAAACTGTAATTTAACACACACACACACACACACACACACACATATATATATATATATATATATATATATATATATATATATATATATATATATATATATATATATATATATATATATATATATATATATGTGTGTGTGTGTCTGTGTGTTAAATTACAGTTTTGACCCCCTATTTTGCTATATTCTCAAAATCAGCCCCCTATTTTATTTTTAAACATATATATATATATATATATATATATATATATATATATATATATATATATATATATATATATATATATATATATATATATATATATATGTGTGTGTGTGTGTGTGTGTGTGTTAAATTATAGTTTTGACCCTTCTATTTTGCTATATTCTCGAAATCAGTCCCCCTATTTTATTTTTAAACAATTTTGGTCTCTCATCCTCAATTTTGATCAAAAAAACGCTAAAGTGTAAAAAATTTGTATATGTGTCATGAGACATGTTGATTTTTTATTGTCCATGTCATTTTATAAATAAATTATGAATTAATATTTTTTTTAAAGTTTTTTTAAAATTTCATATAGAAATTAATTAATTAATTTTAAAAACATATTTATTGGACTTAACATAAGGCTCATCTATGCAGCCATCTATGTAGCCCACAAGTTTTTATTAATTCTTATTTCTGAATGATATATTCAAATTAAATAGTTTCTACGAGTTGTGGGACTTTATGTATTACAAAATCAGTGACTTCTTCTATACACATTGGTTTTCAACCATTTTTTACACTAAACCACTAGTTTATTTGACACTGATTCCTCTCAAACAACCATTTTCAGAAAAGTTCAGCACATGCATTGTCCATTGTTCTCGGGCAACATAACATCCACTTTCAAACACTTTTAATCAATAATCTCAACATGCATGCTTTATGATTTCTGAGCGTGAATCGACGATGACGATGTTTCAGCCATCCTTCTCTTCTTTGTCGTAACCATGGTGAGAGTTAGTGTGTTGAACGATACTTTAAATTATATACTGCATCAAGGCGTGTTTCAGATAGGAAAGTAGCAAGATATGAAGAAAAAATTATGAAGAAAGGATCTGAAAACAAGTTATTAGTCAATTAAGTATTTTTTGCCAAAGCAATCATTTGATTAAAATACCATATAATTCATGATTCATCACATTTTTGTTGATGGATTAAAATGAAAATTCGGTTTAATTAATAAAAGAATAATGAATATTCAGTTTCTTGCTATGTGATATCTTCTTCTTTTCTACAATAGAAAGCATGAAATATGATTAACAAGCCAAATCTCCTCGTTACTTAAGAATAAATAGAATCAAGATTTGAATTTCAAGATGTTTCAACAATTAACTATTGCATGTTTTTTACTATGGATTTATTCATTTTTCATTGCTCAATCATGATTATTAGCTTAACAATTCCAAAAACACTTATGCATTCCTCATGTGACCATATACAAGGATGGACAATTCAATGTTGTATTATAAGACACAATACACTGTCCAACTTCTAAAACAGACATGGTATGCTCACTAAATCAAAAGATGAAAACAATGAAAAGAGGTGAGGAGTCTCGACAAGAAACAATGACTGAGGTTGCTCATATCAGTTTATGGTTCATTCATTCTACCTCCAAGCCATTTTGTTCTCGTCAGATCTTCAACTTGTTTTGGTTGTCACTCCTATTTTACCGATTCTTGGGACATAAGTAGTTCACCTTAGCGATGAACGTGTATAATTCTATGGTATCCTTTCTTCTCCCCTATCTCTTACTTTCCAATAATTTCATTTTCTTTGGTCTTTCGCTGCTTATTTATTCATTTATTTATAAAATGTTTTCAAACTTACAAATGATTTTATTTTAACCTCCATAGTTCATCCCCCTCTTTTGTATGGAGTCACATGTCCAACAAGTGACATCAGAGTCTAACTCCTACATAAAAACTAACCATCTCAGGAGAAAGATGACATCTAACACTTCTTTCAACAATAGGACTTTCCTAAATACACTTCCACCGTTTAATGATGATATGTTTGAATTATGAAAAGTTAGAGTTAAGATATTAATTCAAAATTTTATTATTGAATTGTGGGAAACATTAATCAACGGTTTGTTTATCCCTACTCGTAGTGTTAATGGTGAAGTAGTAGATAAACCTTATTTCCTTTGATCTAAAGAAAACAAGAGACAGTTTACACTTGATTTCAAAGCTAAAAATTGTTTAGTTATATATTTAAATGAAAGTCAATTTATGTATGTATTTAATTGTAATTTCACCAAGGAAATATGAGACACTCTTTAAATGATTTACGGAGTATTTCCAAGTATTGAACAAGAGAGAGTGAACATACGAGATGAAAATTAGATGAATATGAATGTTACTTTCACATATGGTGTTCAAACTTTAGAAATCTTGGAAGTTATGTTAGAACATTTGTCTCTAACAAATATCTAAGAGTTAAGAATTGGAATCAGAAAGTTGATCCAATCCTTAAATCGAAAGGTGGGAATACCTATAATTTTTAGGAAAATCCCAAAAAAGAAGTCATCGAGAAAATTAATGAGTTGATTCAACTATTAAAAGATGAAAGAATGAGCTCAAACCTATAATGATCTTTAGCAACTTCATCAAATAACTCTTTTGAAGAAGAAGAATAAGAAAAGTCATCTTCAATAGTTTCTTTTGAAAGAACAATATCAGTGAACGAACGATCATCAGAAGATTCAACGTCTAATAATGGAGAAACTTCATTAAGGATAAAGTATGAAGAATATGAAAAATTTTCATACAATGGAATATTTTAAAGAAGAAATGTGAAAGAAGTCTTAATAAGCAATGTCGTCAGAGATTCAACATCGAGGAGAGATATTGAAGTATCAACCTTTGATAGAATCTTCGAATATCCTTCATCAAATAAAGAAAATGAGCAAGTTTCCTCGAAAGCCTATCGCGAAAAAGATGATTGTGCGGTAACAAATCTATCATACAATCAACTTTTTAAACAAAATTACAAAGTTAATTGAGAAACATGGTAAGATTTAAAAAAACAACTTAGATCTTAAAGACTATATTAAGTTTCTAGAGAATAACAATGAAATGATAAGATATGAAATGGATAATCTTAGAAACCAAGATAGTAAATGTGAGATTTGTGTCTCAATGAAAAAGGAAGTGAAGTTTTTTCATGAAACCCTAAGTAAAAAGTAAATAAAAACTATATTTGATTTTATCAAATAAAAGGTCTTCCATAAATAAAATTGGACTAAATTTTAAGAAGAATGGATCACTTAAGAAAAGCTTAAATAGGAATGAATTGAATATCCATATCTATAAATGCTTGTTTTATAATAGGTTTATCCATTTATAGGCCTCCTATTATGATAAACTAAGAAAGTCAAAAGGTAGTAACCTTAGACCTCTAAGAACTACTAACGCATCAGAATCTAAAAAGATTTGGGTATCAAAGGTGAAGATCTGACTTCTTTGGTGTAATGCCCCAATTTTATTTAAATTATTTTTCGTAATTTAATTATGTGATAGATGTGGCCGTGTTGTGTTGATTGGTGTTTTGATGATTTGTGTACCCTTGGTGTGGGGTAGTTGTCTTAGATTTATATGAATTAAGATGTTGGAGAGTGTATGAGTGAAAGTGTAGAAAGGGTGGTGTGGTGAGTAAAACTAATTAATTATATTAGTTATTATTTATTTAATTAATTAATATTATATGTATATTAATTTAATTATTTAATTTGAGTGAATTATTATCATTATTATTATTATTATTAAGAAAATAGTGATAATATAATAAGTTAATAAAATAATAGGAATTATAATATAAGGAATATAGAAAAGGGGAATTGGGATAGAAACTCGGAGTACGTAACTTTTGGGAGAAAATAGAAGAAGCAAAGAAAGAGAGAAGAAGAGACTAGGACTGAAGGGGAGATTCACCATTATTTGAAGGTTAAAGAAGCTATTGTTAGGAACTCTAATAAAGTAAGGGTGGGGTTCTGATTATCTAAGGGTTAACATGATGATGGTGGGTAGATTTGCCATGTAGGTTTTGTGTTTTCTTCTCTATGTTGAATTGTGGGAATGATGAATGTTGAATTGTGTGAATGATGAAAATGTTTTTGTTAAATTCATGAAATTTGATTAGATTGTGTGATGTAAAAGTTGTGTGAATTGATGTGGTTTCGGGTCAGAGTTGGAATGATGAATTGTTGCAATTGTTGTTGTTGGAAGGTTTGGGGTACATATGAATTGATGAGAATGAGTGGTTTTTTATTATAATCTGTGATATAATGTAAATTTTTGTTTTGATCATTAAATAATTATAGTATGTTGAATTATGAGATCATAGGTTTTTACGAAATCGAAATCAGATATCTGAAAGGCCTCAAACGGTGAAACATAAGTTTCTAGGCTATTCTTCGAACCTGTAACCGGTTACCGATCTAAGTGTAACCGGTTACCACTTGAAAAATAGGTTTCTGGACTGTTTTTGAGTTCATAACCGGTTATCGATTTGAGCGTAACATGTTATCACCGTTACGTGAAAATTTGAGAAATTGAAAATGACGTAACTTGAGCTTTGTAACTCCATTTGACGCGCGATTTAAAGCGTCGTAAAACTAAGAGTGTGTATTGTCATTTAAAATTAGTTTCGGTACCTAAAATAGAATATTTTTTCTGAGTGATGGTGTTGATATACATTGTACTATTTATGCGGTGGCGTGCCATAACATTTAATGCATTATTGTTGCTTACTATGTTGTATGTTGAAGTTATTGAGTTGTATAACATGTGTTTGATGCATGATGGCCAGTATTGGCAGCATACATTGACAATGGAGACGGGTCTTTGTGCATGATATTGTTGTTGCATGTGTTGTATATTGCATGCATTCATGTTGTTAAACGAATGGTTAGTTGCTGGTAAAGCTCAAATCCCATTGTGTGGATTGGGTCGGTAGCTGATTTCAGAGATGATGGAATAATGAGATGTTATCAAATGTGATGGTAATGGATTTATGAATTTGATCCTAGGAGGTGAGGATCGAAGTGGTGAACCTGAATGTTCGCGTATTGGTAGCATATGCACTGAGTCGAGTTGTTGAGTCTCATTGCATTGTACATTGGTTGCATTTGTTATTGTGTTAGATGGTTGATTATGTTGATATTTGTAGGATGGTTGATTATGTTGTTGTTATGTTGAATGGTTTATATGTTGCTATTATGTGTGAATAGCCATTGTGTGGATTATGTGGAATTGTGTTGTGGAATGAGTGACGTGCATGTGATAATATGATGCTTACTTATTATCATGCTTTCCTTTATATAATCTTGATATCTCACCCCTTATATTTGAATGTTACCTCCATGTGGGTAACATGCAGATAATCTGCAGTAGGAGCTCTGATGCAAGTGGAAGATACTTCCATTTTATTTTAGTGTCGGTGTCTGCTCTGATGCGTAACATCGGGGAATTTGGAACATTGTGTCTTTCGTTATGTTTTAACATTTCTTATAATGACATGTTATGTTGATGTTGGATATGTGAGTTAACTGTTTGTTATTGTTGTTCCGCTGCTATTTAATAAAAGTTAACATTCAGACATGTAGTTATTACTACTATTTTTATAACTGTCAAGTGTTACATGTCTTTTTGATTGAGCAGGTTGATTGTATGTTGTAGTGTATCATCCTAAATTACATGTTGATATGTTGTACTCTGATAAATGTTTTAAATTTAATCGGGGGGAAATTTAGGATGTTACATAGTGGTATCAGAGCAAGTCGGTTTGTCCATCCAGGTTGTTTAATTATGTTTGTTCCCTAGTATGCGACATATGCGTGAGAGATGTTTGTTTTGTTTTCCATTTGCATGTTGAGAATGAAACAAATGGGTGAGAAATGTCTGCTTCTCTTGGATGTTCCAACTGTATAGAGCTTGGATATCATGTTGTTGCATGCAAAAGTGTAATGTTGGCTAGTTCAACTGTTTTTAGAATGTTATGTTTTTCCTGAAACTGAAGATAGGTTAGATTCAAGGATGGTGTCGGTTAGCAAAATTGTGTGATCCTTAAGGAAAGACGATCAAGTGTTCTCATTGGTCACTTCCTTGTGAGATGGAAGACAGTGTTTTGGCTAGATATGAGCCAGTGGTATGTTGAGTATCCCGACGTGTTCCATAAGGATGTGTATGGTTTATATTTTGTCGTAACAAGTTGACGTTATTCTTAGAATGTATTGGTTGGAGTTAAATCAATTGTTTACCAATTGTTTTGATAAGTTGGTGCAGTATGGCGCTGATTGTAAGAGCTCAGGCGATGTCGAAGCTATGTTGTTCCTGACACTAAAGATGCAAGGGATTCAAGATTCATGTTTACCGGTCAAGTTGGGATATCTTTAGGGAAAAAATTTTGTTACTGTTGATATTGCCTTTCAGATAGTAGAGAGCAATTTGAAGGCTAATGTTTTGTCAGTGGTGTGTGATTCTTGATGTTTTCTTAAAGATATTAACGACTTTCCTCCAGAGTGTGAATCTGAGTTTGATGGAGGTGAAAAGTTGACATTTTTATCAACTAAGCAAGTGAGAGAGTTTGTGAAGGATAAGGCGCAAATATTTGTGATGTTAGCTTCGTTGGAAGCCAAAAGAAAAGGGAGTAGTTCGTGATCTTCCTGTGGTGTGGGAGTTTCCATAAATGTTTCCTGAAGATATCCATGATTTTCCGTCATAGCACAAAGTGGAGTTTACTATTGACTTAGTACCTGGTACTAGTTCGGTGTTGATGACTCCTTATAGGATATCTGTTCCAGAGTTAGGTGAATTGAAGAAGCAACTGGAAGACCTGCTTGAGAAGGAGTTTGTTCGTCTGAGTGTTTCACCGTGGGGTGCGCCAGTGTTTTTAGTGAAGAAGAAGTATGATAGTATTATGGTATGTGTGGAACATCTGAGAATTGTATTGCAAACATTGAAAGAGAACCAGTTGTGTGCAAAGTTTTCCAAGTGAGAGTTCTGGTTATGAGAATTGAGTTTCCTTGGTCATGTGATTCTATTAGTGGTGTAGTTATGAACCCATCAAGGATAGATGTTGTGTTACAATGGGAGACTTCAAAGTCTGTCATTGAGATTATAAGTTTTCTTGGATTGGATGGTTACTACAAAAAGTTTATTGAAGGTTTTTTAAAGTTAGCATTGTCGTTAACTCAGTTGACTCGAAAGTGTCGAGCCTATATTTGGGATGTGCATTGTTAAGAGAGTTTCCAAGAACTCAAGAAGAAGTTGACGTCTGCTCCAGTTTTGATTTTGTCGAATCCAAGTGAGTCCTTTATGGTATATTATGATGCTTCAAACATGGGTCTGGGAAGTGTGTTGATGCAGAGTTGTCAGGTTATGGATTACGCTTCGAGGCAATTGAGAGTTCAGGAAAGGAATTACCATATGCATGATCTTGAGTTGGCAACAATGGTATTCATGTTAAAGATTTGGAGGCACTGCCTATTTGGCTTCAACTTTGAAGCGCTCAATAATCACAAGAGTTTGAAATATTTATTTGATCAGAAGAGTTGAATATGAGGCAGAGGAGATGGCTTGAACTTCTGAAGGATTATGATTTTGGTCTAAGTTACCATCTTGGTAACGCTAATGTCGTAGCTGATGCATTGAGTAGGAAGTCTTTACACATGTCAGTGCTTATGGTTTAAGAGTTGGCATTGATTGAGCAATTCAGAGATATGAGTTTAGTATGTGAAGTAACTCCTAACAGTGTGAAGTTGGGCATGTTGAAACTGACCAGTAGTATTCTTGACGAGATCATATAAGGATAGAAGATTAACTTGGAATTTATTAACCGATTAGTGTTGAGCAATCGAGGTGAAAGTGGTGACTTAAATATTGACGAGAACGGTGTGATACGATTTAGAGATGTAATTTGTGTTCCATATGTGTTTGAAATTAAGAAGAGTATTCTTGAGGAAGGACACCGTGGTAAGCTGAGTATCCATCCAGGTGCGACCAAAATGTATCAAGACTTGAATAAGATGTTTCGGTGGCCAAGGATGAAGAAAGAGATTGTTGAATTCGTATATGCTTGTTTGACTTGCCATAAGCCAAAGATTGAACATCAGAATTTGTTGGGTATGATGCAATCGTTAAATATTCCCGAATGGAAATGAGATAGTATTTCCATGGATTTCGTAATAGGTTTGCCGAAGACTTTTAAGGGATGCGATTCAATTTGGGTGATTATTGATAGATTGACCAAATCAACTCATTTTATACCTATGGGGATCAATTATCCTTTGCAAAATCTAGTTGAGTTATATATTGGGGAGATTATGAAGTTGTATGGTAGTCCTTCGAATATTATGTCAGATAGAGATCTGAGATTTACATCAAGATTTTTGGAGAGTTTGTAAGTTGTGTTTGGAACTAAACTGAAGTTGAGTTCTGCTTATCATCCACAAACGGAAGGTCAAACATAAAGGACTATATAATCTTTGGAGGATTTGTTAATGGCTTGTATGCTAGAATAATGAGGTGTTTGGTATAGGTACTTATCGTTGATTGAGTTTACCTACAATAACAGTTTCCATTCTAGTATTGGAATGACACCTTTTGAATCCTTAAATGGTCAAAGGTGCATGACACCTTTGTATTGGCATGAATATGGTGAGAGTGTAGTGCTTGGACCTAAGATTTTCCAATAGACTACTGAGAAGGGGAAGTTGATTCGGGAGAAGATGAAAGCTTTACAGAGTAGGCAAAAAAGCTTCCATGATAAGAGGATAAAGGATATTGAGTTTCATGAGGGAGACCATGTATTATTGAGAGTCACTCTCGTGACCGGTGTAGGACGTGCTTTGAAGTCGAGGAAGCTTACTCCTAGGTTTATTGGTATGTGTCAGATATTCGGGCGAGTTGGACCTGATGCTTGTAGAGTGGCATTGCCACCGAATTTGTCAAATCTACATGATGTGTTCCATGTTTCACAACTTTGGAAGTATGTTCAGGAACCATCGCATGTCATTCTGATGGATGATGTTCAGGTGAGGGATAACCATACAGTTGAGGCTCTGCCTATGAGGATTGATGATCGAGAACTAAAACAGTTAAGAGGCAAAGATATTGCTCTCGTGAAGGTAGTGTGGGGAGGCACTGCCAGAGGAAATATGACTTGGGAGTTGGAGAGCAGGATGCGAGAATCGTATTCAGAGTTGTTCACATCATGTAGTTTTCAAGGGAGAAAATATTTTAAGTGGGGGAGAGTTGTAACGCTTCGATTTTATTTAAATTATTTTTCGTAATTTAATTATGTGATAGATGTGGTTGTGTTGTGTTGATTGGTGATTTGATGAGTCGTGTACCCTTGGCGTGGGGTAGTTACCTTATATTTATATGAATTAAGGTGTTAGGGAGTGTATGAGCAAAAATGTAGAAAGGATGGTGTGGTGAGTAAAACTAATTAATCATATTAGTTATTATTTATTTAATTAATATTATATGTATATTAATTTAATTATTTAATTCAAGAGGATTATTATTATTATTATTAATATTATTAAGAAAATAGTGATAATATAATAAGTTAATAAAATAATAAGAATTATAATATAAGGAATATAGAAAAGGGGAATTGGGATAGAAACTCGAAGTACATAATTTTTGGGAGAAAATAGGAGAAGTAGAGAAAGAGAGAGGAAGAGGCTAGGGCTAAAGGGGAGATTCACCATTGTTGAAGGTTAAAGAAGTTATTGCTAAGAACTCCAAGGTAATGGTGGGGTTCTGATTATTTAAGGGTTAACATGATGATGGTGAGTAGATTATGCCATGTAGGTTTTGTGTTTTCTTCTCTATGTTGAATTGTGGGAATGATGAATGTTGAATTGTGTGAATGATAAAAATATTATTTTTAAACCCATGAAACTTGATTGGATTGTGTGATGTAAAATTTGTGTGAATTGATGTGGTTTCGGGTCAGAGTTGGAATGATGAATTATTGTTGTTGGAAGGTTTGAGGTACATATGAATTGATGAAAATGAATGTTTTTTATGCTAATATGTGATATAATATGAATTTTTTGTTTTAATCATTGAATAATTATAGTATATCGAATTCTAAGATCTGAAGTTTCTACGGGATCGAAATCGGAGGTCTAGAAGGCCTCCAATGACGAAAAATAACTTTCTAGATTGTTCTTCGAACCTGTAACCGGTTACCGATCTGAGTGTAACCGGTTACCACTTGAAAAATAGGTTTTGGGGCTGTTTTCGAGCTTGTAAACGGTTACCGATTTGAGCGTAATTGGTTACCACTATTACGTGAAAAATTGGAAAATTGGAAATGACGTAACTTGAGCTCCGTAACTCCGTTTGACGCGCGGTTCGAAGCGTCAGAAAGATTAGAGTGTTTAATATTGTTTAAAATTGGTTTCAGTACCTGAAATTGAATATTTTTCTAAGTTATGGTGTTGATATGCATTGTATTATTTATGTGGTGGCATGACATAACCTTAAATGCATTGTTGTTGCTTACTATGTTGTATGTTGAAGTTATTGAGCTGTATAACATGCATTGAGTCAAGTTGTTGAGTCTCATTGCATTGTACATTGGTTGCATTTGTTATTATGTTGGATGGTTGATATTATGTTGGATGGTTGATTATGTTGTTGTTATGTTGGATGGTTGATATGTTGCTATTATGTATGAATAGTCATTGTGTGGATTATGTGAAATTGTATTATGGAATGGGTGGCGTGCATGTGATAATACGACAATTAATTATTATCATGATTTCCTTTTATATAATTACGATATCTCACCCTTTTTGTTTAAATGTTTCCTCCACGTGGGTAACATGCAGATAATCCGCAGTAGAAGCTTAGGTGTGAGTGGATGATAAAGTCTTTCGTTTTATTTTAGTGTAAGTGTCTGCACTAATGTGTAACACCCGGGAATTTGGAACATTGTGTCATTCGTTATATTTTAACATTTATTATAATGACATGTTATGTTGATATTGGATATGTGAGTTAACTGTTTGTCATTATTGTTTCACTGCTATTTAATAAAAGTTAACATTCAGACATGTAGTTATTACTACTATTTTTATAACTGTCAAGTGTTACATGTCTTTTTTATTGAACAGGTTGATTGTATGTTTTAGTGTAGCAGCCTAAATTGCATGTTGGATTGTTGTACTCTGATAAATGTTTTAAATTTATGCGGAGGCAAATTTAGGGTGTTACATTTTGCAGGAATGTTTTGCAGCTTTAATGAAGCCTTAATGTGTATTAAATGAAGATGCGCAAAACAAATGTATACATTAGGTATGAAAATATAATATCTTATCTAATGGCATTTAATATTTCTAATGTTTGTGATCTAAGTATACTCGTGGATGTTGTATATCAATGGACATGATTTAAGCATTTTTGTTAAGGATGCTTCTCAATAATTATAATGATCTGTGATGATCATTTAACCTCTTAGTAAGTTGAGAAGATAAGTATCTAACGAAGTTACTTGTCTCATTATTTAAGTCGAGTCTTGATTCAAATAGTTCATAGAAAAGGATTTATGACAATGTCTTGTCGTTCCCTCGAAAGGAGGATCTTTCTCAAGTCCACTTGGGATTTAAGGTGGTACACTTTTTAGATATTGAATTAGGAAAACTATAATTAACCCTTTAAATAAGTGGTTTATTATTTGCTCATCAATTAATTTTCTTTATCATTGATAAAATATTTGATTTTTTAGCATTTTAGGAGAAAAGGGTGCAATCTCAAACAAAAAACGATGTCAAATATAGCTAAACACTCAAATATTTTAGATTTGGTATCCTTCATGTGGACACCTCTCTTTGCTACCATCAATTATCCTTCATATTTCCAACTTTCTTGGAGTCTTTGAAATATCTTGCATTTTGAGTTTTTGAGTATACACATGGAGTATTTGAATATATTGCATGCTGACACATCCTTATCATTTCTTTTAAGGATTCCACTGGATGAAATCTATTCTTCATATTCTCTTCTTGACGACGTTTCTCCATTAGACGTTGAATCTTTCGAGGACCGTTAAACCATTGAGACTGTTCATTCAGAGGAGATTATTGGACTTGATTCTTCTTTAAAGGAGTTTGTTGACGAATTAGAGAAGGAATCTTCTAGATTTAAGTCCATGCCTTCATCCTTTATCATTTGAATCAATTCATTCAATTTCTTGACGATTTCTTCCTTCTTAGATTTTTCTTGAAAATTGTAAACATTTTCATCTCTTGATTTAACTATTCGACCAGGTTTCTAAATCCAATTCTTAACTCTTAGATTTTTTTAGTGATTAAGGCTCTAAGATTATTTCCAAAACACGGTAGATAAATATTTATTCCTTCGCCTAATGTGACAAGTAGCTCAATGAATTCCCACAAATGATTTATAGTGTCGTTAAAGGACTGTAGGTCGGATCCTTTATTGGGTCACACCTTCTCCTTATTCAATCCTATATTCTCAAATATATCCAAGTACATGATGTTGCAGGAGCTTCCACTATCAATCAACACTCGAGAGACATTTAAGTTAACGATTATGGACTTTATTACAAAAGGCAATATCTCATTCGAGATCCCTTCTATCGTCTAATTGAGGTGTTTTTGTCCTTCTTGTTAACATTCATGAACTCATAAATCTTCCACTTTACTGTCCCTTTAGATGGGTCACTCGCCCATTGGGGCGCCATTTGTTATGGAAGCAATGTACTTGATTTTCCCATTGTTCTCTTCTTCCTCCCCACTACTGGTATCTTTTCCCTTACAACAAATTTGACCATTTTCTTGAGGGACTATTTCTTCTTCGAGGAGTCTTCTTGTCTTTTCTTGCTGTCCTTTGTGTACTCTACTAGTCATCCCTTCTTTATCAGTCCCTTAATTGCCTCTTTCAGTTGGATGCAATTGTTTGTGTTATGGTCTTGGCCTTTATGTAATTAAAAATACATAGATTTAGTTGTTCAGGAAGACTTTCTAACCATGTATGGGTTATTGATCTCGACTTAGTTGAACTTCTTGTTTGAATTTTCTCTCTAAATTATCTCCCGTGAATTGTTAAAGGGAGTATAACCATCAAACCTGATTACATTATACAAGCACCATATCCAATAACTAGAGTAGAGGAACATCACCATATTCACCCACTGGCTAGCCATGACAACTCAACATGCCTTATAATGAATCACTGAGGCATATCAAATAACCTTAAGACGCATACTGGGAAAACTTACATTCCATACACTGGATCATGAGATAAGTTACACGTCTACACAAACAAACCACTAAGATAATATCCATATCCTTCATGAATAATTTATTATCCATTATATAGGAGTATCAGAATAATGAGATATTCCTCTACTGGGGTCGTTGGGATACCTCTCATATCCTTAAAGTATTAAGAAAAATCATAAACCATTTAGTAAGTTACCAAGATAACCATTCATCCTTCAATTAGATGATTGTAACAATTCCTTGTCTGGGATTGTAATCCATTAGTCACGTAAGATGTCTCCTCGCATTCACTTCTTTATACCCAATATCGTACTAAGATGTTATCACGATACAAGTCTTTCATCTCAATTAGTATCTTAAGTGATTTGGGTCTCCTACTCAAGTTATAATGCATGTCTTAAAGCATCATAGCATACAAGGCGTCTTAATTATAAGACATCTAGCTATTGCAGGGAAAGTTCCTAGTTCACCCTTAATAGAACTCATGCCCGTCATAGATGTCCCTTATCATCAACTACATACATATGAGACTTAAACATGGAAGAAATAAAGCTTACACGTGATTATGGGAAAATTACAGGTTGACCGTAATACTGATTATAGTCGTAAAACATGAGCCAATTAGTATTATGGGTTGGTCGTAATATTGATTGATTACGGGTGTAAAATGTCCAGTGCCCAAATTCCTACATTTTCGTCCCTTTTTCCAGCATGGTACATCCTATATTATGGATTGATCGTAATTATACACTACATCCCTAAAATGCCTAAAATCCTTGCCTCTTCACCTACATGCTCAAACAGTCCAACCAACACTCAATCTCCTTTAAATTTGACCTTTCTATGAACCCTAAACATGTATTTAGCATCAAACCACATAAAATTATAGCATAATCCTTTCACCTAGTCACAACTCACATGCAAATTAATCAACCAATTCTACATGCAAAATTTCCTAATTTTTAAACTCAAGATCAAACATAGGTTAAGAGATTCCACATTTTCTCCTTGCTTCTGATTTCAAGGAGAACATTTGACTTAATTCAGCAGTTCATCTCGATGCTTCCACTTCAAGCCCCTAACTTTCCAATTGTATGACCACTTCCTATTTTCCTCAAGAAAATGACTTGATTTCTTCCTTTAGAGGGAGAAGAAAGAGAGAGTCTGAGTTTTACTTTTGAAGAGAGAACACGGAAAGAAGGGAATGAAATAATTCTCCTATCTTTCTCTTTTTATACCTCTATACTAAAATGATTGAATTACTATTTTTTTAGGTTTTATTTCCAAAATGCCCTTGAGGCATCCTACTCACCTACAAATGGAAATATTGAGATTAAGTGACAATTTCTAAGGCTATAGGCTATTACAAATGCAACCTTGGGTGAACCTAAACATATGAGATAAGTGATATAGGTGTACATCAAAATAGAGATTGAAGCAAGACCATATTGATAGTGGAATATTTATACATATCATACCAAAATTAAGAAAGGTGTAGAAAACATATGCAATGTTGTAGTTATTTGTTTCAAATAAGTGAAGATAAAGTTTTGAGCCAATGGTTGAAAACTTCAACTTGTCCATCAGTACCACTTCCATTTTCCTTAAGAAAATGACTTGATTTCATCCTTTAGAGGGAGAAGAAAGAGAGAGTATGAGTTTTACTTTTGAAGAGAGAACACAGAAAGAAGGGAATGAAATAATTCTCCCATCTTTCTCTTTTTATACTTTTATACTAAAATGATTGAATTATCATTTTTTTAGTTTTTATTTCCAAAATGCCCTTCAATCACGTGTGATAACAACTCAACAATCAAACTTTAAAAAAATCCTGTAATATATGGAATGAGGAAACATATCAGAGTTTGTTTTTAAATTTTAAGAGATCTAGTAAAAGGTGGATAAATTATATTAGTGCATTGAGTAACTCAAGAGCACTGTGTAACTCAAGAGCATTGTGCTTAAATTCGTTTGTTTAATTCGGAAATTAGGAACAGACATCGTATAATACCAAATGCGTTTGTCATTGGGTATTGTAATCGAATGAGAATCGAATCCGCTAGGGAATTGAAATTATAAGAATCGATGATAAGTCGAAAATTGATACATTAAATTAGCTTATTTATCAATTTTGTTTTTATCTTTAATCATCTTCGACTTAAGTTCTGAACCTTAAAAACCCTTTTATTTTTATTCGTCTAGTTACAACATTCAAGAGTCCTTGTCATACGACATTCGAGTATCGCTTCCGTTTTACTACACTTTTAAACTCATTTTTTCCCAGTGTGCGACAACGAATCACTTGTCCTTTTCTTGTCATCCTTGGCGGACTTTAATAGTCATCCTTTCTTTATCAGTCCCTTAATTGCATCTTTCAGGTGGATGCAATCATCTGTGTTATGGTCATGACCTTTATGGAAACAAAAATACATAGATTTAACTGTTCAGGAGGACTTTCTAACCAGGTATGGGTTCTTGATCCCGACTTCTTTGAACTTCTTGTTTGAATATTCTCTAAAAAATTATCTCTCGTGAATTGTTAAATGGAGTATAGCCATCAAACCTGATTACATTACAAGCACCATATCCAATAACTAGAGTAGTGGAACATCACCATATTCACCCACTGGCTAACCATGGTAACTCAATATGCCTTACACTGAATCACTGAGGCATATCAAATAACCTCACGACGTATACCGGGAAAAATTACATGCCATACACTAGATCATGAGATAAGCTCCACGTCTACACGACCAAACCACCAAGATAGTATCCATATCCTTCCATGAATAATTTTCTCCATTATTTAGGAGTATCAGAATAATGAGGTATTCCTCTATCGGGGTCATTTGGATACCTCTCATATCCTCAAAGTATTAAGAAAAAACACAAATTATTTAGTAAGTTACCAAGATAATCACTCATCCTTCAATTAGATAATTGTAATGATTCCTTGTCTAGGATTGTAATATATCAATCACGTGAGACGTCTCCTCACATTCACTTTTTTATACCCAATATCGTTCTAAGATGTTATCACGACGCAAAACTTTCATCTCAATTAGTATCTTAAGTAATTTAGGCCTCATACTCAAGTTATAATGCATATCTTAAAGTATCCTAACATATAAGGCGTCTTAATTATAATATGTCTAGCTCTTGCAGGGCAAGTTCCATGTTCACCCTTAATAGAACTCATGCCCATCATCATGTCATTGATGTCCCTAATCATCAACAACATACATACGAGACTTAAACATGGAAGAAATGAAGCTTACACATGATTATGGGAAAATTATAGGCTGACCGTAATACTGATTATAGTCGTAAAACATGAGCCAATTAGTATTACGGGTTGGTCATAATATAGATTATGGGTGTAAAATGTCTAGTGCCTAAATTCCTACATTTTCGTCCCTTTTCCCAACATGGTACATCCTATATTACGAATTGACCGTAATTATACACTACATCCCTAAAATGCCTAAAATCCTTGCCTCTTCACCTACACGCTCAAACAGTCCAACCAACTCTCAATCTCCTTTAAATTTGACCTTTCTATGAACCCTAGACATGTATTTAGCATCAAACCACATAAAATTATAGCATAATCCTTTCACCTGATCACATCTCACATACAAATTGATCAACTAATCTACATGCAAAATTTTCTAATTTTTAAACTCAAGATCAAACCTAGGCTAAGAGATTCCACCTTTTTTCCTTGCTTCTGATTTCAAGGAGAATATTTGACTTTATTCAGCAGTTGATCTCGATGCTTCCACTTCAAGCCCTCGGCTTTCCAATTGTATGACCACTTCCTATTTTCCTCAAGAAAATGACTTGATTTCTTCAACTTGGTTGCTTCCTTTAGAGGGAGAAGAAAGAGAGAGTCTGAGTTTTACTTTTGAAGAGAGAAAACAGAAAGAAGGGAATGAAATAATTCTCATATCTTTCTCTTTTTATACCTTTATACTAAAATGATTGAATTGCCATTTTTTTAGGTTTTATTTCCATTTACCCTTGAGGCATCCTACTCACCTACAAATGGAGATATTGAGATTAAGTGACAATTTATAAGGATATGTGATATTACAAATGCAACCTAGGGTGAAACTACAACATATGAGATAAGTGATAGAGGTGTACATCAATATAGAGACTGAAACAAGGCCATATTGATAGTGGCACGCTTATATATGTCATACCAAAATTAAGAAAGATGTAGAAAACATATGTGATATTGTAGTTATTTGTTTCAAATAAATGAAGATAAAGTTTTGAGCCAGTGGTTGAAAACTTCAACTTGTCCATCAGTTTTTGAATGATATGTATTGCTTAAAGCCAATGCAGTAATCAAATAATTGTGTAATTCCTTTAAAACATTGCAATGTCTGAAACCATGTTGGTGAATAGTCCAATTATTTGAGATTTTAGGATTAATATAGATGTTATTAAGGTTGTTGTTGATGATATTTATTTCAAGAAAATTGTTGGAAGTCTAATGTATCTTACCGTTATAAGATCACATACCATTTTTAGTGTCAGCTTAATTAGCAGGTATATGTTAAAACCAACTGAGTTTCATTTACAATCTACTAAAATGATATTAAGGTATTTAAAAAGAAAAACTATTAGCTATGAGATATTCTACAAGAAAGTAGGGGAAACTACTTGCTTGCTTTTACGGATTCTGATTATGTAGAAGATAAAGAAGATTCTAAAAGCATATAAGATTATGTTTTCATATTAAGTTCAGGAGTACTGTCATGGATGTTAAAGAAGCAACCAACTGTCACTCTCTTAACAACTGAAGTCAAATTTATGGTGTGTGGAGCAATTGCATGTCAAGTTGTGCGGATGAGAAGAATTTTGAGAAATTTAAGTCATTATCAATAAAATTACATTGTCATCATGTGTGATAACAACTCAACAATCAAACTTTAAAAAAATCCTGTAATATATGGAATGAGGAAACATCTCAAGAGCAAATTGCAAAGTGGATAACTAAAGTTTTGAAGCTTGAGCTGAAGTTAAGAAAAAAGATGAAAATGTTTGATTTCAATAAGGGAAGAAATTAAATAATATTTTTTGTTGTTTTTTACTTTATTGTTATACGTTATAGGAATGATAATCTTGTTGTATTTATTTGTTCTGGTCTTTAAAAACTAATCTCTTATTTGATTACACAATCAAATCAAAGTTGTTTTAATTGACAATGTATGAATTTTCTATTAACACATGTATTCAATAAATAAAACTCATTTTATAAAAAAAAAATGTACCTAATAATTTCTGACAGTTGAGAAAAAGCAGGGGTATAGTATGGGGGTACACACGAGTATGTTGTAGTTTATTTATTTTTATCAAATGAAGTGCCTAACAATTGCAGTTAGCAGGGATGAATGGATATGTCACTGTAGACTTGGCCATCTCAACTTCAAAGACATCAGAGATCTAAAAAAAGAAATATGGTTTCTGGGTTACCTGAAATTTACATTCCAAATGAAGTGTGTGAGGAATATGTGCAGACAAAGCAACACAAGAACATATTCATCAAGGATGCAGAAAGTAAGTTTAAGGAAATTCTTGAAATCATATACTCTGATGTATGTGGCCCTATCCAGGTGGATTCGTTTGGAGGTAACATATACTTTGTAACATTCATAGATGATTTTAACCGAAAACCATGAACTTACCTGATCAAGAAGAAAAGTAAAGTGATTGAGGTATTTTCCAAGTTTAAATATATGTTCGAAAGACAAAGTGGTCAAAAGCTCAAGATTCTAAGGATTGGTGGTTGTGGAGAATATGTGTCTAAATACTTCGATACATTATGTGAAAAAGAATGGATTGTACATGAGGTAGTGCCACCATACACTCCACAACAAAATAGAACTGTTGAAAGGAAGAATAGAACCATCACGAATATGGTGAGAATTCTATTGAAAGGCAAACATCTACCCAAAGAATTATTGGGATAAGTTGTGTCGACTGCAACGTACATTTTAAGCAGATGTCTGAAAAAAAAAGCTAAAAGGAATAACGCTATAAGAATGTTGGTATGGTATCAAGCCTAACTTAAGTCATCTGAAAGTATTTGGATCTATAGCACATAGATATGTGCTTGATCAGTTGAGAAGAAAACTTAATTATAAGTTGAATCAAACAATTTTAATAGGATATCATTCGACTAGTGGATACAAGTTGTTTGACCCAGTGAGCAAACAAGTAGTGATCAACAGGGACGTCATCATATATGAGCTTAAGGAATGGGAATGGATTAAAAATACAAATAAGGATTCAGTGAGAATCTTATGTGAAAAATTAGCAAGTGAAGTTGAAATAGAAGTAAGACAATAAGAAGTCAGAGGTCAAGCAAGCACAAGCAGACCTCAAAGAACAAGACAAATGCATGTAAGGTTCCAGGAATGTGTGATTACATCAGATGATATGGTCAATGATGAAGGTGAGAAGGTACAATATGATTTCTATGCAGTTGTCAAACCAGTCAACATAGCTGAGGCATTGAAGGATTCGACGTGGATGAAAGCGACGAATGAGTAACTAGAGTCCATCAAAGTCAACGTCACTTGGTCACTTGTCGAATTGAATCAAGGCAAGAAAGAAATCGATGTGAAGTGGGTATACAAGGTAAAGCTAAATCCCAAAGGAGAAGTAACTCGACACAAGGTAGGACTTATGGCGAAAAGGATTCGACATTTATGAGGAATTTAAGGATTCGACATTGATGAGGCATTTATGATTTGGGCAACATTTCATACTTCCTTGTTATCGAATTCTACAAGAGTAGTAGAGGCCTGATGATGTATCAAAGAAGATATGCAAATGAAATACTTAAAAGATTTAAGATGGAAGACTGCAATGCAATTTCGACACTTGTTGAACCAGAACTGCATTTGTCAAATAACTCAAATGAAGATGATGTCGACCCAACACAATACAAAAGACTTATTGGGTCATTAAGATACCTTTGTTGCCTAAGGCCTGATCTAGCATACAATGTATGTATGGTGAGTAGATTCATGCAGAAGCCAAAGGTATCACATATAGCAGTAACGAAGAGGATACTAAGGTATCTCAAAGGAACTCTTGACTATGACATCATGTTTCCTGCATCTGATGTAGGGAAAAAATGCAAGCTAATGGGTTACATTGGCTCAAGTTGGTATAATGATACTGAGGATAGAAAATCCATAACTGGTTATTTGTTTATGCTAGGTGGTGCACCAGTTGCTTGGAGCTCAAGAAAAGAACCAGTAGTAGCACGGTCATCGTGTGAAGCAAAGTACATAAATGCTTCCCTCTGTGCATGTCAAGCAACGTGGATGGTGAATTTGGTCAAAGAAATTTTAGGGAAGAATCATAGATAAATCACCATGAAGATCGACAACATGTCTACTATCAATTTAGAAAAGAGTTTGATAGAACATGGAAGAAGCAAACACATCGAAATAAGGTTCCATTATCTTTGAGAGAAAGTTGCAAATGGGAAGCTGGACTTAGAATACCACAGAGATGAGAATTAGATTTTAGACATCATGAAAAAAGGTGTGCATGTAGAAGTGTTTAAAAGACTAAGAATAATGATGAATGTAATAGCTTAGACATAATGAATTGTTCAAAGGAAATGCATGTTGTGATCAGCAGATGATGCAAATGTCTTGTGAATGTATTGATTCATTGATTGAAGGATAGTGAATATATAATCAGATGTAAAGTGATCAACTCTTGGACTCTTTGCTTCTATTTATTAGTCATAATGACAATCAAGACCTCACAAAGATTCAGATGACAACAATACTCTTGATTGTCTTCCCTTTAAACCTATAAAACATAATGCAATGGATGATACACTAAGACTAAGAAACCAAATCTTTTGACTTCTTAATCAACAGACGACTGACTGAATGTCATCAAGACCAGATAAAATGCCCAAACTCTTAACTTTTCATCTAAAATATGATGAATGCTTTTGACGGATGAAATGCATGATCAAATGAAATGATTACACTATGTTGATGCAGGTGAAAAACTCGGGGTAAAATTTAGGGTATGACAACTATAATTATTATGATAAAATAATTTTTTTGTATGATATTAAATTTTGTTCAAGTATTGGTTGTGTGAATACATTATATAGAAATAAAATAAGTTATTTCGTCAGATTTTCAAAATAGGATCGAAGAGAGTTATAGTTTAGACTCTAACTTGATAGATTGAAAAGAGTTTACAAATATATAATATCAATTGTATTTCTGTACTTGAGGGACCACATAATAGAGAATGGTAATTTTGGATGAAAATTCAATCTTCCCCATAAAAGGAACTATTTTACCGAAAAGAAAGCATGCTTTATTGACAATAACATGTGTGTGTGGTTTGTTATGCATTGTTATGAAAATACATATTGTAGTAACCTCGTCAAGTCATGTGTAGTTCAAAGTGCTGAGTATCTAGACATTATACTAGAATGGTTTATGGCTCATGGAACAAACTAAAAGGACAATTTAAAGCTTATAACTCACTTCGCAAGGTGATCCAAGGTGGTGAAGCTTATGGTAAAGCTGCAAGTCAGCTGAGTAGCTATTTACTTTTGATGATAACAACACTTGAAGTCAAGCAACTACGAAAGACAACTCAAGCGATCAAATATGTACAAGATGGTTGATAAAGCTAGCCTCCCGAATCAAGATATACTCTTGAAGATCAAGACATCTATTTAAAGTTAACACTATGGTCAAACAAATTTCAAGTGAAGGCTTCAATTTCAAGGATCACCGATGGTTCGACTTTTCTACTTTCTAATGTTGGTATTCAACACGAAAACATATCAATCCCCATTAATAATATTCATGTGTCTTGTATGATTCTAAATTTAAAGATAAAGATTCCAAGACTTGAAGCTTTAGAGTTGTGAAATAGAGGAAGTGTGAAAGAACGCTTGGTTTTGTCTATCTGAGTGAATAGTGTCTTGTAAAGACACGAAAGTATTTCTGGAAATGCTATGGCTAAATCACACACACACACTAAAAACTTTTGAGAATCCTTTCATATTTTATTTATTCACCAAAAAAATGTTTTTAGGGCCTAGCCAGTCAATTAAGAGAGTGTCTAATTTATTAAAAGACATTTTCTAATAGAATAATCGATTAAATTATATATTTAATCAATTAGATCATCTTTAGTTAAGTCTAAAATTGATGGAGACGGTTTCTTAATGATTGGTAACATCTATATATAAAAACCTTCCATTTATGACCTTAACAATCACATATTTAAGGTGTGTCATCGATTAGCCTAGTCAATTATGACATTGAATAAGCCTGTGGATTATTTCCAAATTTATACCACACCTTGGCCTATAAATGGAGAGATTCTCTATCACTTTTTCATATCCATAAAATGAGTTTAAATCTCACTTTTAATTTCTTTCATCATTTCTCAAAATCTCTATTTCTCTCTCACATATATTTACCCATAGTGCTTCAAGAGTATTCTTAAGTATGCGAGGTTCATTGTTATGGGTGAGGGATGAATTATAAACTTACCAATACTATATTATCTCTTGAGTAAATAATTCTTGAGTTGGAAGTTGTCATTTTGGTTGCGAGCCAAATGAGCTAAAAGCTCTTGTATTTTTGGGGGATTGTCTTAGGAAGTCTTAGTTCGGTTCATAACTTTCACCTTGAAGAAAAATATCTCTTTTGGTTTGTGAAGATTAGCCACTAAAAATCTCTACAACAGTTCTTGAGATCATCCTAATTAAAGCTTTATTAGTTCGAGATTAGCCTTGTTCAAATCTCTCTTGGTTTATGAGTTATGTTTGACATAAAAGCTTAGTAGGTTTGAGATTAGCCCAATAAAAATATCATTTTGGTTCATGGTCAGCCTGTGTAAAACCCCATTTTAGTTTGGAGGATAGCCAACTCAAAAATCTGTCTTAGTTTGAGATCAACCAATGTAAAATCTCTATTTGGTTTGGATACTAACTGCCATAAGCCTTATTCATTTTTTGGTTTGGAGAGTAACCGCTCTATGCCTTGTTTTCTATTTGGTTTGGATACTAGCCACTTTAAATATTGTTTGATGTTTGGTTAGAACTTAGCTTGAAAATTTCATTTTCTTGTATAAGGTGGTTCGCGGGCTCACCCTTCTAAAAGCTCTTAAGTTTATTGAATACTCTCAAGACCAATTCTTGGGGACATGAGTAGTTTACCTTAGGGATGAATGTGTATAATTCTCTGGTATCCTTTCTTCTATCTTACCTCTTTTACTTTCCAATAATTTCATTTTCTTTGGTCTTCCGCTGCCTATTTATTCATTTATTTTATAAAATGTTTTCAAACTTACAAATGATTTTATTTTAAACCAAAGTTTTTCAACCTCCACAATTCACCCCCTCTTGTGTATGGATTAACATGTCCAACAAGTGACATCAGAGACTAACTCCTACTTAAAAACTAACCATATCAGGAGGAAGATGACATCAAACATTTCTTTCAACAATATGACTTTCATAAACACACCTCCACCGTTTAATAGTGATATGTTTGAATTGTGTAAAGTTAGAGTTAAAATATTCATTTAAAGTTTTATTATTGAATTGTGGGAAACATTAATCAATGGTTTGTTTATCTCTACTCACAATGTTAATGGTGATGTAGTAGATAAGCCTGATTTCCTTCGATCTGAATAAAACAAGAGATAATTTACAATTGATTTCAAAGCTAAAAACTTTTTAGTTATGTCTTTAAATGAAATTCAATTTATGTATGTCCTTAATTGTAATTCTACCAAGGAAATGTGGGACACTCTTGAAATGATCTATGGAGTATTTTCAAGTATTAAACAAGAGAGAGTGAACATAAGAGATGAAAAACTAGATGAATATGAATGTTACTTTCATATATGGTGTTCAAACTTTAGAAATCTTGGAAGCTATGTTATAATATTTGTCTCTAATAAATATCTAAGAGTTAAGAGTTGGAATAAATTTTTTGATCCAATCCTTAAATTGAAAGGTGGGAATGTCTATAATTTTTAGAGAAATCCCAAGAAGGATGATCTCAAACCTAGAATAATCTATAACAACTTTATCAAATAACTCTTTTGAAGAAGAAGAAGAAGAAAAGTCATCTCCAATAGTTTCTTTTGAAAGAACAATACTAGTGAACGAATGATCCTCAAAAGATTCAATGTCTAACAATGGAGAAACTTCATTAAGGAGAAAGTATGAATAATATGAAAAAGTTCCATCCAATGGAATCTTTTAAAAAAGAAACGCTAAAGAAGTCTCAATAAGCAATGTCATCAGAGATTCAACATCGAGGAGAGATCTGGAAGTATCAACCTTTGCTAGAATCTTCGAATATCCTTCATCAAATAAAGAAGACGAGCAAGTTTTCTTGAAAGCCTATCTCGAAAAAGATGATTGTGAGGTAAAATTTTTATCATATAATCAAAATTTTAAATTAAATACAAAGTTAATTGAGAAACATGATAAGATTGAAAAAAATAACATAGATCTTAAAGACTACGTTGAGTTTCTAAAGAATAACAATGACATGCTAATATATGAAATGGATAATCTTAGAAACCAAGATAGTAAATGTGAGACTTATGCCTCAATGAAAAAGGAAGTGAATTTTTTTCATGAAACCCTAAGTAAAGGAGAAATAAAATCTATATTTGATTTTATCAAATAAAAGGTCTTCTATAGATAAAATTGGATTAGGTTTTAAGAAGAATAGATCACTTAGGAAAAGCTTAAATAGGAAGAAATTGAATATACCTATCTATAAATGCTTATTTTGTAATAGGTTTAGCCATTTATAGATCTCCTATTATGATAAACTAAGAAGATATAACGGTAGTAATCATAGACGTCTAAGAACTACTAACACATCAAAACCTAAAAAGATTTGGGTATCAAAGGTGAAGATTTGACTTGTTTTGTCTAACTCCCTGATTCTATTTAAATTATTTTTCGTAACTTAATTATCTAATAGATGTGTTCATGTTGTGTTGATTGGTGTTTTGATGAGTTGTGTACCCTTGGTGTTGGATAGTTGCCTTAGATTTATATGAATTAAGGTGTTGGGGAGTGTATGAGTAAAAGTGTAGAAAGGGTGATGTGGTGAGTAAAACTAATTGATTATATTAGTTATTATTATTTTAATTAATTAATATTATATGTATATTAATTTAATTATTTTTTGAGTGGATTGTTATTATTATTATTAAGGAAATATTGATAATACAATAAGTTAATAAAATAATAGGAATTATAATATATGGAATATAGAAAATGGGAATTGGGATAGAAACTTATAATACATAACTTTTGGGAGAAAATAGGAGAAGCAGAGAAAAAGAGAAGAAGAGGTTGGGGCTCAAGGGGAGATTCATCATAGTTGAAGGTTAAAGAAGTTATTGCTAGGAACTCTAAGGTAAGAGTGGGGTTATGATTATCTAAGGGTTAACATGATGATGGTGGGTAGATTATGCCATGTCGGTTTTGTATTTTCTTCTCTATGTTGAATTGTGTGAATGATGAATGTTGAATTGTGTGAATGATGAAAATATTGTTGTTAAACCCATGAAATTTGATTGGACTGTGTGATTTAAAAGTTATGTGAATTGATGTGATTTCGGGTCAGAGTTAGAATGTTGAATTATTATAGTTGTTGTTGTTGTTATAAGATTTGGGGTACATATGAATTGATGATAATGAATGGGTTTTTATGCTAATATGTGATATAATGTGAATTTTCTGTTTTAATAATTTAATAGTTATAGTATGTCAAATTCTGAGATCAGAGGTTTTTACGGAATCAAAATCGGAGTTCCGGAAGGCCTCCAACAGCGAAAAATAAGTTTCTAGGTTGTTCTTCGAAACTGTAACAGGTTATCCATCTAAGTCTAACCGGCTATCACTTGAAAAAAAGGTTTCTAGACTGTTTTTGAGCTCATAACCGGTTACCGATTTGAGCATAACCAGTTACCACTGTTACGTGAAAAATTGGAAAATTAAAAATGACGTAACTTGAGCTCTGTAACTCCGTTTGACGCGCGGTTTGAAGCGTAAAAAAGTTGAGTGTGTACTGTCGTTTAAAATTGGTTTCAGTACCTGAAATTGAATATTTTCTGGGTGATTGTGTTGATATACATTGTACTATTTATGCGGTGGCCTGACATAACCTTTAATGCATTATTGTTGCTTATTATGTTGTATGTTAAATTTGTTGAGTTGTATAACATTTGTTTGATGCATGATGGCCAATATTGGTGGCATATATTGACTATGGAGGTGAGTCTCTGTGCATGATGTTGTTGTTGCATGTGTTGTATGTTGCATGCATTCATGTTGTTGGATAAATGGTCAGTTATTGGTGAGCCTCAAATCCCATTGTGTGGATTGGGCAGATAGTTGATTTCAGAGGTGATGAAATCAGTGAGACGTTATCGGAGGCGATGGTAGCGAATTGATGACTCTGATCCTAGGAGGTGACGATCGAAGTGGTGAACCTGAGTGTTCACGTATTGGTACCACATGCATTGAGTCGAGTTGTTGAGTCTCATTGCACTGTACATTGGTTGCATTTATTATTGTGTTGAATGGTTGGTTATGATAATATTATGTCAGATGATTAATTATGTTGTTGTTATGTTGGATGGTTGTTGTGTTTCTATTATGTGTGAATACCCATCGTGTGGATTATGTGGAGTTGTGTTGTGGAATGGTGACGTGTATGTGATAATATAATGCTTACTTATTATCATGATTTCCTTTATATAATCATGATATCAAACCCCTTCTTTTTGAATGTTTCCTCCACATGGGTAACGTGTAGATAATCCATACTAGGAGCTCAGATGCAAGTGGAAAATAAATTCTTTCGTTGTATTTTAGTGTCGGTGTCTGATCTGATGTGTAACACCAGGGAATTTGGAACGTTCTGTCTTTCATTATTCTTTAACATTTCTTTTGATGACATGTTATGTTGATGTTGGATATGTGAGTTAATTGTTTGTTATTGTTGTTCCGCTACTATTTAATAAAAGTTAACATTCAGACTTGTAGTTATTACTACTATTTTTATAACTGTCAAGTGTTACATGTCTTTTCGATTGATCAAGTTGATTGTATGTTGTAGTGTATCATCCTAAGTTGCATGTTAAATTGTTATACTCTCATAAATGTTTTAAATTTATGCGGGGGAAAATTAAGGGTGTTACGTAGTGGTATCAGAGCAGGTCCATCCGTCCGGCCAGGTTGTTTAATTATGTTTGTTCCCTAGTATGCGACATATGTATGAGAACACTATCGATGCTTGTTTTATTTTCCATTTGTAGGTTGGGAATGAAACAAGTGGGGGAGAAGCGTCTACTTCCCTTGGATGTTCCAATTGTATAGAGCTTGGATATCATGTTGTTGCATGTAAGAGTGTAGTGTTGACTAGTTCAACTGTTTTAAGAATGTTGTGTTTTTCCTGAACCCTAAGAGAGGTTGGATTCGAGGATGGTGTCGGTTAGAAAAATGGTGTGATCCTTGAGGAAGACGACCAGGTGTTCTCGTTATCTGTTTCCTTATGAGGGGGAAGGTGATGTTTTGGCTAGAGATTAGTTGTTGGTGTGTTGAGTATCCTAACGTGTTCCATGAGGATGTGTACGATTTGTATTTTATTGGAACAAGTTGACGTTATTATTGGAATGAATTAGTTGGAGTTAAATCAAGTGTTTACCAATTGTTTTGATAAGTTGGTGTGATATGCCACTGATTGTAAGAGCTCATGCGATGTCGAAGCTGTGTTGTTCCTAACACTGAAGATGTAAGGGATTCGAGATTTCTCTCTGTTGGTCAAGTTGGGATGTCTTTAGGGAAAACAATTTGTTATTGTTGATGTTGCTTATCATAGAGTAGGGAGCAATATGAAGGCTAATGTTACGCCAGTGGTGTGTGATTCTTGATGTTTTCCTGAAGATATCTGCGAGTTTCCTCCAGAGCGTGAATTTGAGTTTGATAGAGGTGAAAAGTTGACATTTGTATCAAATAAGCAAGTGAGAGAGTTCGTGAAGGATAAGGCGCAAGTGTTTGTGATGTTAGCTTCGTTGGAAGCCAGAGGAAAAGGAGTAGTTCATGATCTTCTTGTGGTGTGTGAATTTCCGAAAGTGTTTCCAGATGATATCCGTGATTTTCTGTTTGAGTACGAAGTGGAGTTTACTATTGACTCAGTACCCGATACTAGTTAGGTGTTGATGACTCCTTATAGGATGTATGCTTCAGAGTTAGGTGAATTGAAAAAGCAACAGGAAGAGCTGCTTGAGAAGGAGTTTGTTCGTCCGAGTGTTTCACTGTGGGATGCTCCAGTGTTGTTAGTGAAGAAGAAGAACGATAGTATGAGGGTATGTATGGAACATCTGAGAATTGTATTGTAGATATTGAAAGAGAACCAGTTGTGTGCAAAGTTTTCCAAGTGTGAGTTCTGCTTAAGAAAAGTGAGTTTCCTTGGTCATGTGATTCTAATGGTGGTGTAGTTATGAATCCATCAAGGATAGATGTTGTGTTACAATGGGAGACTTCGAAGTCTGTCATTGAGATTAGAAGTTTTCTTGGATTGGTTGGTTACTACAGGAAGTTCATTGAAGGTTTTTCAAAGTTATCATTGTCGTTAACTCAGTTGACTCGAAAGGGTGAAGCCTATATATGGGATGTGCATTGTTAAAAGAGTTTCCAAGAACTCAATAAGAAGTTGACATTTTCTCCATTTTTTATTTTGTCGAATCCAAGTGAGGCCTTTATGGTATATTGTGATGCTTCAAAGATAGGTCTGAGAGGTGTGTTGATGCAGAGTTGTCATGTTATGGCTTACACTTCGAGACAGTTGAGAGTCCAGGAAAGGAATTAACCTATGCATGATCTTGAGTTGGCAACAATGGTATTCATGTTAAATATTTGGAGGCACTACCTGTGTGGCTTCAAATTCAAAGTGTTCAGTGATCACAAAAGTTTGAAATATTTATTTGATCAGAAAAGTTGAATATGAGGCAGAGGAGATGGCTTGAACTTCTGAAGGATTATGATTTTGGTTTAAGTTACCATCCTGGTAAGGCTAATGTCGTAGATGATGCATCGAGTAGGAAGTATTTGCACATGTCAATGCTTATGGTTTGAGAGTTGGAATTGATTGAGTAATTCAGAGATATGAGTTTAGTATGTGAAAAAACTCCTAATAGTGTGAAGTTTGGTATGTTGAAACTGACCAGTAGTATTCTTGACGAGATCAGAAAAGGACACAAGATCGACTTGGAATTGATTGACCAGTTAGTGTTGAGCAATCAAGGTGAAGGTGGTGACTTCAATATTGACGAGAATGGTGTGATGAGATTCAGAGATGTAATTTTTGTTCCATATGTATTTGAACTTAAGAAGAGTATTCTTGAGGAAGGACATCGTTGTAAGCTAAGTATCCATCCGGGTGCGACCAAAATGTATCAAGACTTGAAGAAGATGTTTCAGTGGCCAGGGATGAAGAAAGAGATTGTTGAATTCGTATGCGCTTGTTTGACTTGCTAGAAAAGCCAAAGATTGAATATCAGAAGTCGTTGGGTATTATGCAACTATTGAATATTCCTGAATGGAAATGAGATAGTATTTCCATGGATTTTGTAACAGGTTTGTCGAAGACTTCGAAGGGATGCGATTTAATTTGGGTGATTGTTGATAGATTTCCCAAATCAACTCATTTCATACCGATGAGGATCAATTATCCTTTGCAGAAGCTAACTGAGTTGTATATTTAAGGAGATTATGAAGTTGCATGGTAGTCCTTAGAATATTATGTCAGATAGAGATCCGAGATTTACATCGAGATTATGGGAGAGTTTGTAAGTTACGTTTGGAACCAAACTGAAGTTGAGTTCTGCTTATCATCTACAGACGGAAGGTCAAACATAGAGGATTATCCAGTCTTTTGAGGATTTGTTGAGGGCTTGTGTGCTAGAACAAGAAGGTGATTGGGATGGCTACTTGTCGTTGATTGAGTTAACCCATAATATCAATTTCCATTCTAGTATTGGAATTACACCTTTTCAAGCCTTGTATGGTCGAAGGTGCATGACACCTTTGCGTTGGCATGAATCTGGTGAGAGTGTAGTGCTTGGACTCGAGACTGTCCAACGGACTACTAAGAAGGTGAAGCTGATTCAGGAGAAGATGAAAGCTTCGCAGATTAAGAAGAAAAGATACCATGATAAGAGGAGAAAGGATCTTGAGTTTCAAGAGGGAGACCATGTATTCTTGAGAGTCACTCGTGTGACCGGTGTAGGACGTGCTTTGAAGTCGAGGAAGCTTACTCCTCGGTTTATTGGTTCGTATCAAATATCTGGACGAGTTGGACTTGTTGCTTATAGAGTGGCGTTGCCACCGAATTTGTCAAATCTGCATGATGTGTTCTATGTTTCACAACTTTGGAAGTATGTTTTGGATCTGTCCCATGTGATTTCGATGGATGATATTCATGTGAGGTATAATCTTACAGTTGAGGCTCTACCTATAAGGATTGATGATCGAGAACTGATCTAGTTCAGAGGTAAAGAGATTGCTCTCATGAAGGTAGTATGGGAAGACGCTGCCGGAGGAGATATGACTTGGGAGTTGGGGAGTAGGATGCGAGACTCGTATCCAGAGTTGTTTACATCAAGTAATTTTTTAGGGCGAAAATATTCTAAGTGGGAGATAGTTGTAACACCCCGATTTTATTTAAATTATTTTTCGTAATTTAATTATGTGATTGATGTGGTTGTGTTGTGTCGATTGATGTTTTGATGAGTTGTGTACCCTTGGTGCGGGGCAGTTGCCTTAGATTTATATTAATCGAGGTGTTAGGGGAGTCTATGAGCAAAAGTGTAGAAAAGATGGTGTGATGAGTAAAATTAATTAATCATATTAATTATTATTTATTTAATTAGTTAATTAATATTATATGTATATTAATTTAATTATTTAATTTGAGTGGATTATTATTATTATTATTACTATTATTATCATTCAGAAAATAATGATAATATAATAAGTTAATAAATAATAGGAATTATAATATAAGGATTATAGAAAAGGGAATTGGGATAGAAACTCAGAGTACATAACTTTTGGGAGACAAGAGGAGAAGGAGAGAAAGAGAGAAGAAGAGGTTGGGGCTCAAGGGGAGATTCACCATTGTTGAAGGTTAAAGAAACTATTGCTAGGAACTCTAAGGTAAAGGTGGGATTCTAATTATCTAAGGGTTAATATGATGATGATTGGTAGTTTATGCCATGTAGGTTTTGTGTTTTTTTCTCTATGTTAAATTATGGGGATGATGAATATTAAATTGTGTGAATGATGAAAATGTTGTTGTTAAACCCATAAAATTTGATTGGATTGTGTGATGTAAAATTTGTGTGAATTGATGTGGTTTCGGGTCAGAGTTTGAATGATGAATTGTTGCAATTATTGTTGTTGGAAGGTTTGGGGTACATATGAATTAATGAGAATGAATGTTTTTTTATGCTAATCTGTGATATAATGTGAATTTTCCGTTTTAATCATTGAATAATTATAATATATCAAATAATGAGATTGAAGGTTTTTACAGAATCGAAATTGGAAGTCCGGAAGGCCTCAATCGATGAAAAATAAGTTTCTAGGTTGTTCTTCGGACCTATAACCGGTTACCGATTTGAGTGTAATCGGTTACCACTTGAAAAATAGGTTTTTGGGCTGTTTTTAAACTCGTATCTGGTTACCGATTTGAGCGTAAGTGGTTACCACTGTTACATGAAAAATTGGGAAATTGAAAATGACATAACTTAAGCTCCGTAACTCCATTTGACGCGTGGTTTGAAGTGTCGGAAAGCTGAGAGTGTGTACTGTCATTTAAAATTGGTTTTAGTAGAAATTGAATATTTTCTGAGTGATGGTGTTGATATGCATTGTACTATTTATATGATGGCGTGACATAATCTTAAATGCATTGTTGTTGCTTATTATGTTGTATGTTGAAGTTGTTGAGCTGTATAACATGTGTTTGATGCATGATGGCTAGTATTGGTGGTGTATATTAACTATGGAGGTGGGTCTTTGTGCATGATGTTGTTGTTTCATATGTTGTATGTTGCATGCATTCATGTTATTGGATAGATGATCAGTTGTTGGTAAGCCTTAAATCCCATTGTGTGGATTGGGTCGGTAGCTGATTTCATAGATGATGAAATCAGTGAGACATTATAGAAGGTGATGGTAACGGATTGACGACTTTGATCCTAGGAGGCCAGGATCGAACTGGTGAACCTGAGTTTTCGTGTATTGGTACCACATGCATTAAGTCGAGTTATTAAGTCACACTGCACTATACATTTGTTGTGTTGTTATTATGTGTGAATAACCATTATATGGATTATATGGAATTATGTTGTGAAATGGGTGACATGCATGTGATAATATGATGCTTACTTATTATCATGCTTTCCTTTATATAATTATGATATCTCACATATTCTGTTTGAATGTCGCCTTCACGTGGGTAACGTGCAGATAATCAGCAGTATGAGCTCAGATACGAGTGGAAGGTAAAGTCTTCCATTTTATTTTAGTGTTGGTGTCTACTCTGATGTGTAACATTGAGAAATTTGGAATGTTGTGTCTTTTATTATGTTTTAACATTTCTTATAATGACATGTGAGTTAACTGTTTGTTATTATTGTTCTGCTACTATTTAATAAAAGTTAAAATTCATACATGTAGTTAATACTACTATTTTTATAACTGTCAAGTATTACATGTCTTTTCGATTGAGCAGGTTGATTGTATGTTGTAGTGTAGCAGCCTAAATTGCATGTTAAATTGTTGTACTCTAATAAATGTTTTAAATTTACGCAGGGGGAAATTTAGGATGTTACATTTTGCTGGGATGCTTTGCAACTTTAATGAAGTCTTCATGCGTGTTAAATTAAGATGTGAAAAATAAATGTATACATTGGGTATGAAAATATAAGATCTTATCTGATGGCATTTAATAATTCTAATGCTTATGATCTAAGTATACCCGTGGATGTTGTATATCAATGGACACGATTAAAGCATTTTTGTTGAGGATGCTTCTCAATAATTATAATGATCTATGATGATCATTTAACCTCTTAGTAAGTTGAGAAGATACATCTCTAATGGATTTATATGTCTCATTATTTAAGCCGAGTCTTGATTCAAATAGTCAGAAGAAAAGGATTTATGACAATGCCTTCTCATTCCCTCGAAAGGAGGAGCTTTCTCAAGTCCACTTGGGATTTAAGGTGGTTCACTTTTTAGATATTGAAAAATAGGAAAAGTATAATTAACCCTCTAAATAAGTGGTTTATTATTTGCCAATCAATTAATTTTCTTTATCATTGATAAAATATTTAAGTTTTTAGCATTTTAGGAGAAAGGGGTGCAATCTCAAACAAAAAGTGATGTCAAATATAGCTAAACACTCAAATATTTTAGATTTTGGTATCCTTCATGTGGACACCCCACTTTGCTACAATCAATTATCCTTCATATTCCCAGCTTTCTTGGAGTCTTTGAAATATCTTGCATGTTGAGTTTTTGAATATACTCATGAAGTCTTTGAATATATTGCATGTTAACACACCCTTATCATTTCTTCTTTTGAGGATTCCACTGGATGAAATCTATTCTTCACATTCTCTTCTTGACGGAGTTTCTCCATTAGACGTTGAATCTTTTGAGGACCGTTCAACCATTGGGACTGTTCGTTTGGAGGAGATTATTGGACTTGATTCTTCTTTAAAGGAGTTTGTTGACGAATTAGAGAAGAAATCTTATAGATTTAAGTTCATGCCTTCATCCTTTATCATTTGAATCAACTCATTCAATTTCTTGATGATTTCTTCCTTCTTGGATTTTGAAAATTGTAAACATTTCCATCTCTTGATTTAACGATTCGACCAAGTTTCTAAATCCAGTTCTTAACTCTAAGATATGTTTTAGTGATTAAGGCTCTAAGATTATTTTCAAAATAGGGTAGATAAATATTATTCCTTCTCCTAATGTGACAAGTAACTCAATGTATTCCTACAAACAAGTTATAGTGTCGTTGAAGGTCTATAAGTCGGATCCTTTATTGGGTCACACCTTCTCCTTCTTCAATCCTATATTCTCAAGATATCCAAGTACATGATATTGTAGGAGCTTCCACCATCGATCAACACTCGAGATACATATAAATTAGTGATTATGGCCTTTATTACAAAAGGTAATACCTCATTCGAGATCCCTTCTATCTTCTAGTTGAGGTGTTTTTGTCCTTCTTGTTGACATTCATGAACTCAAAAATCTTCCACTTTACTGTACCTTTGGATGGGTCACTCGCCCATTGGGGCACCATTTGTTATGGAAGCAATGTAATTGATTTTCCGATTGTTCTCTTCTTCCTCACCACTACTGGTATCTTTTCCCTTTGACCTTACAACAAATTCGACCATTTTCTTAAGGGACTATTTCTTCTTCGAAGAGTCTTCCTGTTAATCAGTGTATTTTTATGCACCTTTTTCTACTATTGTACTTAGGAAAATCTATAGTTTATTCTATTATTTTTAATATTTTAGTGTCTTTTTATATTTAAGTTTATTTTTGGATTTATTTTATTTCCGTACTTTATTTTTAGCATAAATAGTTATTTGATACCTTGTCACTGTGAGATCATGACTTGAGTTACGAGAATTAGATTGACGCGTTCTAATAGGTGTTAGAAAGCTAAGAGGTTAAGCTAAAAGCTTCATGTTGAAGTCAGAACCTGATTCGGAATGAAGAAGGGTCGAATAATTCGTTTTACTTCCAGACTTAAGAAAATACTTAGCTTTTGGGTCGGTTTTGTATTTTTTCGGGTCGGTTGTTATTAGACCTGAATTCCCTTGCTCTATTTAAACAACTTAGTAGTTTAGGATTGAGGGATTCAACATTCATGAAATAGAGAATAGGGCATACAAATACCATGAAGATCTAATTCCCAAAGAGTTGATATGCTATATTCGAATTCCACTTTGAGGTTTTTATTAATTTTAGTTTAATTTCGATTTCTTTTCAATTCTTCCTATAAACTCGTTTGCTTAATTTGATTACTTTCATTTTCTTAACTCGATTGTTTCTTATAGGATAAATTTGATTGTTTTTATGATCCTTAATTATAATCACGTTAGCGTACCTTTTTCGCTATCGTGTTTAATTAAGTCACGTTTGCTTAATTCGCGTCTGCTTAAACCCGTTTTCTTAATTCGGAAAGTAGGAACATACATCATATAATACCAATTTCACTTGTCAGTGGGTATTGTAATAGAATGAGATCGAATCCGCTGGGGAATTGAAATTACATGAATCGATGATAAGTAAAAAATCGATACAGTAGATTACCTTATTTATCAACTTTATTTTTACCTTTAATCATCTTCGACTTAAGTTTTGAACCTTAAAAACTCCTTTCTATTCATTTGTTTGGTTACAACATTCAAGAGTTCTTGTGATATGATATTTGAGTGTCGCTTCCGTTTTACTACACTTTTAAAGTCATTTTTTACCCGTGTGCGACAGTGGGTCAAATTGGCGTTGTTGTCGGGGATTCTTGTAGATTTTGACCATTATTATAGTCCTATGCGTTGTGTTTCAGTGTTCTTGCCCCAACGTTCTTGCGTTCTGGCATTTTCACGTTTTAGCATAAAAAAATCTGTTTTTAAGAAAATCGTCTCAGATTATTTCGATTCTTTATCAATTCATTAAAAAAAGATCAAGGATCGAAAGCCTCTATTTAGAAACTCAATAGTGGATGCCTCTAAAAATCTGAAATTCCTTATTTTTCTATTTTTTATGATTTTTTTTTTCTATTTTGATAGTTTCAAAAGAAATTGAAAAAATTCTCAATATTCTTATTTCAGTTAATTAGATTGAATTTCGTGTTTTTGTATTTTTGTGAATTTATTTTAATCATTTTTTCTTCGTATTTCCATTATTTTTGCTTAATAGGGACAATATCGGTATTTTCCTATTTGTTATTGCATTGCTGAATTAGTTATGTGTTTTCTCATTGTTTGTTGATTTTTTTTATTGAGTTTAACATGACTGACTAAAGAACTCTAAGAAAACTTGTTATCCCCGAGGTTAATTATAATGCTTTATGTATTGAATATCTTGTTGTTGTTGTACCTTTCGAATTGAAATCTGGTTTAATCACTTGTTGCCAAGGTTTAATGGTCTTGTAGGTGAGGATCCACATAGACATTTGAAAGAATTTCAGGTTGTGTGTTCTACACCTTTGAGACCTAAAAGAATCAAAAAGGGTCACATCAAGCTTAGAGCATTCTCGTTCTCACTATAATGTGCTGCAAAAGATTGGTTATACTATCTTGAGCCAAATTTTGTTACAACATGGAATGATTTAAAGAAAGTATTCCTAGAAAGATACTTTCCTAACTCCAAAGCTGCATCAATCAGAAAGGATATATGTGGTATTAAACATGGAAATGAATCATTGGCAGAATACTGGGGGAGATTCGAACAGTTTGTGTCTAGCTATCCTTAACACCAGATTATCGATCAGTTACTTATCCAATACTTTTATGAGGGATTGCTACCAATGGAAAGAAACATTTTAGATATTGCTAGTGGTGGATCACTTGTTGATAAGACTCCAGCTGCTGCCAAATCCTTGATTGAGAATATGTCACTTAACTACCAATAGTTCAAAACTAGGGATAATTATATGGTCCAAGCAAAAAGTGTGAATGTTATTCAAGTTTCTTCTTCCAACAAAGCTCTAGAAACCAGAATTGATGAACTTACCTTTTTAATGAAACAACTGATGCTACCCCTGCCACCACCACCACCACCATATAACCATCCACAAGTAACCACCTATTCACCTTCTGAACCTTTATTAGAGGAATTTGTCAAGCAAATGGCTATAAATAGATTCCAATTTCAGCAGCAAGTATTCGGACTTTGCAAACACAAATTTAATAGCTCGCCGTCATGCAACAAGCTCAAGGATAGAACCAACTACCTGCCCAAACAATAGTTAATCCAAAATGCCCTAATGTGAGTGCAATTTCCTCGAGATCTGTAAAAGTTGCAGAACCAGCCCTAGAAAAAAAAATTGTCAGTGAAACACCTGAAAATAAACCTGAACCTTCTATTGTTGTTGAGGCTAAAAACAAGTATGTACCACAAATCTCTTTCCTATAAAGAGTATTGAAAAATAAGAAGATTAACAAGGAAGAGCATTCTATTTTTCAAATAGAGTTACTTTCTGAAGTTGTTGATAAAGCTTATTCTGATTTGTTTTCAGCTGATTTTCCAAATTTTTCTGGTTTTGATGATACTTACTCATGTGATAATTGTACTAACACTAGCCTTTGTGTTATTTGTGTTGAGATTGATGTTGCCTTGTAGGGTGATAGTGTAAATGAAGTTGTTTATGTAGTTGAAGCTCTTGACATCACGGCTGCCCCAAACATATCGTTCATTGAACAACCACCTTCTTTAGAGCCTAAACCACTTCCTGAGGATTTATATTATTCATCAAAGTTTCAACTTAAGCAGAAACATAAGAAGGGAATTTGGTGGAACTTGGATGACACTCGTGATATTATCCCATCCATATGTATGCATATGATCTCATTTAAAGATGGAACAAAAGCAGTGTGATGGCCTCATAATCCTTTGATTCTTGATGTTATGAAAAATGAGATCACTTTCACGTGTCCATTCAACACTTTTACTTATCGAAGATCCTTCTTTGATCCTAGAATACAAGGCGAAGGAAATAATCAAAATTTCAAGGTCAATGGACACTACCCAAACCTACTCCATGAGAGCCCCACTTTGAAAGAAGATATTGTAGAAGAGCTCTCTTTGGAAAATACTAATTATGTGATCTTTTATCCGCCTTGACTTTTCAAGTGTATTCTTTCCTTTATCTCACTCTTATTTTATATTTATGTTCTTTCATTGAGGACAATGTATGTTTTAAGCGTGGGGAGAGAACCATTTACTTTGTTTTATTTCATTCAATTTCTTTGTTTTTATTTGTTTTTTGACATGGAAAAAATGCATGTTTTTTTCCTGTGGTTTTTTAGTTATAACTCTGAGTACTTTCTTTGTTCTCTTGATTAAAGAATTATGATGTGATGTGATTGATTCTTTTTGTGCATTCTTAGTATGGTATGTAGGACTAAACTCTAAATTATACATCATTTGTGGTAGATCAATTAACCTAGTGAGATTTTGAGCCTTTTAACGGATAACATTCAAAAATCCATCTCTTTCTTTCTTGTGTGATTTCGCTCATGTCTGTTAGTCTCTAGAACTTGAATTGACTCTTGTTGAAACTTTTGTTTACTTATGCACATTGATATGATAAAGGCAACTTGTTTTTGTTTTGTTTATTTTTTTAGTCAATAACCAAAAAGCCAACCCTGAATAATATCATCCCTTGTTTGAAAATCCATTTGATCCTATTATCCTATTCTTTGTTTAAACTCATTACAAGCCTGAAAGTGAAAAACAATGTTATCATCCATTCATAAGATTGAAATAGTCTTGTTTGAAGTTGTGTGAGGTTGAATAACTATAGTTGTGATATTTCATTCAAAAGTTGACAGAAAAAGAAAAAAAAATATGTAGAAAAAGAAGAACTTTTTTTAAAAAGAAGAAGTGGAAAAAGCAAAGAAGGATGTCATTACATTTTCCTTCTGAAAAAAAAGAGAATAAAAAGATAAAAGAGAAGAAAAATCGTAGAAAAGTTGTTGTTTGAAAGTGGATGAATGTAGTTCAACTCCCGCAAGTTCTTTCATGTCTCTTTTTTCCCTTTGAATCTTAGCCTAGTACCCCTTAGGATTTATCTCACCCATACTCTGGCCAAGTTACAACCAAATAAAAGTCATTTTGATCTTTGTGTGGATGTTAGATCTTTTCAAACTTATAGTAGTAATCTATTTCATGATGTGCTTTGAGTGTAAATAGTCTACCTAAACACTTGAGAGCTTAGTGAATTTTATCTTGTGAGGATCTTGCTGCTTTTGATGTACTCTTTGGTAAGCTGTTTTTCATATTTGATTTGAATGTCACAAAAGAGTTCTTACTAATGTCATTTTCTTGAAGCTTAGACTTAAATTTTTGCTTGCACTTTGTATCTTGATAACCTTTGGAATTGCATATTTTGTTTGTTCTTGTTTTTTTCTGTCTTGAGTTTTGAATTTATAATATTGCTCAGAGTGCAAAAGTTCAAGTTGGAGGAATTTGACCAGTGCATTTTGATGCATCTTCTTCTACTACTATACTTAGGCAAATCTATAGTTTATTAAATTATTTTTACTATTTTAGTGTGTTTTTATATTTAATTTAATTTTTGGCTTTATTTTATTTTCGTACTTTATTTTCAGCATAAATAGTTATTTGATACTTTATCACTATGCAGATCATAACTTGAGTTACGAGAATTGAATTGACACGTTCTAATAGGCATTAGAAAGTTGAAAGGTTGAGCTAAAAGTTTCATGTTGAAGCCAGAAGCTGATTCAGAGTGAAGAAGGATCGAATAATTCATTTTAGTTCCAGACTTAAGAAAATACTTAGTTTTTGGGTCAACTTTGTATTTTTTCGGGTCGGTTGTTATTAGGACCGAATTCCTTTTCTTTATTTAAACAACTTAGTAGTTTTAGGATTGAGGGATTTAATATTCAGAAATAGAGAAATTGGCATACAAATACCATGAAGAGCTAATTCCCAAAGAGTTGATCTGCTGTATTCGAATTCCACTTTGAGGTTTTTATTAATTTCAGTTTAATTTTGATTTCTTTTCAATCCTTCATATAAACCCGTTTGCTTAATTCGATTACTTTCATTTGCTTAATTAGATTGTTTCTTATAGGATAGAGTTGATTAAATTTGATTGTTTGTATGATCCTTAACTATAATCACGTTATCATAGCTTTCTCGCTATTGTGTTCAATTAAGTCCCGTTTGCATAATTCACGTCTGCTTAAATTCGTTTGTTTAATTCGGAAATTAGGAACATACATCGTATAATACCAAATGCGTTTGTCATTGGGTATTGTAATCGAATGAGAATCGAATCCGCTAGGGACTTGAAATTATAAGAATCGATGATAAGTCTAAAATTGATACAGTAAATTAGCTTATTTATCAATTTTGTTTTTATCTTTAATCATCTTCGACTTAAGTTCTAAACCTTAAAAACCCCTTTATTTGTATTCGTCTAGTTACAACATTCAAGAGTCCTTGTCATACGACATTCGAGTGTCGCTTCCGTTTTACTACACTTTTAAACTCATTTTTTCCCTGTGTGCGACAACGAATCACTTGTCCTTTTCTTGTCGTCCTTGGAGGACTTTAATAGTCATCCTTTCTTTATCAGTCCCTTAATTGCATCTTTCAGGTGGATGCAATCATTTGTGTTATGGTCATGGCCTTTATGGAAACAAAAATACATAGATTTAACTGTTCAGGAGGACTTTCTAACCAGGTATGGGTTCTTGATCCCGACTTCTTTGAACTTCTTGTTTGAATATTCTCTAAAAAATTATCTCTCGTGAATTGTTAAATGGAGTATAGCCATCAAACTTGATTACATTACAAGCACCATATCCAATAACTAGAGTAGTGGAACATCACCATATTCACCCACTGCCTAACCATGACAACTCAATATGCCTTACACTGAATCACTGAGGCATATCAAATAACCTCACGACGTATACCGGGAAAACTTACATGTCATACACTAGATCATGAGATAAGCTCCACGTTTACACGACCAAACCACCAAGATAATATCCATATCCTTCCATGAATAATTTTCTCCATTATTTAGGAGTATCAGAATAATGAGGTATTCCTCTATCGGGGTCATTTGGATACCTCTCATATCCTCAAAGTATTAAGAAAAAACATAAATTATTTAGTAAGTTACCAAGATAATCACTCATCCTTCAATTAGATAATTGTAATGATTCCTTGTCTAGGATTGTAATATATCAATCACGTGAGACGTCTCCTCACATTCACTTTTTTATACCCAATATCGTTCTAAGATGTTATCACGACACAAATCTTTCATCTCAATTAGTATCTTAAGTAATTTAGGCCTCATACTCAAGTTATAATGCATATCTTAAAGTATCCTAACATAGAAGGCGTCTTAATTATAAGATGTTTAGCTCTTGCAGGGCAAGTTCCATGTTCACCCTTAATAGAACTCATGACCATCATCATGTCATTGATGTCCCTAATCATCAACAACATACATACGAGACTTAAACATGGAAGAAATGAAGCTTACACATGATTATGGGAAAATTATAGGCTGACCGTAATACTGACTATAATCGTAAAACATGAGCCAATTAGTATTACGGGTTGGTCGTAATATTGATTACGGGTGTAAAATGTCTAGTGCCTAAATTCCTACATTTTCGTCCCTCTTCCCAACATGGTACATCCTATATTACGAATTGACCGTAATTATACGCTACATCCCTAAAATGCCCAAAATCCTTGCCTCTTCACCTACACGCTCAAACAGTCCAACCAACTCTCAATCTCCTTTAAATTTGACCTTTCTATGAACCCTAAACATGTATTTAGCATCAAACCACATAAAAGTATAGCATAATCCTTTCACCTGATCATATCTCACATACAAATTGATCAACTAATCTACATGCAAAATTTTCTAATTTTTAAACTCAAGATCAAACCTAGGCTAAGAGATTCCACCTTTTTTCCTTACTTCTGATTTCAAGGAGAATATTTGACTTTATTCAGCAGTTGATCTCGATGCTTCCACTTCAAGCCCTCGGCTTTCCAATTGTATGACCACTTCCTATTTTCCTCAAGAAAATGACTTGATTTCTTCAACTTGGTTGCTTCCTTTAGAGGGAGAAGAAAGAGAGAGTCTGAGTTTTACTTTTGAAGAGAGAAACAGAAAGAAGGGAATGAAATAATTCTCATATCTTTCTCTTTTTATACCTTTATACTAAAATGATTGAATTGCCATTTTTTTAGGTTTTATTTCCATTTACCCTTGAGGCATCCTACTCACCTACAAATGGAGATATTGAGATTAAGTGACAATTTATAAGGATATGTGATATTACAAATGCAACCTAGGGTGAAGCTACAACATATGAGATAAGTGATAGAGGTGTACATCAATATAGAGACTGAAACAAGGCCATATTGATAGTGGCACGCTTATACATGTCATACCAAAATTAAGAAAGATGTAGAAAACATATGTGATATTGTAGTTATTTGTTTCAAATAAATGAAGATAAAGTTTTGAGCCAGTGGTTGAAAACTTCAACTTGTCCATCAGTTTTTGAATGATATGTATTGCTTAAAGCCAATGCAGTAATCAAATAATTGTGTAATTCCTTTAAAACATTGCAATGTCTGAAACCATGTTGGTGAATAGTCCAATTATTTGAGATTTTAGGATTAATATAGATGTTATTAAGGTTGTTGTTGATGATATTTATTTCAAGAAAATTGTTGGAAGTCTAATGTATCTTACCGTTATAAGATCACATACCATTTTTAGTGTCAGCTTAATTAGCAGGTATATGTTAAAACCAACTGAGTTTCATTTACAATCTACTAAAATGATATTAAGGTATTTAAAAAGAAAAACTATTAGCTATGAGATATTCTACAAGAAAGTAGGGGAAACTACTTGCTTGCTTTTACGGATTCTGATTATGTAGAAGATAAAGAAGATTCTAAAAGCATATAAGATTATGTTTTCATATTAAGTTCAGGAGTACTGTCATGGATGTTAAAGAAGCAACCAACTGTCACTCTCTTAACAACTGAAGTCAAATTTATGGTGTGTGGAGCAATTGCATGTCAAGTTGTGCGGATGAGAAGAATTTTGAGAAATTTAAGTAATTATCAATAAAATTACATTGTCATCATGTGTGATAACAACTCAACAATCAAACTTTAAAAAAATCCTGTAATATATGGAATGAGGAAACATCTCAGAGTTTATTTTCAAATTTTAAGAAATCTAGTAAAAGGTGGATAAATTATATTAGTGCATTGAGTAACTCAAGAGCATTGTGTAACTCAAGAGCAAATTGCAAAGTGGATAACTAAAGTTTTGAAGCTTGAGCTGAAGTTTAGAAAAAAGATGAAAATGTTTGATTTCACTAAGGGAAGAAAACTTAATGATAAGTTGAATCAAACAATTCTAATAGGATATCATTCGACTAGTGGATACAAGTTGTTCGACCCAGTGAGCAAACAAGTAGTGATCAACAAGGACGTGATCATATATGAGCTTAAGGAATGGGAATGGATTGAAATTGTAAAGAAGGTTTCAATGAGAATATTATATTAATAACCATCAAGTGAAGTCAAAAGAGAAGTTTGACAAGAAGAAGTCAGAGGCTAAGCAAGCACGAAGAGACCTCAAAGAATAAGACATATGCCTGCAAGGTTGCAGGAATGTGTGATTATATAAAATGATGTGGTTAATGATGAAGGTGAGTTGGTATACTATGCTTTCTATGAAGATGTCGAACCAGTCAATGCAGCTGAGGCATTTAAGGATTCGACATTGATGAGAGCGATGAATAAGGAACTAGAGTCCATAAAAGTCAACAACAGTTGGTCACTTGTCGAATTGCCTCAAGGCAAGAAGGAAGTCGATGTGAAGTGGACATACAAAGTGAAGTTAAATCCCAAAGGAGAAGTAACTCGACAAAAGGCAAGACTTATGGCGAAAAGATTTCTTCAGAAATAAGGAATCAACTTCAACGAGGTCTTTGCACCTGTTGCTAGGATTGCAACAATCAGTTTGATTATTGGTGTAGCAAACATGAACAACTGGCATGTGTCATATGGATGTGAAATATGAATTCATGAATGGACCTTTAGATGATGAGGTTTATGTTACACAACCAATTAGGAAAAGAATATGCATTCATGAAACATGCATTCATGTAGAAGCCGAAAAGGTATCACATCTAGCAGCGACGAAGAGGATACTAAGGTATCTCAAAAGAACTCTCGACTATGAAATTCTATTTCCTGCATCTAATGAAGGAAAAGAATGCAAGATAGTGGGTTACACCGACTCAAGTTGGTGTAGTGACGTTGAGGATAAAAAAATCATAACTGGTTAAATGTTTATGCTAGGTGGTGCACCAGTTGCTTATAACTAAAGAAAAGAACCAGTAGTATCACTGACATTGTGTGAAGTATAGTACATAGTTTCTTCACTCTGTGCATGTCAAGCAACATAGATGGTGATTTTGGTCAAAGAAATTACAGAGAAGAATCATTGATCAATTACCATGAAGATTGATAACATGTCTGCTATCAATTTGTTGAAGAATACGATAGCACATGGAAGAAGCAAACATATCAAAATGAGGTTCCATTATCTTTGAAAGCAAGTAGCAAATGGGAAGATGAACTTGGAACACTGTACAATTGAGAATCAAATTGCAGACATCATGACAAAATATGCACATGTAGAAGTGTTCAAAAGACTAAGAACAATGATGAATGTAGATAACTCAATCACAATGAATTATATGGTGTATTGAGAATATAATTTTGTGTAAAAGCACTATATTGGTAGAATCTACTATTGTCAAAATGCTCTGCGCATAATTTGTATAGTTATCAAAATCTTAACTTTATTATTTGTTTTTAGCTGAGTTAAGTTAGTTGGAGATTGCTTGGTGTGCAAGAAATCTCAGCATATAAATAGGGAGGTACCATATCATTGTAATATGCAGTTACATAGAGAAAAGATTAAATAAACTTCATTTTGAAGGCATAAATGAGATTAAGGAATGGGAATGGATTAAAAATACAAATAAGGATTCAGTGAGAATCTTATGTGAAAAATTAGCAAGTGAAGTTGAAATAGAAGTTCGACAATAAGAAGTCAGAGGTCAAGCAAGCACAAGCAGACCTCAAAGAACAAGACAAATGCATGTAAGGTTCCAGGAATGTGTGATTACATCAGATGATATGGTCAATGATGAAGGTGAGAAGGTACAATATGATTTCTATGCAGTTGTCAAACCAGTCAATATAACTGAGGCATTGAAGGATTCGACGTGGATGAAAGCGACGAATGAGTAACTAGAGTCCATCAAAGTCAATGTCACTTGGTCACTTGTCGAATTAAATCAAGGCAAGAAATAAATCGATGTGAAGTGGGTATACAAGGTGAAGCTAAATCCCAAAGGAGAAGTAACTCGACACAAGGTAGGACTTATGGCGAAAAGGATTCAACATTGATGAGGCATTTAAGGATTCGACATTGATGAGGCATTTATGATTTGGGCAACATTTCATACTTCCTTGTTATCGAATTCTACAAGAGTAGTAGAGGCCTGGTGATGTATCAAAGAAGATATGCAAATGAAATACTTAAAAGATTTAAGATGGAAGACTGCAATGCAATTTCGACACCTGTTGAACCAGAACTGCATTTGTCAAAAAACTCAAATGAAGATGATGTCGACCCAACACAGTACAAAAGACTTATTAGGTCATTAAGATACCTTTGTTGCCTAAGGCCTGATCTAGCATACAATGTATGTATGGTGAGTAGATTCATGCAGAAGCCAAAGGTATCACATATAGCAGTGACGAAGAGGATACTAAGGTATCTCAAAGGAACTCTGTGCATGGTCAAGCAACGTGGATGGTGACTTTGGTCAAAGAAATTTTAGGGAAGAATCATAGATAAATCACCATGAATATCAACAACATGTCTACTATCAATTTAGAAAAGAGTTTGATAGAACATGGAAGAAGCGAACACATCGAAATGAGGTTCCATTATCTTTGAGAGAAAGTTGCAAATGGGAAGCTGAACTTAGAATACCACAGAGATGAGAATTAGATTTTAGACATCATGAAAAAAGGTGTGCATGTAGAAGTGTTTAAAAGACTAAGAATAATGATGAATGTAATAGCTTAGACATAATGAATTGTTCAAAGGAAATGCATGTTGTGATCAGCAGATGATGCAGATGTCTTGTGAATGTATTGATTCATTGATTGAAGGATAATGAATATATAATCAGATGTAAAGTGATCAACTCTTGGACTCTTTGCTTCTATTTATTAGTCATAATGACAATCAAGACCTCACAAAGATTCAGATGACAACAATACTCTTGATTGTCTTCCCTTTAAACCTATAAAACATAATGCAATGGATGATACACTGAGACTAAGAAACCAAATCTTTTGACTTCTTAATCAACAGATGACTGACTGAATGTCATCAAGACCAGATAAAATGCCCAAACTCTTAACTTTTCATCTAAAATATGATGAATGCTTTTGACGGATGAAATGCATGATCAAATGAAATAATTACACTATGTTGATGCAGGTGAAAAACTCGGGGTAAAATTTAGGGTATGACAACTATAATTATTATGATAAAATATTTTTTTTGTATGATATTAGATTTTGTTCAAGTATTGGTTGTGTGAATACATTATATAGAAATAAAATAAGTTATTTCGTCAGATTTTCAAAATAGGATCGAAGAGAGTTATAGTTTAGACTCTAACTTGATAGATTGAAAAGAGTTTACAAATATATAATATCAATTGTATTTCTATACTTGAGGGACCACATAATAGAGAATGGTAATTTTGGATGAAAATTCAATCTTCCCCATAAAAGGAACTATTTTACCGAAAAGAAAGCATGCTTTATTGACAATAACATGTGTGTGTGGTTTGTTATGCATTGTTATGAAAATACATATTGTAGTAACCTCGTCAAGTCATGTGTAGTTCAAAGTGCTGAGTATCTAGACATTATACTAGAATGGTTTATGGCTCATGGAACAAACTAAAAGGACAATTTAAAGCTTATAACTCACTTCGCAAGGTGATCCAAGGTGGTGAAGTTTATGGTAAAGCTACAAGTCAGCTGGGTAGTTATTTACTTTTGATGATAACAACACTTGAAGTCAAGCAACTACGAAAGACAACTCAAGCGATCAAATATGTACAAGATGGTTGATAAAGCTAGCCTCCTGAATCAAGATATACTCTTGAAGATCAAGACATCTATTTAAAGTTAACACTATGGTCAAACAAATTTCAAGTGAAGGCTTCAATTTCAAGGATCACCGATGGTTCGACTTTTCTACTCTCTAATGTTGGTATTCAACACGAAAACATATCAATCCCCATTAATAATATTCATGTGTCTTGTATGATTCTAAATTTAAAGATAAAGATTCCAAGACTTGAAGCTTTAGAGTTGTGAAATAGAGGAAGTGTGAAAGAACGCTTGGTTTTGTCTATCTGAGTGAATAGTGTCTTGTAAAGACACGAGAGTATTTCTGGAAATGCTATGGCTAAATCACACACACACACACTAAAAACTTTTGAGAATCCTTTCATATTTTATTTAATCACCAAAAAAATGTTTTTAGGGTCTAGCCAATCAATTAAGAGAGTGTCTAATTTATTAAAAGACATTTTCTAATAGAATAATCGATTAAATTATATATTTAATCAATTAGATCATCTTTAGTTAAGTCTAAAATTGATGGAGACGGTCTCTTAATGATTGGTAACATCTATATATAAAAACCTTCCAATTATGACCTTAATAATCACATATTTAAGGTGTGTCATCGATTAGCCTAGTCAATTATGACATTGAATAAGCCTGTGGATTATTTCCAAATTTATACCACACCTTGGCCTATAAATGGAGAGATTCTCTATCACTTTTTCATATCCATAAAATGAGTTAAAATCTCACTTTTAATTTCTTTCATCATTTCTCAAAATCTCTATTTCTCTCTCACATATATTTACCCATAGTGCTTCGAGAGTATTCTTAAGTATGTGAGGTTCATTGTTATGGGTGAGGGATGAATTATAAACTTACCAATACTATATTATCTCTTGAGTAAATGATTCTTGAGTTGGAAGTTGTCATATTGGTTGCGAGCCAAATGAGCTAAAAGCTCTTGTATTTTTGGGGGATTGTCTTAGGAAGTCTTAGTTCGGTTCATAACTTTCACCTTGAAGAAAAATATCTCTTTTGGTTTGTGAAGATTAGCCACTAAAAATCTCTACAACAGTTCTTGAGATCATCCTAATTAAAGCTTTATTAGTTCGAGATTAGCCTTGCTCAAATATCTCTTGGTTTATGAGTTATGTTTGACATAAAAGCTTAGTAGGTTTGAGATTAGCCCAATAAAAAATATCATTTTGGTTCATGGTCAGCCTGTGTAAAACCCCATTTTAGTTTGGAGGATAGCCAACTCAAAAATCTGTCTTAGTTTGAGATCAACCAATGTAAAATCTCTATTTGATTTGGATACTAACTTCCATAAGCCTTGTTCATTTTTTGGTTTGGAGACTAACCGCTCTATGCCTTGTTTTCTATTTGGTTTGGATACTAGCCACTTTAAATATTGTTTGATGTTTGGTTAGAACTTAGCTTGAAAATTTCATTTTCTTGTATAAGGAGGTTCGCGGGCTCACCCTTCTAAAAGCTCTTAAGTTTATTGAATACTCTCAAGACCAATTCTTGGGGACATGAGTAGTTTACCTTAGGGATGAATGTGTATAATTCTCTGGTATCCTTTCTTCTATCTTACCTCTTTTACTTTCCAATAATTTCATTTTCTTTGGTCTTCCGCTACCTATTTATTCATTTATTTTATAAAATGTTTTCAAACTTACAAATGATTTTATTTTAAACCAAAGTTTTTCAACCTCCACAATTCACCCCCTCTTGTGTATGGATTCACATGTCCAACAAGTGACATCAGAGACTAACTCCTACTTAAAAACTAACCATATCAGGAGGAAGATGACATCAAACATTTCTTTCAACAATATGACTTTCCTAAACACACCTCCACCGTTTAATAGTGATATGTTTGAATTGTGTAAAGTTAGAGTTAAAATATTCATTTAAAGTTTTATTATTGAATTGTGGGAAACATTAATCAATGGTCTGTTTATCTCTATTCACAATGTTAATGGTGATGTAGTAGATAAACCTGATTTCCTTCGATCTGAATAAAATAAGAGATAATTTACAATTGATTTCAAAGCTACAAACTTTTTAGTTATGTCTTTAAATGAAATTCAATTTATGTATGTCCTTAATTGTAATTCTACCAAGGAAATGTGGGACACTCTTGAAATGATCTATGGAGTATTTTCAAGTATTGAACAAGAAAGAGTGAACATAAGAGATGAAAAACTAGATGAATATGAATGTTACTTTCATATATGGTGTTCAAACTTTAGAAATCTTGGAAGCTATATTATAATATTTGTCTCTAATAAATATCTAAGAGTTAAGAGTTGGAATAAAAAATTTGATCCAATCCTTAAATTGAAAGGTGGGAATGCCTATAATTTTTAGAGAAATCCCAAGAAGGAAGAAATCATCGAGAAAATTAATGAGTTAATTCAACTATTAAAAGATAAAAGGATGATCTCAAACCTAGAATAATCTATAACAACTTTATCAAATAACTCTTTTGAAGAAGAAGAAGAAGAAGAAGAAGAAGAAAAGTCATCTCCAATAGTTTCTTTTGAAAAAACAATACCGGTGAACGAATGATCCTCAGAAGATTCAATGTCTAATAATGGAGAAACTTCATTAAGGAGAAATTATGAATAATATGAAAAAGTTCCATCCAATGGAATCTTTTAAAAAAGAAACGCGAAAGAAGTCTCAATAAGCAATGTCATCAGAGATTCAACATCGAGGAGAGATCTGGAAGTATCAACCTTTGGTAGAATCTTAGAATATCCTTCATCTAATAAAGAAGACGAGCAAGTTTTCTTGAAAGCCTATCTCGAAAAAGATGATTGTGAGGTAAAAAATTTATCATATAGTCAAAATTTTAAATTAAATACAAAGTTAGTTGAGAAACATGATAAGATTGAAAAAAATAACATAGATCTTAAAGACTACGTTGAGTTTCTAAAGAATAACAATGACATGCTAATATATGAAAGGGATAATCTTAGAAACCAAGATAGTAAATGTGAGACTTATGCCTCAATGAAAAAGGAAGTGAAATTTTTTCATGAAACCCTAAGTAAAGGAGAAATAAAATCTATATTTGATTTTATCAAATAAAAGGTCTTCTATAAATAAAATTGGATTAGGTTTTAAGAAGAATAGATCACTTAGGAAAAGCTTAAATAGGAATAAATTGAATATACCTATCTATACATGCTTATTTTGTAATAGGTTTAGCCATTTATAGATCTCCTATTATGATAAACTAAGAAGGTATAAAAGTAGTAATCATAGACGTCTAAGAACTACTTACACACCAAAACCTAAAGAGATTTGGGTATCAAAGGTGAAGATTTGACTTGTTTTGTCTAACTCCCCGATTCTATTTAAATTATTTTTTGTAACTTAATTATCTGATAGATGTGTTCATGTTGTGTTGATTGGTGTTTTGATGAGTCGTGTACCCTTGGTGTTGGATAGTTGCCTTAGATTTATATGAATTAAGGTGTTGGGGAGTATATGAGTAAAAGTGTAGAAAGGGTGGTGTGGTGAGTAAAACTAATTGATTAGATTAGTTATTATTATTTTAATTAATTAATATTATATGTATATTAATTTAATTATTTAATTTAAGTGGATTATTATTATTATTATTAAGGAAATATTGATAATACAATAAGTTAATAAAATAATAGGAATTATAATATATGGAATATAGAAAATGGGAATTGGGATAGAAACTTATAATACATAACTTTTGGGAGAAAATAGGAGAAGCAGAGAAAAAAAGAAGAAGAGGTTGGGGCTCAAGGGGAGATTCATCATAGTTGAAGGTTAAAGAAGTTATTGCTAGGAACTCTAACGTAAGAGTGGGGTTATGATTATCTAAGGGTTAACATGATGATGGTGGGTAGATTATGCCATGTCGGTTTTGTATTTTCTTCTCTATGTTGAATTATGTGAATGATGAATATTGAATTATATGAATGATGAAAATATTGTTGTTAAACCCATGAAATTTGATTGGACTGTGTGATTTAAAAGTTATGTGAATTGATGTGGTTTCGGGTCAGAGTTAGAATGATGAATTGTTGTAGTTGTTGTTGTAAGATTTGGGGTACATATGAACTGATGATAATGAATGGGTTTTTATGCTAATATGTGATATAATGTGAATTTTATGTTTTATAAATTTAATAGTTATAGTATGTCAAATTCTGAGATCAGAGGTTTTTACGGAATCAAAATCGGAGTTCCGGAAGGCCTCCAACAGCGAAAAATAAGTTTCTAGGTTGTTCTTCGAAACTGTAAGAGGTTATCGATCTAAGTCTAACCGGCTATCACTTGAAAAATAGGTTTCTAGACTGTTTTTGAGCTCATAACCGGTTACCGATTTGAGCATAACCAGTTACCACTGTTACGTGAAAAATTGGAAAATTAAAAATGACGTAACTTGAGCTCTGTAACTCCGTTTGACGCGCGGTTTGAAGCGTCAAAAAGTTGAGTGTGTACTGTCGTTTAAAATTGGTTTATGTACCTAAAATTGAATATTTTTTTGGGTGATTGTGTTGATATACATTGTACTATTTATGCGGTGGCCTGACATAACCTTAAATGCATTATTGTTGCTTATTATGTTGTATGTTAAATTTGTTGAGTTGTATAACATTTGTTTGATGCATGATGGCCAATATTGGTGGCATATATTGACTATGGAGGTGAGTCTTTGTGCATGATGTTGTTGTTGCACGTGTTGTATGTTGCATGCATTCATGTTGTTGGATAAATGGTCAGTTATTGGTGAGCCTCAAATCCCATTGTGTAGATTGGGCAGATAGCTGATTTCAGAGGTGATGAAATCAATGAGACGTTATTGGAGGCGATGGTAGCGAATTGATGACTCTGATCCTAGGAGGTGACGATCTAAGTGGTGAACCCGAGCGTTCACGTATTGGTACCACATGCATTGAGTCGAGTTGTTGAGTCTCATTGCACCGTACATTGGTTGCATTTATTATTGTGTTGAATGGTTGGTTATGATAATATTATGTCAGATGATTAATTATGTTGTTGTTATGTTGGATGGTTGTTGTGATTCTATTATGTGTGAAGAGCCATTGTATGGATTAGGTGGAGTTGTGTTGTGGAATGGTGACGTGCATGTGATAATATGATGCTTACTTATTATCATGATTTCCTTTATATAATCATGATATCAAACCCCTTCTTTTTGAATGTTTCCTCCACATGGGTAACATGCAGATAATCCATAGTAGGAGCTCAGATACAAGTGGAAAATAAATTCTTTCGTTGTATTTTAGTGTCGGTGTCTGATCTGATGTGTAACACCAAGGAATTTGGAACGTTGTGTCTTTCATTATTCTTTAACATTTCTTATAATGACATGTTATGTTGATGTTGGATATGTGAGTTAACTGTTTGTTATTGTTGTTTCGCTGCTATTTAATAAAAGTTAACATTCAGAATTGTAGTTATTACTACTATTTTTATAACTGTCAAGTGTTACATGTCTTTTCGATTGATCAAGTTGATTGTATGTTTTAGTGTAGCATCCTAAATTGCATGTTAAATTGTTCTACTCTGATAAATGTTTTAAATTTATGCGGGGGGAAATTAAGGGTGTTACGTAGTGGTATCAGAGCAGGTCCATCCGTCCAGCCAGGTTGTTTAATTATGTTTGTTCCCTAGTATGCGACATATGTATGAGAACACTATCGATGCTTGTTTTGTTTTCCATTTGTAGGTTGGGAATGAAACAAGTGGGGGAGAAGCGTCTACTTCTCTTGGATGTTCCAATTGTATAGAGCTTGGATATCATGTTGTTGCATGTAAGAGTGTAGTGTTGACTAGTTCAACTGTTTTAAGAATGTTGTGTTTTTCCTGAACCCTAAGAGAGGTTGGATTCGAGGATGGTGTCGGTTAGAAAAATGGTGTGATCCTTGAGGGAAGACGATCAGGTGTTCTCGTTATCTGTTTCCTTATGAGGGGGGAGGTGATGTTTTGGCTAGAGATTAGTTGTTGGTGTGTTGAGTATCCTAACGTGTTCCATGAGGATGTGTACGATTTGTATTTTGTTGGAACAAGTTGACGTTATTCTTGGAATGAATTGGTTGGAGTTAAATCAAGTGTTTACCAATTGTTTTGATAAGTTGGTGTGATATGCCACTGATTGTAAGAGCTCAGGCAATGTCGAAGTTGTGTTGTTCCTAACACTGATGATGTAAGGGATTCGAGATTTCTCTCTGTTGGTCAAGTTGGGATGTCTTTAGGGAAAACAATTTGTTATTGTTGATGTTGCTTATCATAGAGTAGGGAGCAATATGAAGGCTAATGTTACGCCAGTGGTGTGTGATTCTTGATGTTTTCCTGAAGATATCTGCGAGTTTCCTCTAGAGCGTGAATCGGAGTTTGATAGAGGTGAAAAGTTGACATTTGTATCAACTAAGCAAGTGAGAGAGTTCGTGAAGGATAAGGCGCAAGTGTTTGTGATGTTAGCTTTGTTGGAAGCCAGAGGAAAATGAGTAGTTCATGATCTTCTTGTGGTGTGTGAATTTCTGAAAGTGTTTCCAGATGATATCCGTGATTTTCCGTTAGAGTATGAAGTGGAGTTTACTATTGACTCAGTACCCGATACTAGTTAGGTGTTGATGACTCCTTATAGGATGTATGCTTCAAAGTTGGGTGAATTGAAAAAGCAACAGGAAGATCTGCTTGAGAAGGAGTTTGTTTGTCCGAGTGTTTCACTGTGGGATGCTCCGGTGTTGTTAGTGAAGAAGAAGTACAATAGTATGAGGGTATGTATGGAACATGTGAGAACTGTATTGTAGATATTGAAAGAGAACCAGTTGTGTGCAAAGTTTTCCAAGTGTGAGTTCTGCTTAAGAAAAGTGAGTTTCCTTGGTCATGTGATTCTAATAGTGGTGTAGTTATGAATCCATCAAGGATAGATGTTGTGTTACAATGGGAGACTTCGAAGTCTGTCATTGAGATTAAAAGTTTTCTTGGATTGGTTGGTTACTACAGGAACTTCATTGAAGGTTTTTCAAAGTTATCATTGTCGTTAACTCAGTTGACTCGAAAGGGTGAAGCCTATATATGGGATGTGCATTGTTAAAAGAGTTTCCAAGAACTCAAGAAGAAGTTGACATTTTCTCCATTTTTTATTTTGTCGAATCCAAGTGAGTCCTTTATGGTATATTGTGATGCTTCAAAGATAGGTCTGAGAGGTGTGTTGATGCAGAGTTGTCATGTTATGGCTTACACTTCGAGACAATTGAGAGTCCAGGAAAGGAATTAACCTATGCATGATCTTGAGTTGGCAACAATGGTATTCATGTTAAATATTTGGAGGCACTACCTGTTTGGCTTCAAATTCAAAGTGTTCAGTGATCACAAAAGTTTGAAATATTTATTTGATCAGAAGAGTTGAATATGAGGCAGAGGAGATGGCTTGAACTTCTGAAGGATTATGATTTTGGTTTAAGTTACCATCCTGGTAAGGCTAATGTCGTAGATGATGCATCGAGTAGGAAGTATTTGCACATGTCAATGCTTATGGTTTGAGAGTTGGAATTGATTGAGCAATTCAGAGATATGAGTTTAGTATGTGAAAAAACTCCTAATAGTGTGAAGTTTGGTATGTTGAAACTGACCAGTAGTATTCTTGACGAGATCAGAAAAGGACACAAGATCGACTTGGAATTGATTAACCAGTTAGTGTTGAGCAATCAAGGTGAAGGTGGTGACTTCAATATTGACGAGAATGGTGTGATGAGATTCAGAGATGTAATTTTTGTTCCATATGTATTTGAACTTAAGAAGAGTATTCTTGAGGAAGGACATCGTTGTAAGCTAAGTATCCATCCGGGTGCGACCAAAATGTATCAAGACTTGAAGAAGATGTTTCAGTGGTCAGGGATGAAGAAAGAGATTATTGAATTCGTATGCGCTTGTTTGACTTGCTAGAAAAGCCAAAGATTGAATATCAGAAGTCGTTGGGTATTATGCAACTATTGAATATTCCTGAATGGAAATGAGATAGTATTTCCATGGATTTTGTAACAGGTTTGCCGAAGACTTCGAAGGGATGCGATTTAATTTGGGTGATTGTTGATAGATTTCCCAAATCAACTCATTTCATACCGATGAGGATCAATTATCCTTTGCAGAAGCTAACTGAGTTGTATATTTAAGGAGATTATGAAGTTGCATGGTAGTCCTTAGAATATTATGTCAGATAGAGATCCGAGATTTACATCAAGATTCCGGGAGAGTTTGTAAGTTATGTTTGGAACCAAACTGAAGTTGAGTTCTGCTTATCATCTACAGACGGAAGGTCAAACATAGAGGACTATCCAGTCTTTTGAGGATTTGTTGAGGGCTTGTGTGCTAGAACAAGAAGGTGATTGGGATGGCTACTTGTCGTTGATTGAGTTTACCCATAATATCAATTTCCATTATAGTATTGGAATGACACCTTTTTAAGCCTTGTATGGTCGAAGGTGCATGACACCTTTGTGTTGGCATGAATCTGGTGAGAGTGTAGTGCTTGGACTCGAGACTGTCCAACAGACTACTAAAAAGGTGAAGCTGATTCCGGAGAAGATGAAAGCTTCGTAGAGTAAGAAGAAAAGATACCATGATAAGAGGAGAAAGGATCTTGAGTTTCAAGAGGGAGACCATGTATTCTTGAGAGTCACTCGTGTGACCGGTGTAGGACGTGCTTTGAAGTCGAGGAAGCTTACTCCTCGGTTTATTGGTTCGTATCAAATATCCGAACGAGTTGGACTTGTTGCTTATAGAGTGGCGTTGCCACCGAATTTGTCAAATCTGCATGATGTGTTCTATGTTTCACAAATTCGGAAGTATGTTTTGGATCTGTCCCATGTGATTTCGATGGATGATATTCATGTGAGGTATAATCTTACAGTTGAGGCTCTACCTATAAGGATTGATGATCGAGAACTGATCTAGTTCAGAGGTAAAGAGATTGCTCTCATGAAGGTAGTATGGGAAGACGCTGCCGGAGGAGATATGACTTGGGAGTTGGGGAGTAGGATGCGAGACTCGTATCCAAAGTTGTTTACATCAAGTAAATTTTGAGGGCAAAAATATTCTAAGTGGGAGAGAGTTGTAACACCCCGACTTTATTTAAATTATTTTTCGTAATTTAATTATGTGATAGATGTGGTTGTGCTGTGTCGATTGATGTTTTGATGAGTTGTGTACCCTTGGTGCAGGGCAGTTGCCTTAGATTTATATTAATCGAGGTGTTAGGGGAGTCTATGAGCAAAAGTGTAGAAAAGGTGGTGTGATGAGTAAAATTAATTAATCATATTAATTATTATTTATTTAATTAGTTAATTAATATTATATGTATATTAATTTAATTATTTAATTTGAGTGGATTATTATTATTATTATTACTATTATTATCATTCAGAAAATAATGATAATATAATAAGTTAATAAATAATAGGAATTATAATATAAGGATTATAGAAAAGGGAATTGGGATAGAAACTCAGAGTACATAACTTTTGGGAGAAAAGAGGAGAAGGAGAGAAAGAGAGAAGAAGAGGTTGGGCCTCAAGGGGAGATTCACCATTGTTGAAGGTTAAAGAAACTATTGCTAGGAACTCTAAGGTAAAGGTGGGATTCTAATTATCTAAAGGTTAATATGATGATGATTGGTAGATTATGCCATGTAGGTTTTGTGTTTTCTTCTCTATGTTAAATTGTGGGGATGATGAATATTAAATTGTGTGAATGATGAAAATATTGTTGTTAAACCCATAAAATTTGATTGGATTGTGTGATGTAAAATTTATGTGAATTGATGTGGTTTCGGGTCAGAGTTTGAATGATGAATTGTTGCAATTATTGTTGTTGGAAGATTTGGGGTACATATGAATTAATGAGAATGGATGTTTTTTTATGCTAATATGTGATATAATTTGAATTTTCTGTTTTAATCATTGAATAATTATAGTATATCAAATAATGAGATTGAAGGTTTTTACGGAATCGAAATTGGAAGTCCGGAAGGCCTCAATCGATGAAAAATAAGTTTATAGGTTATTCTTCGGACCTATAACCGGTTACCGATTTGATTTAATCGGTTACCACTTGAAAAATAGGTTTTTGGGCTGTTTTTAAACTCGTATCTGGTTACCGATTTGAGCGTAAGTGGTTACCACTGTTACATGAAAAATTGGGAAATTGAAAATGACATAACTTAAGCTCCGTAACTCCATTTGACGCGTGGTTCAGAGTGTCGGAAAGCTGAGAGTGTGTACTATCATTTAAAATAGGTTTTAGTAGAAATTGAATATTTTTCTGAGTGATGATGTTGATATGCATTGTACTATTTATATGGTGGCGTGATATAATCTTAAATGCATTGTTGTTGCTTATTATGTTGTATGTTGAAGTTGTTGAGCTGTATAACATGTGTTTGATGCATGATGGCTAGTATTGATGGTGTATATTAACTATGGAGGTGGGTCTTTGTGCATGATATTGTTGTTGCATATGTTGTATGTTGCATGCATTCATGTTATTGGATAGATGATCAGTTGTTGGTAAGCCACAAATCCCATTGTGTGGATTGGGTCGGTAGCTGATTTCATAGATGATGAAATCAATGAGACATTATAGAAGGTGATGGTAACAGATTGATGACTTTGATCCTAGGAGGCCAAGATCGAAGTGGTGAACTTGAGTTTTCGTGTATTGGTATTAGGGCTGGAAGTGAGTCGAGTCGAGTCGAACTCGTCGTCAGCTCGACTCGACTCGATAAGAATTGGTTTAGCTCGAAACTCGACTCGAGTTCGACACGAATTTTTTTTTAAGCTCGAACTCGACTCGTTTTATGTTCTTGAACAACTCAGTTCAACTCGTTAGGTTCAGTTTGTTTACTTCACGGACTAAAAAGTCATTTTTTAAAGTTTAATTTTTTTTATTATATTTAACATTTTAAATTATTCTTTTTAAAGGGAAAATATTAAAACAAAATAAAGCTTTCAAGAGATAAATTTAAAAGTCTAATTCAAAAACTATTCTTTTTGAGTTTAAGTTTGTCTCAAAAACTATTACAAATATAATAAAATAGTATAACAAAAACTATTAGAAATTGATACATTCCCATCACAAAATGATTATTCAACTTTAATCTTCATTACACCAACTGTCAACTGATTTACTGTCATAGCTAGTAAGGAAAGGATAACCTGCAAGATGGAAGAGGATAATTTTTAAGCCAATTAAATTCATATATCAGAATACCAACACAATATGATCATGGTATGCTATACTAAATCAATTACTTCTATAAATAAATTCATTTTAAATATATCACAAATAGCAGTACCTTTAAAATATATCACAAATATCAGTACTTCATATATCACAAATAGCAGTACCTTAAATCAATTCTTTTTAAATTCATGAAATTTCTAGATTTATGTTACAACATTGGTATGGTTTGAACACCATATTAAAGCTCACAAATTAATATACATTGCAGCTATCTTTTAAATATATCACAGTTAACACAATACTAGTTCCTCATATATAACAAATAGCAGTACTTTAAATGATTAATTCTTTTTAAATTCATGAAATTTTTAGATTTATGTTACAACACTGGTATGGTTTAAACACCCTATTAATTGTATGAGATGCTAACAACTAACAAGTAATAAAGACTAAATACACAGTTAATTATACAACAATCTCACTCACTTGCATTGATAGCTCTCTATTTATCATCAAGGGAGTAATGTAATTTTTGTTTGCACTTGCTCCACCTATTAATAAAAAAAAGAATTTAGTTTTAAAAATTATCAATGCTATTTTTAAAAGTTTATATTATACTTAATAATCAAAAGAGAGCATATTACCTTAGGTTTGTTCCTAATTCCATGCAATATTCGAAGCCAATCACCACCACAAATTAAAGCTTCGACAGTAGATGAACTTAAAGAAGCTCGAAATGAATCGATAGCTCTCCCTCCGGTGCTAAAGGTTGACTCCGAAGCCACAGTAGATATTGGAATGGCAAGAACATCTGCTGCCATATGGGACAACACTCTATATTTTCCACAATTCAATTTCCACCATTCCAAGGCACAGAATGACATATGGTCGTTATCTTTAGGTTTGTAAGTTAGCTCATTCAAATACTCTTCAATTTCAGATTTTACAGCAGGAATTGCTTGTTGTTCTTCGATATAATTCATTAACAATGACCACCCTGAGGATTTTTGTGACTCCAAAATAAGCCCATTTTGATCAACACCACTTCTACTAGATCCTTCTTCACTATGCTTGAAATTCTAGTTATCAGACTTTGGATGTCACACTGGTTGTTATGACATCCAATTCTGCACAGACAGGGATTATGCAGAACTTAACAGTAAGTGCAGTAAATAACACAAGTAATTGTTCACCCAGTTCAGTCCAACATGACCTACATCTGGGGGCTACCAAGCCAGGGAGGAAATCCACTATTAGTAGTATCAATTCAAAGCTAAACTCACCCGTTTACAACTTATCACTTAATCCCTACCCAATGCAATTTCAATCTTAACCTAAGATCAGAGTTCCTACTCACTCCCCCTCAATCACCTCAGTGATATTAAAGACACTTTGAAGTCACACTTCAAAAACAACTCTTGATTATGCTTCACAGCTTAAATCATGATACACAGCACTCACGCTTAAAAGCTTTGAGTGACACAACACTTACAACTCAATGAACACCCTATGCCAAAGCAATCATCTACTTGATAATGGCTTGGCTTACAAGATACGTCTAATACAAGACTCACAAAATACAGCAGTGAAGTATGATGGACACACTGACTCTTCACGCTTCAAAATCCCTGAGTCTGAATGAAGGAATGCCTTCCTTTTTATATTGCAGCACCTGGGCTTTTGCACCTGTATTTTCCTGAATTTTAGGTCACACAAGTTCCCTCAAATTCAACATTTAGGTTGCTAACAAATAGGCTATTTGTTAGGTTCATTGAATGTAGCTTGGTTGTTGATTTCCTGGATTTTCTCTCAGCTGTTGAATCCCTAAAGAATAGCCTGAGAAAAAGCTGAAACAGAAAACTGAACAACCTACAATTTAGCATATGCTGTCAGGCACGAATGTCACGACATTCAGCTTGACATCAAGGTCCATATGCTGAGTCTGTTTTTCCAGAAAACAGACTGTACAATTTGCTGACCTGTACATGATCAAAATGACCATACTACAGTAACAGCTTACATTAGTAAATGTCAAAGTGTCCAACTTAACATTTACACATTTGGCCTTAAGTTAGTTCTGTTATTCTCTTGAAGAACAAACTAAGTTATATGCTGAAGTATAGCAGAACACCACTCTGCCTAATCTTCACCAGCTGCTGTTAATGATGAATGTCACAACATCCAGTTTGACATTCAGTCAGTAGGCCTTATGCCAGGTCTGGTTCTTCCTTGATAACCAGACTGCAAATGAATACTAAGTTCTAACAGAACTTCTGTTCCTTAGTATCTGTTGACAGGTTTGAATGTCACAGCATTCAATAATCCTGTGTTAGCTAGTCCTGCAGTAACTACAATGTAGTCACATATACATGTCATGACATCAGTCAAGACATTAGTGTTTTACCATATAATGCAGCCAATTAAACACCTACAAACTCCCCCTTTGGCAAATTTTTGGCTAAAACACTTTGATCCCCATAACAGAGTTCATGGCAGCGGAATACTACTAGCTAATACACTCAGAGTGGCAGCACACTCACACACATGGAAGTTAAATAAAAACTTCGCATAGCAGCACACACATATTAGAAGTTGCACCTAAACTTCAACATCAGCTGCAGGGGGGGAATCTTCATATCTGTCATGAGAGTCTGTTGTAGAGACCCACTCTGTTTGTCAGGGGTATTGGTGGTTATTACTCCCCCTTTTTGTCACAAATGTTGCCAAAGCCAACAACATAGTCAGAGCACAATGACAGAGTTCCAGACTTGGTTTTACTTCACAGTTTCAACCAAGTTAACATCCACTTGATCTTGCTTCACAGCTTCGATCAAGTGATCACCCACTTTTGCTTTACAGTAGGTACCACCATATCAGATGCCATGATTTTGTTTCTGACATCCAGAACCACTCCTGCATGAACAGCATCCTTGAACTCCTGCAGGTACAGTGGCCTTCTCTCTGTAGGGTGTCTCCTTACCCTCTTGTATCCACCCTTGTTGCAAGCAGCATAGCTATGATCTGTTGACCAATCATAGTCTAGTACAAATTGTTTAATAGTCAGAGATATTAAACAATTTATCCCAAACATCAGTGGTTGCTATAAGGTCTCAGAGAGACATATTCCCAGTTTGCTCCTTAAGTTTTCAAACTGAGTAGCATCCAGAGCCTTTGTAAATATGTCAGCCAGTTGAAGATCCGTGGCTACATGTTCCAAAGTGATCACCTTGTCTTCCACCAGATCTCTGATGAAGTGGTGCCTAATGTCAATATGTTTGGTCCTGCTATGTTGGATGGGATTCTTGGAGATGTTGATGGCACTGAGATTATCACAGAACAATGTCATAACATTTTGAGTGACATTGTACTCAGTGAGCATTTGTTTCATCCAAACCAGTTGGGAGCAACTGCTTCCAGCAGCTATGTATTCAGCCTCAGTGGACAGAGAGACACAGTTCTGCTTCTTGCTGAACCACGATATGAGGTTTTCTCCTAAGAAGAAACATCCACCTGATGTGCTTTTTCTGTCATCAGCACTTCCAGCCCAATCAGCATCACAGTACCCAGATAGGACAGGCTTAGACCCATGTGAATACAGCATCCCATAGTCACACGTCCCATTGATGTACTTGAGAATCCTTTTGACTTGATTCAAGTGGCTCACCTTGGGCTCTGCTTGGTATCTGGCACACACTCCAACTGCATAGGAAATGTCAGGTCTACTTGCAGTTAGATACAGCAGACTACCTATCATGCTTCTGTACAGGCATTGATCAACACTAGGCCCTCCATCATCTTTGGTTAACTTCAGATGAGTAGGAGCAGGAGTCCTCTTGTGCCTGGCATGATCCATACCAAACTTCTTAACTATGTTCTTGGCATACTTGCTTTGGGAGAGAAACATAGAGTCCTCCATTTGGTTTACTTGCATTCCAAGGAAATAGGTCAGTTCTCCCACTAGACTCATTTCAAACTCAGACTGCATCTGGTGAACAAATTTTTTAACCATTTGTTCTGACATTCCACCAAAGACTATATCATCAACATAGATTTGAGCTATCATGATTTTGCCTTCTTCATCCTTCACAAACAAGGTTTTATCTATGCCACCCTTTCTGTATCCATTTGAGGTCAGAAATTCGGTTAACCTTTCATACCAAGCTCTGGGTGCTTGCTTCAACCCATACAAGGCTTTCTTCAACTTGTATACATGCTCAGGTTGGTTAGGATCACAGAACCCTTTGGGTTGTTCCACATAGACTTCTTCATTCAGGTAGCCATTCAAGAATGCACTCTTCACATCCATTTGGAACAACTTAAACTTCAGGATGCATGCTACCCCCAACAGCAATCTGATGGACTCAAGTCTAGCCACAGGAGCAAATGTCTCATCAAAGTCTACTCCTTCAACTTGAGTGTATCCTTGAGCTACTAGTCTTGCTTTATTTCTAGTAATTACTCCTTTCTCATCAGATTTGTTTTTGTAGATCCACTTGGTACCAATGATGTTGGACCCTTCAGGTCTTGGAACCAGCTCCCATACTTCATGCCTTGTGAACTGCTCGAGTTCCTCTTGCATGGCAATGATCCAGTATTCATCAGTCAGGGCTTCTTTCACATTCTTTGGTTCAACCTTGGAAACAAAGCAGGAATTTGAGTTTATTCCTCTTGACCTGGTAGTTACACCACTGGTGGGATCCCCTATGATAAGATCCTTAGGGTGGTCTTTCTGAATTCTGATAGATGGCACTTTGGTGGGTGCTTCTACTTCACATTCAGGAGAAGGTTCCTGTACTTCTTCAGGCTTGACTGGACTGTCAGTTGGACTGTCAAGGAATGTTTCAACATCCTCCATGACATCGGTTCCTTCCTCTTTATCATCCACAATGACATTTATGGACTCCATCAGGACATTGGTCCTGTAGTTGAACACTCTATAGGCTCTACTGTTAGTGGAGTATCCCAGAAATACGCCTTCATCACTTTGGGGATCTAGCTTCCTTCTCTGTTCACGATCTGTGAGAATGTAGCATTTACTTCCAAAAATATGAAAGTACTTCACAGTGGGTTTTCTGCCCTTCCATATTTCATACAGAGTGGAGGAGGTTCCTTTTCTCAAGGTGACTCTGTTGTGAACATAGCACGCGGTATTCATTGCTTCAGCCCAAAAGTGCATAGGGAGCTTCTTTGCATGAATCATTGCTTTGGCAGATTCTTGAATAGTTCTATTTTTTCTTTCAACTATTCCATTCTGCTGAGGAGTTATAGGGGAGGAGAACTCATGGCTTATTCCTTCAGATGAGCAAAACTCATCAAACTTGGAATTCTTGAATTCAGTACCATGATCACTTCTAATCCGGACCACACATCTGTCCTTTTCCCTTTGAAGTCTTATGCACAGATCTTTGAAGACATCAAATGTATCTGACTTCTCTCTGATGAAGCTTATCCACGTGTATCTGGAATGGTCATCAACCACCACGTAGGCATACTTCTTCCCACCAAGACTTTCAACCTGCATAGGTCCCATTAGGTCCATGTGCAGCAGCTCCAGAACTCTGGAGGTTGTGGAATGTCCCAGCTTTGGGTGTGACATCTTGGTTTGCTTGCCCATTTGGCATTCTCCACAGACTCTTCCTTCATCAATCAGAAGTTTTGGCATTCCTCTAACTGCTTCCTTGGATATGATCTTCTTCATTCCCCGTAAGTGGAGATGTCCAAGTCTTCTATGCCACAGCTTCACCTCCTGTTCTTCCTTGGCTGAGGAGCATGTTGTGGAAAAGTTAGAGAGATCAGGTTCCCACAGGTAGCAGTTGTCTTTGGACCTGGTTCCTCTCATAACTTCCTGATTGTCACCATTTGTCACAATGCACAGCTCCTTAGTAAACTGAACATGAAAACCTTGATCACACAGCTGACTTATGCTGATGAGGTTTGCAGTTAGTCCTCTTACTAACAGCACATTGTTCAGTTTTGGCACTCCAGAACAGTCCAGTTTGCCCACACCTCGTATTTTTCCTTTGGCACCATCACCAAAAGTCACATAGCTGGTGGTGTGAGGTTGAATATCTACCAGTAGATTTTCCATACCAGTCATATGTCTTGAGCATCCACTGTCAAAGTACCAGTCTTCTCTGGAAGAAGCCCTTAGGGCAGTGTGTGCTATCCTAGCATACCATTGTTGCTTCTTAATGGGAACACATCGCTTACGTGTTTTATGCTTAGGTCTGACAGGTGAGGCTCTGTTAGGGAAGCCATGAATCCAGTAGCAGAAGGCTTTTATATGACCAAGCCTGCCACAATGGTGACACCTCCAATTCTGGTATTTCCTCTTCTGAAGATCATTCATCCTAGCTCCTTGATGTTGAGACATTGGCTTTGACATCTGTTTGAACTTCTGAACTCTAGCCTTTGGGCGTTTGTGTTCAGTTCTTTTTCCAAATCCTAGCCCAGATTTGGTTCCAGACTGCTGTCCCACCTTTAGAATTTCTTCCAAGGTGTCAGTTCCCTTATTCATCATTCTGATGGATTTGGTTATCTGGTTCAGCTTGGAGGTCAGAAGGGCTATCTCATCATTTAGCCCCTCTATGGCAGACAGTTGCTTCTGTCTCTCATCTTCCAGTTCCTTGATGAGTTTCTTCTGCTTTTCTCCTTGTGCACGCACTTCTGCACTGGTGGTACACAGCTTCTTATATGCTGCAGCAAGTTCATCAAATGTCAGCTCATCTGCACTTGTGTCATCTTCAGAGACACACACACTGGTTAGTGCAGTGACATGTTTGGCAGATTCTCCTTCAGATTCACTTTCAGAATCTCCTTCAGACCATGTGATAGCTAGCCCCTTATTTTGCAATTTGAGGTAAGTAGGGCATTCAGCTCTGACGTGTCCATACCCTTCACAGCCATGACACTGGATTCCCTTCCCATGGTTGAACTTCTCCTCAGAAGTTGATCTTTTCTTAATGTCAGACGGGATGTTCTTGACATTATGTCTACCTCTTTGATCAATCTTCTTCATGAACTTGTTGAATTGCCTCCCAAGCATGGCTAAGGCTTCTGATATACTTTCATCACCTCCTGTATATCCTTCTTCTGACTCCTCTTCAGCATTTGATATAAAGGCTATGCTTTTCTTCTTCTCAGCATACTCACCTAAGCCCATTTCAAAGGTTTGGAGAGAACCAATGAGCTCATCTACCTTCATATTGCTGATGTCCTGAGCCTCCTCTATGGCAGTGACCTTCATAGCAAACCTCTTAAGCAAGGACCTGAGAATCTTTCTTACAAGTTTCTCTTCAGTCATTTTCTCACCTAGTCCACCAGAGGTGTTTGCAATTTCAAGAATATTCATGTGAAAGTCATGAATAGTCTCATCCTCTTTCATCCTCAGATTTTCAAACTTGGTTGTCAACATCTGAAGTTTGGACATCTTCACCTTGGAAGTACCTTCATGAGTTACCTTGAGGGTATCCCAAACTTCCTTAGCTAGTTCACAATGGTGCACCAGCCTGAAGATGTTCTTAGTGATTCCATTGAACAGTGCATTCAAGGCTTTGGAGTTTCCAAGAGCTAATGCCTCTTGTTCCTTGTCCCAATCTTCTTCGGGAATCTGCACACTGACTCCATCTTCATCAGTCCTCGTTGGATGTTCCCATCCCTTGTTGACAGCTCTCCAGACTTTGCTGTCTAGAGACCTTAAGAAGGCTATCATGCGAGGCTTCCAGTCATCATAATTAGATCCATCCAACATGGGTGGTCTGTTTGAGTGTCCTAAATCCTTGTCCATGGTACTAGAAAGTAACTTCCCTAGATCTCACCCAAAACTTCACAGGCAGGGTGCCTGCTCTGATGCCAATTGAAATTCTAGTTATCAGACTTTGGATGTCACACTGGTTGTTATGACATCCAATTCTGCACAGACAGGGATTATGCAGAACTTAACAGTAAGTGCAGTAAATAACACAAGTAATTGTTCACCCAGTTCAGTCCAACATGACCTACATCTGGGGGCTACCAAGCCAGGGAGGAAATCCACTATTAGTAGTATCAATTCAAAGCTAAACTCACCCGTTTACAACTTATCACTTAATCCCTACCCAATGCAATTTCAATCTTAACCTAAGATCAGAGTTCCTACTCACTCCCCCTCAATCACCTCAGTGATATTAAAGACACTTTGAAGTCACACTTCAAAAACAACTCTTGATTATGCTTCACAACTTAAATCAAGATACACAGCACTCACGCTTAAAAGCTTTGAGTGACACAACACTTACAACTCAATGAACACCCAATGCCAAAGCAATCATCTACTTGATAATGGCTTGGCTTACAAGATACGTCTAATACAAGACTCACAAAATACAGCAGTGAAGTATGATGGACACACTGACTCTTCACGCTTCAAAATCCCTGAGTCTGAATGAAGGAATGCCTTCCTTTTTATATTGCAGCACCTGGGCTTTTGCACCTGTATTTTCCTGAATTTTAGGTCACACAAGTTCCCTCAAATTCAACATTTAGGTTGCTAACAAATAGGCTATTTGTTAGGTTCATTGAATGTAGCTTGGTTGTTGATTTCCTGGATTTTCTCTCAGCTGTTGAATCCCTAAAGAATAGCCTGAGAAAAAGCTGAAACAGAAAACTGAACAACCTACAATTTAGCATATGCTGTCAGGCACGAATGTCACGACATTCAGCTTGACATCAAGGTCCATATGCTGAGTCTGTTTTTCCAGAAAACAGACTGTACAATTTGTTGACCTGTACATGATCAAAATGACCATACTACAGCAACAGCTTACATTAGTAAATGTCAAAGTGTCCAACTTAACATTTACACATTTGGCCTTAAGTTAGTTCTGTTATTCTCTTGAAGAACAAACTAAGTTATATGCTGAAGTATAGCAGAACACCACTCTGCCTAATCTTCACCAGCTGCTGTTAATGATGAATGTCACAACATCCAGTTTGACATTCAGTCAGTAGGCCTTATGCCAGGTCTGGTTCTTCCTTGATAACCAGACTGCAAATGAATACTAAGTTCTAACAGAACTTCTGTTCCTTAGTATCTGTTGACAGGTTTGAATGTCACAGCATTCAATAATCCTGTGTTAGCTAGTCCTGCAGTAACTACAATGTAGTCACATATACATGTCATGACATCAGTCAAGACATTAGTGTTTTACCATATAATGCAGCCAATTAAACACCTACAATGCTCATTAAGTATATCAGCATACTCTTTGTACATATCATCAAGCGCGATACACACATTTTCTATATTTTTTCTAGCATCAACTTCCGGATAAATTAAGGGAAAACACATGTTAACACCCATCATTTTGATCCTAGGGTCTAAAACAGAAGCAAGCGACATAACAAGATTACATTGGCTCCAATATTTGTCAAATTTTCCCTTCATCGCTTTTGCCATTTCTTTCATAAAATCATATTCATCTTGGATAGCTTGATCTAAAACTAGTTTGATTCGAAATACCTCAGCAAGATATAAGTTAGCAATTGGATATTCACTACCTGAAATAATATTTGTAACAACATTAAATACCTCTAGCAACTTGGAAACTTTTTCAACCTTTTCCCAATCATCATCATCTGGAAGAGTTGTATAGCTTGGTTCTCGATCTTGAAAACGAGGGAAGACTTCTTTGAACTGCATTGCAACTGACAACATTTGATAGGTGGAGTTCCAACGAGTAGGGCAATCAAGAATTAATTTTTTACCACCAAGCTTTAGTTGTTGAACTATTTGTGAGAATATTTGCAACCTTGCTTCAGACTGATTGATGAACTTCACACTTTCACGCACGTCTTCAACTATTTTTGCTATTTTCCCAATACCATCTTGAACAAGCAAATTTAGTATATGCGCACAACAACGCACATGAAATAACTTTCCATCTAACACTAATTTCCGGTGCCTTAAAATCAGAACTTTTAACTCTTTCAAACATCTATCGTTGTAATGTGCATTATCCACTGACACACTAAATATTTTATTTTCAATACCCCAATCTTTAAGACATTTGAATATAGCATCAACAATATCAACACCACGCCGAGGAGGAGGAACATGAACAAAACTAAGAATGCATTTCTGCAAAACCCAGTCAGCATCAATGAAATGGCCAGTTAACACCATGTATTCTATCTTCTGATTTTGTGACTTCCATAAATCAGTGGTTAAACAAATCTTATTTACTGTCCTTAAAGTAGACTTCAACTTTTTTCCTTCAGCTTCATAAACAACAATACAATCATTCTTCAATGTCTTCCGACTAATTTTCTCATATGAAATATTATAACACTTCATCATAAAATGAAAACCTTCTTCCTCAACAATACTAAATGCATGTTCATGCATCATAATCCAATGTGCGGTGGCTTCTCGTTGTCTTTCATGGTCATATTTACCTCCTGAATTCATTAGTAGTGGTCCAGAAAGCTTCTCACCAATCTTGCTTTTTGTTGGCTGAAAGTTTAATTTTTTTTGTTGTGCTACTAGCTTCTTGTAAACATGACATGTTTGTTTTAAATGCCTCATCAAATGACTGGTTGATCCACTAGCAACAACAAAATAATTGTTTTTACAGTGTATACATTGCCATTTTTTTCCATTCTTTAATTCCACTTTTTTGAAGTGATCCCAAACTAGAGAAGTTTTCTTCCTCTTGGACTTTTGAATAACAATGTCACTGCTCTCAACATTTTCTTCATTCACAACTTCATTTGCCGGTGTTGATTCATTTGTTAGTGGTTCTTCATTAGTATTTGCATTTAAATCAATGATAGGATTCAATACATTTAAACACTCTTCTCCATCTTTTGGTGGTGATTGTGAATCTCCCAATGATTCAAGTGAGGTACTATATGACATATCTACAATAGAAAAATAAATAAAACCACAAGTTCCATTAAAAAAATCATTAAAATTTTTAAATAGAACATAATAAAAAAATTCTCATAAGAGAGTTATATATTTAGTTCAAACCAAGAAAAATAGATTCAGAAAGAACATATACAAAACAAAGAAAATAAATAAAATCCTCATAACAAAGTTATAGTTCATTATATACAGGAAAAACATATTCAACATATTCAGAACACAGTAAAAAATGACAAAGCTACTAAAACAATCACATGATGAGAATAATAATATTTACCTCCATTGAAAAAAATTATTGAATCTGGAAGAAAGAGTTAAAGTTTTTTTTCTTCAAAATAGAGAACAAAGACTGAAAATACGTAATATGAAGGATGAAAGAAGTTCTCTAAAACGTAAAATCTAAAAAGGAATACTAAAGGTTTTGCTTTTGGAAAATGCAATACTAATAAATGGGCATATTTAAAATCTTAAAAATAGTTAATAATAATAATAAAGTCAAAAATAATATAAAAGGATACAAATTAAATCATATAAATGGTACAATATTTAAAAAACGTTATTTTTAAAGTGGTAGTTTAAAAAACAAATTTAGAAGTAGTTTAAAATGACACTTTAAAATTAAAAGTCACGGTGCATTATGTTTTTTTTTTGAGTTAGAAGTATTTTACTTTGTATAAAAAAATGTCACAAGTATTTTTTAAAATATTTAATTTGATAAGTTAAAAGGTTAAAATCTATACATTATTTTTTCAAATGATACTATTGAGATATATGATTTAAAAATATTATATATATATATATATATATATATATATATATATATATATATATATATATATATATATATATATATGTTTTAACATTTCTTATAATGACATGTGAGTTAACTGTTTGTTATTATTGTTCTGCTACTATTTAATAAAAGTTAACATTCATACATGTAGTTAATACTACTATTTTTATAACTATCAAGTGTTACATGTCTTTTCGATTGAGCAGGTTGATTGTATGTTGTAGTGTAGCAGCCTAAATTGCATGTTGAATTGTTGTACTCTAATAAATGTTTTAAATTTACGCAGGGGGAAATTTAGGATGTTACATTTTGCTGGGATGCTTTGCAGCTTTAATGAAGTCTTCATGCGTGTTAAATTAAGATGTGAAAAACAAATGTATACATTGGGTATGAAAATATAAGATCTTATCTGATGGCATTTAATAATTCTAATGCTTATGATCTAAGTATACTAGTGGATGTTGTATATCAATGGACATGATTAAAGCATTTTTATTGAGGATGCTTCTCAATATATATAATGATCTATGATGATCATTTAACCTCTTAGTAAGTTGAGAAGATACATCTCTAATGGATTTATCTGTCTCATTATTTAAGTCGAGACTTGATTCAAATAGTTAGAAGAAAAGGATTTATGACAATGCCTTCTCATTCCCTCGAAAGGAGGAGCTTTCTCAAGTCCACTTGGGATTTAATGTGGTTTACTTTTTAGATATTGAAAAATAGGAAAACTATAATTAACCCTCTAAATAAGTGGTTTATTATTTGCCAATCAATTAATTTTCTTTATCATTGATAAAATATTTGAGTTTTTAGCATTTTAGGAGAAAGGGGTGCAATCTCAAACAAAAAGTGATGTCAAATATAGCTAAACACTCAAATATTTTAGATTTGGTATCCTTCATGTGGACACCCCACTTTGCTACAATCAATTATCCTTCATATTTCCAGCTTTCTTGGAGTCTTTGAAATATCTTGCATGTTGAGTTTTTGAATATACTCATGAAGTCTTTGAATATATTGCATGTTAACACACCCTTATCATTTCTTCTTTTGAGGATTCCACTGGATGAAATCTATTCTTCACATTCTCTTCTTGACGGAGTTTCTCCATTAGACGTTGAATCTTTTAAGGACCGTTCAACCATTGAGACTGTTTGTTTGGAGGAGATTATTGGACTTGATTCTTCTTTAAAGGAGTTTGTTGATGAATTAGAGAAGTAATCTTATAGATTTAAGTTCATGCCTTCATCCTTTATCATTTGAATCAACTCATTCAATTTCTTGATGATTTCTTCCTTCTTGGATTTTGAAAATTGTAAACATTTCCATCTCTTGATTTAACGATTCGACCAAGTTTCTAAATCCAGTTCTTAACTCTAAGATATTTTTTAGTGATTAAGGCTCTAAGATTATTTTCAAAATAGTGTAGATAAATATTATTCCTTCTCCTAATGTAACAAGTAACTCAATGTATTCCTACAAACAAGTTATAATGTCGTTGAAGGTCTATAAGTCGGATCCTTTATTGGGTCACACTTTCTCCTTCTTCAATCCTATATTCTCAAGATATCCAAGTACTAGATATTATAGGAGCTTCCACCATCGATCAACACTCGAGATACATATAAATTAGTGATTATGGCCTTTATTACAAAAGGTAATACCTCATTCGAGATCCCTTCTATCTTCTAGTTGAGGTGTTTTTGTCCTTCTTGTTGACATTCATGAACTCAGAAATCTTCCACTTTACTGTACCTTTGGATGGGTCACTCGCCCATTGGGGCACCATTTGTTATGGAAGCAATGTACTTGATTTTCCGATTGTTCTCTTCTTCCTCCCCACTACTGGTATCTTTTCCCTTTGACCTTACAACAAATTTGACCATTTTCTTAAGGGACTATTTCTTCTTCGAGGAGTCTTCCTGTTAATCAGTGCATTTTTATGCACCTTTTTCTACTATTGTACTTATGAAAATCTATAGTTTATTCTATTATTTTTAATATTTTAGTGTCTTTTTATATTTAAGTTTATTTTTGGATTTATTTTATTTCCGTATTTTATTTTTAGCATAAATAGTTATTTGATACCTTGTCACTATGAGATCATGACTTGAGTTACGAGAATTAGATTGACGCGTTCTAATAGGTGTTAGAAAGCTAAGAGGTTAAGCTAAAAGCTTCATGTTGAAGTCAGAACCTGATTCGGAATGAAGAAGGGTCGAATAATTCGTTTTACTTTCAGACTTAAGAAAATACTTAGCTTTTGGGTCGGTTTTGTATTTTTTCGGGTCGGTTGTTATTAGACCTGAATTCCCTTGCTCTATTTAAACAACTTAGTAGTTTAGGATTGAGGGATTCAACATTCATGAAATAGAGAATAGGGCATACAAATACCATGAAGATCTAATTCCCAAAGAGTTGATCTGCTATATTCGAATTCCACTTTGAGGTTTTTATTAATTTTAGTTTAATTTCGATTTCTTTTCAATTCTTCCTATAAACTCGTTTGCTTAATTCGATTACTTTCTGTCGCACCTCGAAAAAATGGGGATACGACTTCAAAGCGAAGCGCGATCGCACGCTCGCAATGATGAACTGAACAGAGTCGCCACCGAACTTTATTTATTCCTAAAAAGGAAAGGGGAAATATCGATAAAACCCAAGACAAAGAAAGGATAAGATATGGTCATCGCAACCAATATCAGGGTTCGGGAGTCGATTACGCAAGGGGAAGGTATTAGCACCCCTCACGTCCGTTGTACTCAACGGGAACCATTAGGTCAGTTGTGTGCGTTAGTGTTAGTTGAAATGTTAGGCTTTTCGATTTATTAGGTGGGAAAGAAAGAAAGGATGAGAAGAGAATGTTTTTGGATTTTTTAACGAAGGACTAAACCTAAGTTTTTTATTAGTGGGCCTGACAAGATTTGAAAATCCTGCTCCTACGTATCTCAAAAGAGAAATCAAGGCTTACGTAGTTCTGGGTAGAAGATGTTTGTTTGTTGGTCGATTTTAGCGAAAACTATATTGTATTAATCGATGAAAACATTGTTTCACCCAAAACAAATGAGGAGTGGATGCATACCACACATCGAACGGATTTATAAATCTACATTCGGAAAAGCGTCACTTATCTCTACTCAACAATCGTGGCCGAAACATTGTTTTGTATCACTTAAGACAATATATCTTTTGTTTATGAAAAAGGTTTTTGATCAATCGCACGGCGGCGAGAAAAGGGTTTGATTGGTTGGATGTATTTTGAGTGATGGCGAGGACTTGGATGAGCGAGATATACATCTCGAATCCTAGTCTCAGGAGTGCACGGTATACACCATGTTCCATTTCCATCTTTATTGAAAAAGTATTAAGGTAGGAATTAGGTATTTTGAAGTTTGAAAGACGAGTACTTGTGACCTACAAGCTCTTACAGCTTGGGTCTAATACTCGGGACTACGTCTGGACATTCCACCCAGGCAGTCTGTTTCTTTCCAATATTGCTAAGAAAATGATTCGAATATTTATGAGTGTTTTGGAGAGAAGACGAATATTTATGGCTCGCAGGCTCTTATAGCTTGAGCCTAATATTCGGGATTACAACTGGATATTCCCTCCGGGTAATCTTTTTCTTCCAACTTTATTAAGAAGATGGTTTGAGATATTTACAGGTGTCTTTGGAGAGAAGACGAATATTTATGGCTTGCAAGCTCTTACAGCTTGAGCCTAATATTCGGGATTACGACTGGACATTCCATCCAGGTAACCTTTTTCTTCACGTTTTATTTAGAAAACGATTTGAATATTAGAGTGTTAAAGTGAAGACGAATATTAACGGCTTGCAAGCTCTTACAGCTTGAGCCTAATATTCGGGATTACGACTGGACATTCCATCCAGGTAACCTTTTTCTTCACGTTTTATTTAGAAAATGATTTGAATATTAGATTAAAACAATTAAAGTATCGAGGTTTGAAATTATTGAAAGTTAAGTTGATGTTGCTTAAGAGCTCATTGTAAGAAGGCCCAAGAGTAAGCCATGTGAGGTTGATGGCGATGCTTAAAAGCAATCGACTTACAAGGGTATAAAAATGGGCTCGACATTGAATCGAGAAAAAATGTGATTTTAATAACTTAAAATGGTTTTGAATGAATGATGCAATTAAAAGAAAACAAATCTATGTTATGATAATGAAACTATGAATATAACAAAGCATAAACATAAAAAATGTTAAAAGAAAAAAAACACACTACACATGGGTATTGAACTCACTCCACTAAAGATCATACAAACCACCCTTTTCCACCAAACCACCTATGACTAGTTATTATTTTAATACTAATTTAGATATATAAACCAAGATAAATTAAAAGAGTTAAAATAAAAAAACTAATAAAAAAGAAAATCTGTTGGACTACCCTAATTAAACCCAGCCGCTTGGCTGTTGGGTTTTTCAATGGGAATATGAATTGAAAAGGAGGAAACATTTATTAACTATTTAGGAAGTTTAAACAAAAATTTTAATGGTTTCAAAAACTTATTCCATTTAAAATGAATTAAAGAAAAAGAAAAACAAATTGGAATAGTAACAGAATCGTTCTTTCCCAATCTCACTTTTCATTCACACTCTCAAACAAAACTCACAGTCGCGTCCCTCTCAATCTCACTCAGAAACCTCAAGATTTTTCTCTCTCGCTCTCAACCGCTATCCCTCAACCTCATGAATCTCTCTCACTCACTCTCAGCAAAACTCACAGTTTTAAAGGAATCTGAAGTTTACCTCCGGTGGCGATTTGGTAGTGACGATGACGATGAAGCCTAAACTTCACTCTTTCCTCTCTAATCCAGGTATGTTTCGATTTTGGGGTTAGGGTTCTTGGTCGAATTTGGTCCGCCTCCCTTTTTTCTCAAATTTTTTCGTCCCCTTTACTGATTCGCCTCTCCCTATTTATGTTCACAGCTTAGGGTTTCGAATTGGTCCCCTGGGTTCCCAAAAGAGTATCTCTGTAAAACTCCTTTTGATGCTCAGAAATTGGGTTATCCTGTTTAATGCTAAAACCGAAAACGGTATTCTGAACTTAGCTTCTCCTTGAATTTTGTCCTAATTCCAATTTGGGAATTTTCGAATCTTTACTGCCTTGGCTAATTAGTTTGTGTTTTTTGTTACTGTAGTGAAATGGTGAAAACGTGAGGAGCTTGGTTTTGTTGGTTCAGAGTTTCATATTCGAAACCAAGATTTGTTATGCGTTCAGCTCAAAATTCTTTGTGACACCCTGTTACGATATGCAACTCGGTTCAATCAGTGCGATTTGGTACAGTTCAAGCACAACTTCGGTGCGATTTATAGTTTGTTTTGTGTTTCAAATTCTTCTCCTTCTCCATCGTGATGTTGTTGCTGATTGGAGCTCTATTTTGCCTTGTGAATTGACGTTTCATAACTTACATACCAAGTGTTGGGTGAAATGTATGAACCGAAATCTTTCGCTTTTCTATCTTGGAATTTCTTGATTGCAGGTCTGTGACATTGTTATCGTGTTGTGGTCAATTGTGGTCGGAGAATTTTTGGAGAATTGGTGTTGTATCAACCATTTTGCAACTTGCACACCAAATGTTTGGTAAAATTCCTTAACCAAGTTTCTTTTCTTTTCTGTTTCGATTTCTTGTGATTAAGATACTGAATTGTTGTGCTATTGGTGATGATTGTTGTGAGGTGAACTCTTGTGATGCAATATTTGTTTTTCAAACTCTAACCTCCTCCCTTTTTGGTGTGATATGTTGGAAAGGTTTTAAGTTGCTGCAAGCTTGTTGTGGTTGCGTTTGTGGCACCGTACTGCATGAACTGGCATTATGATCACTGCTGGACGATGCCATTGCAGGGTGCCTGCTTCGATGTGCTGTCTAATTGAGTTTTCTTCAGTTTGGTTTCGCAGGTTCTGCCGTTGATGCGTTTCCGTTGCCGTTGGAGTTGGCTGATGTTGTACTTGGTTACGTGTTTCAACTCGCGGCTGGTGTGCGCCCGTTTTGTTGTTGTGGTAGCTGGGAGGAGGCCTTGTTTCCGTCAATGTCTATTTGGTGGTAGTGAGATACTTTTGCCATGGGCTGCTTGTGAAGTTCTTGTTATGATAAATTCCTGCACGGCTACTGTTATGCTAACTATTGGTTTGACATGGTTCGCTAGTGAATTGTGAGGTGATATTGTCGGTCTGTTGTCATGTTATGGATGTTCATGCAACGCATGTCCATTAGTCATCATAACTTGATCCGGCCGTGCAATAATCGCATTTTCTTTCTTGAGAGGAACAGAATCATAGTCATTAAAATGGGACCAGCCAACAAGTACGCATCGGCATATTCAACAATCTCGGCATAGAATGCAATCCTCACAGCATCCAAATAAGTTCCAACGACATGAGAATGATGATCTGGAACCATCCTTTTAACCAATGGCATCACAACTAGCATGCAATCCCTCGCATCAGCTAGTTTAACAAAGGTGCCAGCTACTGGCTACCATGAGCTCAGGAACATCTACTAGTGCTGGTTTCAGTGCTTGGTTTAGAAACTCTGAATTTGGTAGGCGGCAAAGTTGCTAGATTTAGGATTATTTGTGTTAGCTTTTTGTGTGTTGTATTGTCATGAAGGTTCTATTTTGTGAATTTGAAAATTGGATGTAACAAATGAGAATCCACTGTAATTTCGGGAATTGCCCAAGGTTGTAGCAGCTTTGAAATGTTAATGTGTTGGTTTGAATTTTTCATTTCGTTTCAAATATTATAATCAAAGGTCCGTGAAATGAAGCAATGGCTTTGGTTTGAATGAGTCACGGTTTGTAATTAGGATGCTTTTACTTGGTGAAATATGGTTTACTGTTGTAGAAATGGACGTGCATTTGGGAGAAACATGTATGTATGAATATGGTTTTTGGAAATGCTTGAAAGCTAAATATTATTGAATGTTATGAAACGGGTGTATGTGCTATTTTGATTTGGGATGAACTATGGATGGAAAATGGATCATGTTTGGTTATAAAATGGATTTTTAGAAATAATCCAAGACTAATTTAAATATCAATTTAAATAATAATAAAGAATCAGTAAAAACCAAATTAAAATCAAATTAATTCATAATTTGTTAAAATTACTTTGATATCAATTCTAACATTTATTTGAAAATTAAAATCAATTAGAGTTTGAATCATTAGTAAAAATAACAATTAAAATTAAATTGAAATTTGGAATTAAACTTAATTTGAAATTAAAATCAAATTGAAAAATTAAAAAAGTCAAATGATTAAAATCCATTTTATAATCAAAAGCACCATGATCAAAAAGGCATAGACAATGACCAATGTGTAACAAAAATATGGATTTGGGAATGAATGTATGCAAATGAACCTTAGGGCAAGTGCCAAAAAAAATGAAAAAAATGGAAAAAATTCAGGACCAAAATCGGGGTATGACAGTTGCCCCTATTTAAGCGTCTTCAACTAGAGAATATGAAGCAGGACACTCTTCATATGATCATAGTGGGAGATGGTTAAATACTAAGAAGACCCGGATTTTGATCCTGAATCCCTATGACATGATGTGATATGATATGATATGATATGATATGACATGATATGATATGCATGGATGCATGATTCTCTTTTTTTTGTGATTTTTAATTTCATCTGCTAGGGATATGGTGGACCCTTAACAGGAGATGCTACTTAGACAGACCAAACTGTGGGGAATGCTGATGGTCTACAGGAAGACAGAAAAATGGTAAGAAAACAACTTGCTGGGGAAGACAGTCCTGCTGGAGAATCAGACACACACTGGGGAGTAATCGAAGTGGAATTTGGTAAGCAGTACTCAGAATACAAGGGATTTCGGTAGTAAGTTCACATATGACTTACTAAACCCGAATAAAGGAAAAGATGCTACAAGTTCATATATGACCTGACCACGCTGGGGAATATCAAGAAATTCTGACAGCAGGTTCAGGTATGACCTAACAAACTCAGAAAAATTCAAGAAGAGTGTATCAACAGGTTCATATATGACCTGATAATACTGGAATGAAAGCTCATCAGTAGGTTCATATATGACTTGACAACACTGGAACAATCATAGAGAAAGACCCTTCAGAACAGGTTCAAGTATGACCTGATACCGGAATAAAAGCTCAACAACAGGTTCATATATGACCTGAATAGTATTGAACAAACAGAGAAAAAAAATCTTCAGTACAGGTTCATGTATGACCTGATACCGGAATAAAGCTCAACAACAGGTTCATATATGACCTGAATAGTATTGAACAAAATGAAAAAACTTCAGAACAGGTTCATGTATGACCTAATACCGGAATAAAGCTCAACAACAGGTTCATATATGACCTGAATGGTATTGAACAAACAGAGAAAAAATCTTCAGTACAGGTTCATGTATGACCTGATACCGGAATAAAGCTCAACAACAGGTTCATATATGACCTGAATGGTATTGAACAAACAGAGAAAAAATCTTCAGTACAGGTTCATGTATGACCTGACACCGGAATAAGGCTCAACAACAGGTTCATACATGACCTGAATAGCATTGAACAAAAATTAGAAAAACTCTTCAGAGCAAGTTCAAGTATGACCTGACCCCGGAATAAAAGTTCAACAACAGGTTCGTATATGACCTGAATAGTATTGAACAAAACTTGGAAAAAGCTCTTCAGAGCAGGTTCAAGTATGACCTGACCCCGGAATAAAAGCTCAACAACAGGTTCATATATGACCTGAATAGTATTGAACAAAAATTGGATTTGAAAATGACTGCGAAAACCGGATGTGGGTTTAAGGGCACCAAATACAAACTGGAATCAAAGGTCAAAGGATCATAGGATCGACAACAAGACCTGGGTCAATGCAAAATGAGCACGAAGTACATTTCGGCTATGCATGATTTGAATTTCCTTTTATGCATGATATATGAATGATCATGATTATGAGAATGCTGACACTGGGCAGACTGGGAGTTTGTAGGGACTGTTATGGAAGCTCATGATTCCTCAACACCGAGAACTCAACCAAATATTTTATGATAGATGTTGTCAAAGGAGGATTCTATCCAGTTTGATGACCATAACTTTGCCAATGGGATCCTTTTGGAGGATTAATGAATCGTGCTAGCATAATTTTCGGGCACTCGTCTTAAACTCAATAGTTGTTGACGTATGGCAGAATTTGTTTGAGCAGTTTGAAAGCACGAAGAAAGAGGTTCTGCCCCTCTGTGGCTCATCTTGCCCCAGTTTGTTGGGACTTTGAAAATGTTCACCTTGAAAGTGGATTTGGAAACAACTTTCCATGAGACTACCTCGAGATGGCTTGCCCCAAGTGTTTGAAACTTGCAGTGGTCTGAACTTGACTAACCAAATGTTGGAATGGCAGACTCTTGGTTAACTGTCCTTTGGATAGTTGGACTCATTGAGCTCTGAGTTTGCTTGCCCCAGTCTAAGTCTTGAAGCAAATTACTCTTGGCTAACTGAACCATGGAGTGATTGGACTTACTGAGCTCTGAGGTGGCTTGCCCCGGTCTGATTCTTGAAGCAAATTACTCTTGGCTAGATGACCCTTAGGGTGATTAGCTCGAATTAGCTGATGCTCAAAGTGATTTCCCCTGAATAGACTTCTTTCACTCCATCAAGTTCCTCGACTGTGTATTGAATTTCTTTGATGCTAATTGTTGACTCTCAAATAAGATTGTTCATTCAAAAATGGTAATTTTAATTCAATGCTTATGCAAAATTTGAAATCAAAATTTATTGATATGATGGGTGAAATATAGTGAGCGGGTCAATGATAAGAACACAATGATGATCTAGTCACTCACAGTATGCAAGTTGGTGCCATCAAATGATTTACAAAAATTGTTTGGAGTCAAGTTAACACAAACTTGTTATAGTATGCTTTCAAAATAAACCCTGCCTCAATTAGGTCTTTTAAGGGTTGTAACGTGGTCTGGTTCGCGGTTTCTTGAAACAAAAGGATATAAGGCTCAAAATTTGTTTTTACCCACCCCTTCTTCTTGATGATCTCCAGTTTCTACGTTCAGTTAATTCGATACACGCATCCGACTTCCAAGATGGTTCGAAGGTGTGATGAGGGTTCAAGACGAATTTTCTTGAAATGGCAGTCACCTTATTTTGTTTTTGTCGAGGATTTAATGACCTCTTTTGATTGATTTATTTTATCCCTAATTTTGCCTGGACCGCTTCTCTGAAGCTTTTGGCCCATCGGGATGCCCTAACTTTTGCCCTAGTCATCTTGTGGTATTTGACCTAGTGGGCTTTTTTCTATTTTTTTAAAGGTGTTGACTGCCACATTATTGGTGGATGAGGATCAACCAACACTAATTTTAGCTTTTCTTAACTTCTTCGACACTTCAACATGTGCGCGAAGGATAACACGTGGTTGAACCTAATTGGAGGGTGTTCATATGGACGATTTTTTTGAAAGATCGAATGCACGATCAAACTATCTGAACACAACTACCCTGCCCCAGGTTAAGATTAAGGGTTTTAGATCCGAAATAAACACCAACTTCTAGGCTCAAAGTGGTTGTCTAAGGATTAACTCCTTATCACTCCAGTGTTTGGGGATTTGAAACAATGCCTTACATCATCGACAAGGTTTTACTCAAAAGCATACCACAACAATTTCAGGTGTTTCGTTTTCATCATCCTCCTTCCAATCTTGTTAACACAACGGTTTGATAAAAAAATGAATGAGAGGAGTATTTTTGTTTTTAACATAAATGAGAAACGAGTGAATACGAATGGATCAATTCAAAAGATGCATAAACATTTCATTAATCTTACCAATTCAAAGAAAACAACAATGCTTAAAAGCAATTAATAATCAACATGCAAAGAAAGTACAAAAGAAGTGTTGAAACAGCCAAATGATTTCCAGCTTTGGGGAATTGACTTCTTCAAACTTGAAGATTGGGATCAACAAGCTTTTTGACATTGGCATGATGATTTTCAAATTCCTTTCCTTCATTCTCATTGTTGAACGCAACCCTCTTGGATTCACTACTCACTTCTCCTTTTCTTTCATTGGTATGGGTCGTGACATTGGAAGTCCAAGACGGTATCTCAATGCTCTTACCAGGAAACAATGATAGCTCATTAGCCACATCCCTGACATCTTCCTTGTGGTACAAAACCTTGAGGGGTCTCAAGGGTCCTTTCCCTTTCTCATTACCTGGCTCAGAAATCAAGGTATATGTACCTGAGCCTTCCTCCTTGAGTGTTAGTGACCTTATGTCAATCAATCCTTGCAACTTGAGCTTAAAACTCTTGCATTCCTCAATGGAGTGTCCCATTGTCCCAGTATGGTATTCGCACTTGACTTTGGGATGATCTTCTTCAAAGATTAAGCTCTTTTTGTTAATCAACCCTCGCACCAAGGCTTTCAGCACTAAGCAAGAATCCAGGTCATGTCCCAATGCTCCTTTATGGAATTCACATGTTGCATTTGGATTGTACCATGACATGTATGGTGATACAGGTGTGAGAGCTCGAGGAGTCACCAAAGCATTTTGGATCAGTTGCGGGTAGAGCTTGCTATATGGCACTGGAATTGAGTCATTATGATCCTTGTTCCTCTTGTTCTGATTCTGATTTTTGTTCTGAACCTGACTTCGGTGATTTTGAGGAGGAATAGCCAGAGGATGTTGATGATGACGTCTTGAGGGAGGTCCATATACTGGTAAATAAGGAGTTGCCACATAGAACTTCCCTTGACTTGGGGTAACACCAGATGGGTGCGGGGTAGTAGCTCTCTTTGTTGCAGCAGTGTATATTGGGTGACCCTCTTTTCTCAACAAGACATGCAGGGTTTCCAAGACCCATCTCATTTGGCTCTTCAAAAGATTAAGTTTCCCCTTCAATGCTTCTTGGCTTTTCCTTAGCTCGTCCATCATCTCCTGAGACATGGTTCTTTGTTCTAAACGCGTGTTGAGAATCACTTTGCTTCACGGACAAAAGATGGATAAGTTTTTTTGGTATTTTGTCTGGAGAATGACATGCATTATGATGCGATGCAAATGCAATGGAATGCGAATGAATGCAATGCAAGCCATGCACATTTGTTTTTTTCATACACGGGTTCAAAAGTCTGAGGTACTGATGAATCTAATTGTTTTCCAAGAATAGGTTCTCACCGGGTAAGATCTAAGGTTTTGTTACAAAGGATTCCCAGAGTCATTGATTCACAAGAATGTTTGACGCTTACGGGAAATACTTTCCGGTCGTCAACTCCATCAAGGGAATCTATTCTGGGTGAGGTTCTCGTACCGACCCTTACGAAGTATTCACCTCGGGAGTCCGTACTACGCAACCAATCGACTGGGTTCTAGACGGGGTACTCAGAGTCATGGATTCAAAAGACTGTTTGACGCTTACGAAAAATACTTTCCGATCGTCAACTCCATCTAGAGAATCTATTCTGAGCGAGGTTCTCGTATCGATCCTAACGAAGCATCCACCTCGGGAACCCATATTACGCAACCATCATTTCTAGTTGGTCAAAGTTCAATGTTCTAAAGGGTTCTTAGAGTCATGGACCCCTTTGAAACATTGAAGCTTACGAGGTATACACCTCGGGCAACAATATTTGCAAAAGAATCTACTCTAAGTGAGGTTCTCGTACCGACTCTTACGAAGTATTCACCTCGGGAGTCCGTACTACTCAACCATCGTCCTATCTTATGTTTTTTTTCCACTCTAGACTCGGGTGTAGAGTCTTTCCCACATGGTTTGCAATCAAAATCCAAGTACCAAACACGGCGGAACCAATATACAACAAATATCAATATAACAATAAAGATATTAAATAGCAATAAATAATGGAAAAGCCACATAATTAAACAAACAAAGGCACACAGACGTCCTAACTAGGCTTGACTCACTTAGGGATGTTTCCCCAGCAGAGTCGCCATCTGTCGCACCTCGAAAAAATGGGGATACGACTTCAAAGCGAAGCGCGATCGCACGCTCGCAATGATGAACTGAACAGAGTCGCCACCGAACTTTATTTATTCCTAAAAAGGAAAGGGGGAATATCGATAAAACCCAAGACAAAGAAAGGATAAGATATGGTCATCGCAACCAATATCAGGGTTCGGGAGTCGATTACGCAAGGGGAAGGTATTAACACCCCTCACGTCCGTTGTACTCAACGGGAACCATTAGGTCAGTTGTGTGCGTTAGTGTTAGTTGAAATGTTAGGCTTTTCGATTTATTAGGTGGGAAAGAAAGAAAGGATGAGAAGAGAATGTTTTTGTATTTTTTAACGAAGGACTAAACCTAAGTTTTTTATTAGTGGGCCTGACAAGAATTGAAAATTCTGCTCCTACGTATCTCAAAAGAGAAATCAAGGCTTACGTAGTTCTGGATAGAAGATGTTTGTTTGTTGGTCGATTTTAGCGAAAGCTATATTGTATTAATCGACGAAAACATTGTTTCACCCAAAACAAATGAGGAGTGGACGCATACCACACATCGAACGGATTTATAAATCTACATTCGGAAAAGCGTCACTTATCTCTACTCAACAATCGTGGCCGAAACATTGTTTTGTATCACTTAAGACAATATATCTTTTGTTTATGAAAAAGGTTTTTGATCAATCGCACGGCGGCGAGAAAAGGGTTTGATTGGTTGGATGTATTTTGAGTGATGGCGAGGACTTGGATGAGCGAGATATACATCTCGAATCCTAGTCTCAGGAGTGCACGGTATACACCATGTTCCATTTCCATCTTTATTGAAAAATTATTAAGGTAGGAATTAGGTATTTTGAAGTTTGAAAGACGAGTACTTGTGACCTACAAGCTCTTACAGCTTGGGTCTAATACTCGGGACTACGTCTGGACATTCCACCCAGGCAGTCTGTTTCTTTCCAATATTGCTAAGAAAATGATTCGAATATTTATGAGTGTTTTGGAGAGAAGACGAATATTTATGGCTTGCAAGCTCTTACAGCTTGAGCCTAATATTTGGGATTACAACTGGATATTCCCTCCGGGTAATCTTTTTCTTCCAACTTTATTAAGAAGATGGTTTGAGATATTTACAGGTGTTTTTGGAGAGAAGACGAATGTTTATGGCTTGCAAGCTCTTACAGCTTGAGCCTAATATTCGGGATTACGACTGGACATTCCATCCAGGTAACCTTTTTCTTCACGTTTTATTTAGAAAACGATTTGAATATTAGAGTGTTAAAGTGAAGACGAATATTAACGGCTTGCAAGCTCTTACAGCTTGAGCCTAATATTCGGGATTACGACTGGACATTCCATCCAGGTAACCTTTTTCTTCACGTTTTATTTAGAAAATGATTTGAATATTAGATTAAAACAATTAAAGTACCGAGGTTTGAAATTATTGAAAGTTAAGTTGATGTTGCTTAAGAGCTCATTGTAAGAAGGCCCAAGAGTAAGCCATGTGAGGTTGATGGCGATGCTTAAAAGCAATCGACTTACAAGGGTATAAAAATGGGCTCGATATTGAATCGAGAAAAAATATGATTTTAATAACTTAAAATGGTTTTGAATGAATGATGCAATTAAAAGAAAACAAATCTATGTTATGATAATGAAACTATGAATATAACAAAGCATAAACATAAAAAATGTTAAAAGAAAAAAAAAACACTACACATGGGTATCAAACTCACTCCACTAAAGATCATACAAACCACCCCTTTCCACCAAACCACCTATGACTAGTTATTATTTTAATACTAATTTAGATATATAAACCAAGATAAATTAAAAGAGTTAAAATAAAAAAACTAATAAAAAAGAAAATCTGTTGGACTACCCTAATTAAACCCAGCCGCTTGGCTGTTGGGTTTTTCAATGTGAATATGAATTGAAAAGGAGGAAACATTTATTAACTATTTAGGAAGTTTAAACAAAATTTTTAATGGTTTCAAAAACTTATTCTGTTTAAAACGAATTAAAGAAAAAGAAAAACAAATTGGAATAGTAACAAAATCGTTCTTTCCCAATCTCACTTTTCTCTCACACTCTCAAACAAAACTCACAGTCGCATCCCTCTCAATCTCACTCAGAAACCTCAAGATTTTTCTATCTCGCTCTCAACCGCTATCCCTCAACCTCATGAATCTCTCTCACTCACTCTCAGCAAAACTCACAGTTTTAAAGGAATCTGAAGTTTACCTCCGGTGGCGATTTGGTAGTGACGATGACGATGAAGCCTAAACTTCACTCTTTCCTCTCTAATCCAGGTATGTTTCGATTTTGGGGTTAGGGTTCTTGGTCGAATTTGGTCCGCCTCCCTTTTTTCTCAAATTTTTTCGTCCCCTTTACTGATTCGCCTCTCCCTATTTATGTTCACAGCTTAGGGTTTCGAATTGGTCCCATGGGTTCCCAAAAGAGTATCTCTGTAAAACTCCATTTGAGGCTCAGAAATTGGGTTGTCCTGTTTAATGCTAAAACCGAAAACGGTATTCTGAACTTAGCTTTCTCCTTGAATTTTGTCCTAATTCCAATTTGGGAATTTTCGAATCTTTACTGCCTTGGCTAATTAGTTTGCGTTTTTTGTTACTGCAGTGAAATGGTGAAAACGTGAGGAGCTTGGTTTTGTTGGTTCAGAGTTTCATATTCGAAACCAAGATTTGTTATGCGTTCAGCTCAAAATTCTTTGTGACACCCTGTTACGATATGCAACTCGGTTCAATCAGTGCAATTTGGTACAGTTCAAGCACAACTTCGGTGCGATTTATAGTTTGTTTTGTGTTTCAAATTCTTCTCCTTCTCCATCGTTGGAGTTGGCTGATGTTGTACTTGGTTACGTGTTTCAACTCGCGGCTGGTGTGCGCCCGTTTTGTTGTTGTGGTAGCTGGGAGGAGGCCTTGTTTCCGTCAATGTCTATTTGGTGGTAGTGAGATACTTTTGCCATGGGCTGCTTGTGAAGTTCTTGTTATGATAAATTCCTGCACGGCTACTGTTATGCTAACTATTGGTTTGACATGGTTCGCTAGTGAATTGTGAGGTGATATTGTCGGTCTGTTGTCATGTTATGGATGTTCATGCAACGCATGTCCATTAGTCATCATAACTTGATCCGGCCGTGCAATAATCACATTTTCTTTCTTGAGAGGAACAAAATCATAGTCATTAAAATGGGACCAGCCAACAAGTACGCATCGGCAGATTCAACAATCTCGGCATAAAATGCAATCCTCACAGCATCCAAATAAGTTCCAACGACATGAGAATGATGATCTGGAACCATCCTTTTAACCAATGGCATCACAACTAGCATGCAATCCCTCGCATCAGCTAGTTTGACAAAGGTGCCAGCTGCTGGCTACCATGAGCTTAGGAACATCTATTAGTGCTGGTTTCAGTGCTTGGTTTAGAAACTCTGAATTTGGTAGGCGGCAAAGTTGCTAGATTTAGGATTATTTGTGTTAGCTTTTTGTGTGTTGTATTGTCATGAAGGTTCTATTTTGTGAATTTGAAAATTGGATGTAACAAATGAGAATCCACTGTAATTTCGGGAATTGCCCAAGGTTGTAGCAGCTTTGAAATGTTAATGTGTTGGTTTGAATTTTGCATTTCGTTTCAAATATTATAATCAAAGGTCCGTGAAATGAAGCAATGGCTTTGGTTTGAATGAGTCACGGTTTGTAATTAGGATGCTTTTACTTGGTGAAATATGGTTTACTGTTGTAGAAATGGACGTGCATTTGGGAGAAACATGTATGTATGAATATGGTTTTTGGAAATGCTTGAAAGCTAAATATTATTGAATGTTGTGAAACGGGTGTATGTGCAATTTTGATTTGGGATGAACTATGGATGGAAAATGGATCATGTTTGATTATAAAATGGATTTTTAGAAATAATCCAAGACTAATTTAAATATCAATTTAAATAATAATAAAGAATCAGTAAAAACCAAATTAAAATCAAATTAATTCATAATTTGTTAAAATTACTTTGATATCAATTCTAACATTTATTTGAAAATTAAAATCAATTAGAGTTTGAATCATTAGTAAAAATAACAATTAAAATTAAATTGAAATTTGGAATTAAACTTAATTTGAAATTAAAATCAAATTGAAAAATTAAAAAAGTCAAATGATTAAAATCCATTTTATAATCAAAAGCACCATGGCCAAAAAGGCATAGACAATGACCAATGTGTAACAAAAATATGAATTTGGGAATGAATGTATGCAAATGAACCTTAGGGCAAGTGCCAAAAAAAAATGAAAAAAATGGAAAAAATTCAGGACCAAAATCGGGGTATGACACTTTCATTTTCTTAACTTGATTGTTTCTTATAGGATAAATTTGATTAAATTTGATTGTTTTTATGATCCTTAATTATAATCACGTTAGCGTACCTTTTTCGCTATCGTGTTTAAGTAAGTCGCGTTTGCTTAATTCGCGTCTGCTTAAACCCGTTTTCTTAATTCGGAAATTAGGAACATACATCATATAATACCAATTTCACTTGTCAGTGGGTATTGTAATAGAATGAGATCGAATCCGCTAGGGAATTGAAATTACACGAATCGATGATAAGTAAAAAATCGATACGGTAGATTACCTTATTTATCAACTTTATTTTTACCTTTAATCATCTTCGACTTAAGTTCTGAACCTTAAAAACTCCTTTCTATTCATTTGTTTGGTTACAACATTCAAGAGTTCTTGTGATATGACATTTGAGCGTCGCTTCCGTTTTACTACACTTTTAAAGTCATTTTTGACCCGTGTGCGACAGTGGGTCAAATTGGCGTTGTTGTCGGGGATTCTTGTAGATTTTGACCATTATTATAGTCCTAGGCGTTGTGTTTCAGTGTTCTTGCCCCAACGATCTTGCGTTCTGGCATTTTCACGTTTTAGCATAAAAAAATCTGTTTTTAAGAAAATCGTCTCAGATTATTTCGATTCTTTATCGATTCATTAAAAAAAGATCAAGGATCGAAAGCCTCTATTTAGAAACTCAATAGTGGATGCCTCTAAAAATCTGAAATTCCTTATTTTTCTATTTTTTATGATTTTTTTTTCTGTTTTGATAGTTTCAAAAAAAATTGAAAAAATTCTCAATATTCTTATTTCAGTTAATTAGATTGAATTTCGTGTTTTTGTATTTTTGTGAATTTATTTTAATCATTTTTTTTCTTCGTATTTCCATTATTTTTGCTTAATAGGGACAATATCAGTATTTTCCTATTTGTTATTGCATTGCTGAATTAGTTATGTGTTTTCTCATTGTTTGTTGATTTTTTTATTGAGTTTAACATGACTGACTAAAGAACTCTAAGAAAACTTGTTATCCCCGAGGTTAATTATAATGCTTTATGTATTGAATATCTTGTTGTTGTTGTACCTTTCGAATTGAAATCTGGTTTAATCACTTGTTGCCAAGGTTTAATGGTCTTGTAGGTGAGGATCCACATAGACATTTGAAGGAATTTCAGGTTGTGTGTTCTACACCTTTGAGACCTAAAGGAATCACAAAGGGTCACATCAAGCTTAGAGCATTCTCGTTCTCACTATAATGGGCTGCAAAAGATTGGTTATACTATCTTGAGCCAAATTTTGTTACAACATGGAATGATTTAAAGAAAGTATTCCTAGAAAGATACTTTCCTGACTCCAGAGTTGCATCAATCAGAAAGGATATATGTGGTATTAGACAGGGAAATGAATCATTGGCAGAATACTGGGGGAGATTCAAACAGTTAGTGTCTAGCTGTCCTTAACACCAGATTATCGATCAGTTACTTATCCAATACTTTTATGAGGGATTACTGCCAATGGAAAGAAACATTTTAGATATTGCTAGTGGTGGATCACTTGTTGATAAGACTCTAGCTGCTGTCAAATCCTTGATTGAGAATATGTCACTTAACTACCAATAGTTCAAAACTAGGGATAATCATATGGTCCAAGCAAAAAGTGTGAATGGTATTCAAGTTTCTTCTTCCAACAAAGCTCTAGAAACCAGAATTGATGAACTTACCTTTTTAGTGAAACAACTGATGCTACCCCTGCCACCACCACCACCATATAACCATCCACAAGTAACCACCTCTTCACCTTCTGAACCTTTATTAGAGGAATTTGTCAAGCAAATGGCTATAAATAGATTCCAATTTCAGCAACAAGTATTCGGACTTTGCAAACACAAATTTAATAGCTCGTCGTCATGCAACAAGCTCAAGGATCGAACCAACTACCTGCCCAAACAATAGTTAATCCAAAATGCCCTAATGTGAGTGCAATTTCCTCGAGATCCGTAAAAGTTGCAGAATCAGCCCTAGAAAAAAAAAATTGTCAGTGAAACACCTGAAAATAAACCTGAACCTTCTATTGTTGTTGAGGCTAAAAACAAGTATGTACCACAAATCTCTTTCCTACAAAGAGTATTGAAAAATAAGAAGAAGGAAGAGCATTCTGTTTTTCAAATAGAGTTACTTTCTGAAGTTGTTGATAAAGCTTATTCTGATTTGTTTTCAGCTGATTTTCCAAATTTTTCTGGTTTTGATGATACTTACTCATGTGATAATTGTACTAACACTAGCCTTTGTGTTGTTTGTGTTGAGATTGATGTTGCCTTGTAGGGTGATAGTGTAAATGAAGTTGTTTATGTAGTTGAAGCTCTTGACATCACGGCTGCCCCAAACATATCGTTCATTGAACAACCACCTTCTTTAGAGCCTAAACCACTTCCTGAGGATTTATATTATTCATCAAAGTTTCAACTTAAGCAGAAACATAAGAAGGGAATTTGATGGAACTTGGCTGACACTCGTGATATTATCCCATCCATATGTATGCATATGATCTCATTTAAAGATGGAACAAAAGCAGTGTGATGGCCTCGTAATCCTTTGATTCTTGATGTTATGAAAAATGAGATCACTTTCACGTGTCCATTCAACACTTTTACTTATCGAAGATCCTTCTTTGATCCTGGAATATAAGGCGAAGGAAATAATCAAAATTTCAAGATCAATGGACACTACCCAAACCTACTCCATGAGAGCCCCACTTTGAAAGAAGATATTGTAGAAGAGCTCTCTTTGGAAAATACTAATTATGTGATCTTTTATCCGCCTTGACTTTTCAAGTGTGTTCTTTCCTTTATCTCACTCTTATTTTATATTTATATTCTTTCATTGAGGACAATGTATGTTTTAAGCGTGGGGAGAGAACCATTTACTTTGTTTTATTTCATTCAATTTCTTTGTTTTTATTTGTTTTTTGACATGGAAAAAATGCATGTTTTTTTCCTGTGGTTTTTTAGTTACAACTCTGAGTACTTTCTTTGTCCTCTTGATTAAAGAATTATGGTGTGATGTGATTGATTCTTTTTGTGCATTCTTAGTATGGTATGTAGGACTAAACTCTAAATTATACATCATTTGTGGTAGATCAATTAACCTAGTGAGATTTTGAGCCTTTTAACGGATAACATTCAAAAATCCATCTCTTTCTTTCTTGTGTGATTTCACTCAAGTCTGTTAGTCTCTAGAACTTGAATTGACTCTTGTTGAAACTTTTTGTTTACTTATGCACATTGATATGATAAAGGCAACTTGTTTTTGTTTTGTTTATTTTTTTAGTCAATAACCAAAAAGCCAACCCTGAATAATATCATCCCTTGTTTGAAAATCCCTTTGAGCCTATTATCCTATTCTTTGTTTAAACTCATTACAAGCCTGAAAGTGAAAAACAATGTTATCATCCATTCATAAGATTGAAATAGTCTTGTTTGAAGTTGTGTGGGGTTGAATAACTATAGTTGTGATATTTCATTCAAAAGTTGACAGAAAAAGAAAAAAATATATGTAGAAAAAGAAGAACTTTTTTTTAAAAAAATAAGTGGAAAAAGCAAAGAAGGATGTCATTACATTTTCCTTCTGAAAAAAAAGAGAATAAAAAGATAAAAGAGAAGAAAAATCGTAGAAAAGTTGTTGTTTGAAAGTGGATGAATGTAGTTCAACTCCCGCAAGTTCTTTCATGTCTCTTTTTTCCCTTTGAATCTTAGCCTAGTACCCCTTAGGATTTATCTCACCCATACCCTGGCCAAGTTACAACCAAATAAAAGTCATTTGGATCTTTATGTGGATGTAATTCAATTATGGATGTTAGATCTTTTCAAGCTTATAGCAGTAATCTATTTCATGATGTGCTTTGAGTGTAAATAGTCTACCTAAACACTTGAGAGCTTAGTGAATTTTATCTTGTGAGGATCTTGCTGCTTTTGATGTACTCTTTGGTAATCTGTTTTTCATATTTGATTTGAATGTCACAAAAGAGTTACTTACTAATGTCATTTTTTTGAAGCTTAGACTTAAATTTTTGCTTGCACTTTGTATCTTGATAACCTTTGGAATTGCACGTTTTGTTTGTTCTTATTTTTTTCTGTCTTGAATTTTGAATTTATAATATTGCTCAGAGTGCAAAAGTTCAAGTTGGAGGAATTTGACCAGTGCATTTTGATGCATCTTCTTCTACTACTATACTTAGGCAAATCTATAGTTTATTCAATTATTTTTACTATTTTAGTGTGTTTTTATATTTAATTTTATTTTTTGGCTTTATTTTATTTTCGTACTTTATTTTCAGCATAAATAGTTATTTGATACTTTGTCACTATGCAGATCATAACTTGAGTTACGAGAATTGAATTGACACGTTCTAATAGGCATTGGAAAGTTGAAAGGTTGAGATAAAAGTTTCATGTTGAAGCCAGAAGCTGATTCAGAGTGAAGAAGGATCGAATAATTCATTTTAGTTCCAGACTTAAGAAAATACTTAGTTTTTGGGTCAACTTTGTATTTTTTCGGGTCGGTTGTTATTAGGACTGAATTCCTTTTCTTTATTTAAACAACTTAGTAGTTTTAGGATTGAGGGATTTAATATTCAGAAATAGAGAATATGGCATACAAATACCATGAAGAGCTAATTCCCAAAGAGTTGATTTGCTGTATTCGAATTCCACTTTGAGGTTTTTTTTTTATTTCAGTTTAATTTTGATTTCTTTTCAATCCTTCATATAAACTCGTTTGCTTAATTCGATTACTTTCATTTGCTTAATTAGATTGTTTCTTATAGGATAGAGTTGATTAAATTTGATTGTTTGTATGATCCTTAACTATAATCACGTTAGCATAGCTTTTTCGCTATTGTGTTCAATTAAGTCCCGTTTGCATAATTCACGTCTGCTTAAATTCGTTTGTTTAATTCGGAAATTAGGAACATACATCGTATAATACCAAATGCGTTTGTCATTGGGTATTGTAATCGAATGAGAATCGAATCCGCTAGGGACTTGAAATTACAAGAATCGATGATAAGTCGAAAATTGATACAGTAAATTAGCTTATTTATCAATTTTATTTTTATCTTTAATCATCTTCGACTTAAGTTCTAAACCTTAAAAACCCCTTTATTTTTATTCGTCTAGTTACAACATTCAAGAGTCCTTGTCATACGACATTCGAGTGTCGCTTCCGTTTTACTACACTTTTAAACTCATTTTTTCCCTGTGTGCGACAATGAATCACTTGTCCTTTTCTTGTTGTCCTTGGCGGACTTTAATAGTCATCCTTTCTTTATCAGTCCCTTAATTGCATCTTTCAGGTGGATGCAATCATCTGTGTTATGGTCATGGCCTTTATGGAAACAAAAATACATAGATTTAACTGTTCAGGAGGACTTTCTAACCAGGTATGGGTTCTTGATCCCGACTTCTTTGAACTTCTTGTTTGAATATTCTCTAAAAAACTTATCTCTCGTGAATTGTTAAATGGAGTATAGCCATCAAACCTGATTACATTACAAGCACCATATCCAATAACTAGAGTAGTGGAACATCACCATATTCACCCACTGGCTAACCATGACAACTCAATATGCCTTACACTGAATCACTGAGGCATATCAAATAACCTCACGACGTATACCGGGAAAACTTACATGCCATACACTAGATCATGAGATAAGCTCCACGTCTACACGACCAAACCACCAAGATAATATCCATATCCTTCCATGAATAATTTTCTCCATTATTTAGGAGTATCAGAATAATGAGGTATTCCTCTATCGGGGTCATTTGGATACCTCTCATATCCTCAAAGTATTAAGAAAAAACACAAATTATTTAGTAAGTTACCAAGATAATCACTCATCCTTCAATTAGATAATTGTAATGATTCCTTGTCTAGGATTGTAATATATCAATCACGTGAGACGTCTCCTCACATTCACTTTTTTATACCCAATATCGTTCTAAGATGTTATCACGACACAAATCTTTCATCTCAATTAGTATCTTAAGCAATTTAGGCCTCATACTCAAGTTATAATGCATATCTTAAAGTATCCTAACATAGAAGGCGTCTTAATTATAAGATGTCTAGCTCTTGCAGGGCAAGTTCCATGTTCACCCTTAATAGAACTCATGCCCATCATCATGTCATTGATGTCCCTAATCATCAACAACATACATACGAGACTTAAACATGGAAGAAATGAAGCTTACACATGATTATGGGAAAATTATAGGCTGACCGTAATACTGATTATAGTCGTAAAACATGAGCCAATTAGTATTACGGGTTGGTCGTAATATTGATTACGGGTGTAAAATGTCTAGTGCCTAAATTCCTACATTTTCGTCCCTTTTCCCAACATGGTACATCCTATATTACGAATTGACCGTAATTATACGCTACATCCCTAAAATGCCCAAAATCCTTGCCTCTTCACCTACACGCTCAAACAGTCCAACCAACTCTCAATCTCCTTTAAATTTGACCTTTCTATGAACCCTAAACATGTATTTAGCATCAAACCACATAAAAGTATAGCATAATCCTTTCACCTGATCATATCTCACATACAAATTGATCAACTAATCTACATGCAAAATTTTCTAATTTTTAAACTCAAGATCAAACCTAGGCTAAGAGATTCCACCTTTTTTCCTTGCTTCTGATTTCAAGGAGAATATTTGACTTTATTCAGCAGTTGATCTCGATGCTTCCACTTCAAGCCCTCGACTTTCCAATTGTATGACCACTTCCTATTTTCCTCAAGAAAATGACTTGATTTCTTCAACTTGGTTGCTTCCTTTAGAGGGAGAAGAAAGAGAGAGTCTGAGTTTTACTTTTGAAGAGAGAAAACGGAAAGAAGGGAATGAAATAATTCTCATATCTTTCTCTTTTTATACCTTTATACTAAAATGATTGAATTGCCATTTTTTTAGGTTTTATTTCCATTTACCCTTGAGGCATCCTACTCACCTACAAATGGAGATATTGAGATTAAGTGACAATTTATAAGGATATGTGATATTACAAATGCAACCTAGGGTGAAGCTACAACATATGAGATAAGTGATAGAGGTGTACATCAATATAGAGACTGAAACAAGGCCATATTGATAGTGGCATGCTTATACATGTCATACCAAAATTAAGAAAGATGTAGAAAACATATGTGATATTGTAGTTATTTGTTTCAAATAAATGAAGATAAAGTTTTGAGCCAATGGTTGAAAACTTCAACTTGTCCATCAGTTTTTGAATGATATGTATTGCTTAAAGCCAATGCAGTAATCAAATAATTGTGTAATTCCTTTAAAACATTGCAATGTCTGAAACCATGTTGGTGAATAGTCCAATTGTTTGAGATTTTAGGATTAATATAGATGTTATTAAGGTTGTTGTTGATGATATTTATTTCAAGAAAATTGTTGGAAGTCTAATGTATCTTACCGTTATAAGATCACATACCATTTTTAGTGTCAGCTTAATTAGCAGGTATATGTTAAAACCAACTGAGTTTCATTTACAATCTACTAAAATGATATTAAGGTATTTAAAAAGAAAAACTATTAGCTATGAGATATTCTACAAGAAAGTAGGGGAAACTACTTGCTTGCTTTTACGGATTCTGATTATGTAGAAGATAAAGAAGATTCTAAAAGCATATAAGATTATGTTTTCATATTAAGTTCAGGAGTACTGTCATGGATGTTAAAGAAGCAACCAACTGTCACTCTCTTAACAACTGAAGTCAAATTTATGGTGTGTGGAGCAATTGCATGTCAAGTTGTGCGGATGAGAAGAATTTTGAGAAATTTAAGTCATTATCAATAAAATTACATTGTCATCATGTGTGATAACAACTCAACAATCAAACTTTAAAAAAATCCTGTAATATATGGAATGAGGAAACATCTCAAGAGCAAATTGCAAAGTGGATAACTAAAGTTTTGAAGCTTGAGCTGAAGTTAAGAAAAAAGATGAAAATGTTTGATTTTAATAAGGGAAGAAATTAAATAATATTTTTTGTTGTTTTTTACTTTATTGTTATACGTTATAGGAATGATAATCTTGTTGTATTTATTTGTTCTGGTCTTTAAAAACTAATCTCTTATTTGATTACACAATCAAATCAAAGTTGTTTTAATTGACAATGTATGAATTTTCTATTAACACATGTATTCAATAAATAAAACTCATTTTATAAAAAAAAATGTACCTAATAATTTCTGACAGTTGAGAAAAAGCAGGGGTATAGTATGGGGGTACACACGAGTATGTTGTAGTTTATTTATTTTTATCAAATGAAATGACAGTTAATAGGGCCCAGAATAATTAAAAATCCGGTCCAGTATGGTTGTAAAACGAAATAATCAAAATAACGAATAAAAACCGCCGTTGCCGGGGATCGAACCCGGGTCACCCGCGTGACAGGCGGGAATACTTACCACTATACTACAACGACATGTTGTTGTTGTCGTTTTGGTATAATATTATACATTAATTAATCCATCGTCATCAATAGTGAAACTAATAGCATCCCATCTCATACCCTTGTAACATTCACCTGTGCTTTTTATTATTGGTCTTTTTCCGAATTTTTTAAAACTTGAATCTTGATTGAGATGTATATTAGCATAATATAATTCATTTATTTATTTTTATAAATAGTATTTGAAATGTTTCATATAAATTTTAAATTTATTTACATTTCAATAATTATTTTAAAGTATAACATATGAAAATGAACTTCTAAATTTAATATCTCATCAAATATAATGTTATTTACAAAATATTTTCTTACAAAATAAATCATATTATTTTCTTCCTTAAAGTCATTAGTAGGCTGACAATAAATCGAACTAACTCAAATATAGTTTGAAACTCGATTCGATGATTTATTGAATATGAGTAAAAAAATTAAGTTCGTTAACTAAAAGAGTTGAACTTAATTACATAATTCGATTCGTTAGTTTCATGAGTCAAATCCATTATATTTGAGAAGAGTTATATTGACTCTAAGAGCAGGTTTGAAAATCTACTCCAAATCTTAACCCAATATTTTATTTTAAACTAATTATTTGAATTGATCATTTATATTCTCAAATGAATAAAATATTTCTAAAAATAATTATACAAATAAAACCAACATCATATAAATAATGTTTTTTAAGAAAATAATAAATAAAATCAACATACAAATAACTAATTTTAGCCTTTTTTGTTATTACTAAAATTCACCCAATATAGAAATGACTGGCATTTCAAATATTATTTATAGTATTAGGGAATTAAGGGTTAAGAATATAATTCTTTATGTCAAATCACCATTTTGACAGAGTCTGTTGTTGCTGAAATGCTCTGTGCAAAATTTGTATACCTGTCGAAATGTCGAAGAAGTGTGTCTTCGACAAAAATTTAAGACTTAGCTTTTTTTGGTGTTTTTAGTTGAGTTAGGTTAGTTGGAGATTGCTTGATGTGCAAACAATCTCAACCTATAAATAGGAAGGAACCCTATCATTGTAATAATACAGTTGTATAAAGAAAAATTAAATAAACTTCAGTACGAATGCAAAGAAAAACTTTGTAGAAATATTATCCCGCTTCCCTTTTTATCTCAAACCCTAATTCATCTTTTCCTTTCTTCTTTAATAGTCGTAGTGCAGCGGAATTATCTTGCAACTAAGGTGTGGTTGATTCACTTAAGTGAAAAGTGAAGAACAAGAGGCATAATCAATCAGAAGAATTGATTCTTGTCCGTCAAGATTGATTCAGAATTCTCCATATTTTTGGTGTAATTCCAACATTAAGAAATTCGTCGAATTCCAACATCTGGTATCTAGAGCACTAGTTGAGTGATTCTTGGGCAGCATAGCGCGATGAATCGTCCGAACGAGCATTTTCTAACGAGTCTTCCAATTCTAAATGGTAAGAATTATGATAATTGGTCTAGTCAGATGATGATCATATTATGTTATCAAGACACGTGGGATCTTGTGAAGGAAGGGGTAACGCCAATTGCAGAAAACGCGGCGGATGAAGAAAATGCTGCACACAAATAATTGAAGAAGAAAGATTATAAAGCTCCCTTTATAATTTATCAATGTGTTGATCCATACTATTTTGAAAAGTCGAGTGATGTTGAACCAACGAAAGAAGCATGGGAAATTTTGTAGAAATCGTTTGGAGGCACTAGGAAGGTGAAAGATGTGAGGTTATAAACTCACAAAAGAACATATGAATTGCTTCACATGAGAGTAAGTGAAAGCATAACTGAGTTTTTCACTAGGATTATGGAACTGGTGAATCAAATCAAGGTATGTGGAGAAGTTTTGATATCAAGATCGGTTGTCGCAAAGATCTTGAGGTTATTGGATCCAAAATTCGATCACGTGGTAATACCCATAGAAGAATCGAAAGACTTCTCAATATTGAAAAAGGAAGAGCTTCAAGGAACGCTTGAATCTCATCAACAAAGAATGGTCAAAAGAGCTGTAAGCAAGTCGAAGAATGATGTGGATTTGCAGGCGCAATCAACAAGAGGAAAGAAAGGCCAAGGAAAATGGTTTGACAAAAAAGGTAGAAGAGGCTACAATAATTCGATTGGTAGAGGAAACCAGCAAGAAGGAAATTATTCGAATCAAATAAGACCCCCATACCAAAGCAACCACAGAGGTGGTGTTACAAGTAGAGGAAGAGGTGGTGAACGAAACCCTGACAAACGTCACATTCAGTGACAAACGTTGAATCAAAGTATGAACACTACTTTAGTGATTGTCCTGAAAAACAAAAGAATTAAGAAAAAATGATGCAAAGCTCACAAATCATGAAGAAAAGGAGATGTTGATGATGGTCACAACAAGAGATGGAGAAAGCTTCAAGGACCAATGGTACTTGAACTCATGATGCTCATCACACATGACTAGTAGGAAAGATTGGTTTGTCAACATAAAACCCTTGATGAAGAACATGGTGAAATTTTCAAATGACAATAGTCTATCCATTTAAGGTATTGGTGATGTTCTGATTATGAGGATAGATGGTAAAAGGTTAGTAATTTCTAATGTATTGTATATACCATACATAAAAAGTAATTTGCTCAGTATAAGGGAGTTGCCCGAAAAGAATTACAAAGTGTCGAATGAAGATAAGATGATGAGAGTTCTCGACCCAGGTGGATGGTTAATCTTGAAGGCTCCTATGTATGAGAATATAACCTTCAAGATTTATTTTAATGTGATGGAGCACAAGTGCCTAACAATTGCAGTTAGCAGGGATGAATGGATATGTCACTGTAGACTTGGCCATCTCAACTTCAAAGACATCAGAGATCTAAAAAAAAGAAATATGGTTTTTGGATTACCTGAAATTTACATTCCAAATGAAGTGTGTGAGGAATATGTGCAGGCAAAGCAACACAAGAACATATTCATCAAGGATGCAGAAAGCAAGTTTAAGGAAATTCTTGAAATCATATACTCTGATGTATGTGGCCTTATCCAGGTGGATTCGTTTGGAGGTAACATATACTTTGTAACATTCATACATGATTTTAACCGAAAACCATGAACTTACCTGATCAAGAAGAAAAGTGAAGTGATTGAGGTATTTTCCAAGTTTAAATATATGTTCGAAAGACAAAGTGGTCAAAAGCTCAAGATTCTAAAGATTGGTGGTTGTGGAGAATATGTGTCTAAATACTTCGACACGTTATGTGAGAAAGAATAGATTGTACATGAGGTAGTGCCACCATACACTCCACAACAAAATAAAACTGTTGAAAGGAAGAATAGAACCATCACGAATATGGTGAGAATTCTATTGAAAGGCAAACATCTACCCAAAGAATTATTGGGAGAAGTTGTGTCGACTGCAACGTACATTTTAAGCAGATGTCTGACGAAAAAGCTAAAAGGAATAACGTTATAAGAATGTTGGTATGGTATCAAGCCTAACTTAAGTCATCTGAAAGTATTTGGATCTATAGCACATAGATATGTGCTTGATCAGTTGAGAAGAAAACTTAATGATAAGTTGAATCAAACAATTCTAATAGGATATCATTCGACTAGTGGATACAAGTTGTTCGACCCAGTGAGCAAACAAGTAGTGATCAACAAGGACGTGATCATATATGAGCTTAAGGAATGGGAATGGATTGAAATTGTAAAGAAGGTTTCAATGAGAATATTATATTAATAACCATCAAGTGAAGTCAAAAGAGAAGTTTGACAAGAAGAAGTCAGAGGCTAAGCAAGCACGAAGAGACCTCAAAGAATAAGACATATGCCTGCAAGGTTGCAGGAATGTGTGATTATATAAAATGATGTGGTTAATGATGAAGGTGAGTTGGTATACTATGCTTTCTATGAAGATGTCGAACCAGTCAATGCAGCTGAGGCATTTAAGGATTCGACATTGATGAGAGCGATGAATAAGGAACTAGAGTCCATAAAAGTCAACAACAGTTGGTCACTTGTCGAATTGCCTCAAGGCAAGAAAGAAGTCGATGTGAAGTGGACATACAAAGTGAAGTTAAATCCCAAAGGAGAAGTAACTCGACAAAAGGCAAGACTTATGGCAAAAAGATTTCTTCAGAAATAAGGAATCAACTTCAACGAGGTCTTTGCACCTGTTGCTAGGATTGCAACAATCAGTTTGATTATTGGTGTAGCAAACATGAATAACTGGCATGTGTCATATGGATGTGAAATATGAATTCATGAATGGACCTTTAGATGATGAGGTTTATGTTACACAACCAATTAGGAAAAGAATATGCATTCATGAAACATGCATTCATGTAGAAGCCGAAAAGGTATCACATCTAGCAGCGACGAAGAGGATACTAAGGTATCTCAAAAGAACTCTCGACTATGAAATTCTATTTCCTGCATCTAATGAAGGAAAAGAATGCAAGATAGTGGGTTACACCGACTCAAGTTGGTGTAGTGACGTTGAGGATAAAAAAATCATAACTGGTTAAATGTTTATGCTAGGTGGTGCACCAGTTGCTTATAACTAAAGAAAAGAACCAGTAGTATCACTGACATTGTGTGAAGTATAGTACATAGTTTCTTCACTCTGTGCATGTCAAGCAACATAGATGGTGATTTTGGTCAAAGAAATTACAGAGAAGAATCATTGATCAATTACCATGAAGATTGATAACATGTCTGCTATCAATTTGTTGAAGAATACGATAGCACGTGGAAGAAGCAAACATATCAAAATGAGGTTCCATTATCTTTGAAAGCAAGTAGCAAATGGGAAGATGAACTTGGAACACTGTACAATTGAGAATCAAATTGCAGACATCATGACAAAATATGCACATGTAGAAGTGTTCAAAAGACTAAGAACAATGATGAATGTAGATAACTCAATCACAATGAATTATATGGTGTATTGAGAATATAATTTTGTGTAAAAGCACTATATTGGTAGAATCTACTATTGTCAAAATGCTCTGCGCATAATTTGTATAGTTATCAAAATCTTAACTTTATTATTTGTTTTTAGCTGAGTTAAGTTAGTTGGAGATTGCTTGGTGTGCAAGAAATCTCAGCATATAAATAGGGAGGTACCATATCATTGTAATATGCAGTTACATAGAGAAAAGATTAAATAAACTTCATTTTGAAGGCATAAATGAGATTAAGGAATGGGAATGGATTAAAAATACAAATAAGGATTCAGTGAGAATCTTATGTGAAAAATTAGCAAGTGAAGTTGAAATAGAAGTTCGACAATAAGAAGTCAGAGGTCAAGCAAGCACAAGCAGACCTCAAAGAACAAGACAAATGCATGTAAGGTTCCAGGAATGTGTGATTACATCAGATGATATGGTCAATGATGAAGGTGAGAAGGTACAATATGATTTCTATGCAGTTGTCAAACCAGTCAACATAACTGAGGCATTGAAGGATTCGACGTGGATGAAAGCGACGAATGAGTAACTAGAGTCCATCAAAGTCAATGTCACTTGGTCACTTGTCGAATTAAATCAAGGCAAGAAATAAATCGATGTGAAGTGGGTATACAAGGTGAAGCTAAATCCCAAAGGAGAAGTAACTCGACACAAGGTAGGACTTATGGCGAAAAGGATTCGACATTGATGAGGCATTTAAGGATTCGACATTGATGAGGCATTTATGATTTGGGCAACATTTCATACTTCCTTGTTATCGAATTATACAAGAGTAGTAGAGGCCTGATGATGTATCAAAGAAGATATGCAAATGAAATACTTAAAAGATTTAAGATGGAAGACTACAATGCAATTTCGACACCTGTTGAACCAGAACTGCATTTGTCAAAAAACTCAAATGAAGATGATGTCGACCCAACACAGTATAAAAGACTTATTGGGTCATTAAGATACCTTTGTTGCCTAAGGCCTGATCTAGCATACAATGTATGTATGGTGAGTAGATTCATGCAGAAGCCAAAGGTATCACATATAGCAGTGACGAAGAGGATACTAAGGTATCTCAAAGGAACTCTGTGCATGGTCAAGCAACGTGGATGGTGAATTTGGTCAAAGAAATTTTAGGGAAGAATCATAGATAAATCACCATGAATATCGACAACATGTCTGCTATCAATTTAGAAAAGAGTTTGATAGAACATGGAAGAAGCGAACACATCGAAATGAGGTTCCATTATCTTTGAGAGAAAGTTGCAAATGGGAAGCTGAACTTAGAATACCACCGAGATGAGAATTAGATTTTAGACATCATGAAAAAAGGTGTGCATGTAGAAGTGTTTAAAAGACTAAGAATAATGATGAATGTAATAGCTTAGACATAATGAATTGTTCAAAGGAAATGCATGTTGTGATCAGCAGATGATGCAGATGTCTTGTGAATGTATTGATTCATTGATTGAAGGATAATGAATATATAATCAGATGTAAAGTGATCAACTCTTGGACTCTTTGCTTCTATTTATTAGTCATAATGACAATCAAGACCTCACAAAGATTCAGATGACAACAATACTCTTGATTGTCTTCCCTTTAAACCTATAAAACATAATGCAATGGATGATACACTGAGACTAAGAAACCAAATCTTTTGACTTCTTAATCAACAGATGACTGACTGAATGTCATCAAGACCAGATAAAATGCCCAAACTCTTAACTTTTCATCTAAAATATGATGAATGCTTTTGACGGATGAAATGCATGATCAAATGAAATGATTACACTATGTTGATGCAGGTGAAAAACTCGGGGTAAAATTTAGGGTATGACAACTATAATTATTATGATAAAATAATTTTTTTGTATGATATTAGATTTTGTTCAAGTATTGGTTGTGTGAATACATTATATAGAAATAAAATAAGTTATTTCGTCAGATTTTCAAAATAGGATCGAAGAGAGTTATAGTTTAGACTCTAACTTGATAGATTGAAAAGAGTTTACAAATATATAATATCAATTGTATTTCTATACTTGAGGGACCACATAATAGAGAATGGTAATTTTGGATGAAAATTCAATCTTCCCCATAAAAGGAACTATTTTACCGAAAAGAAAGCATGCTTTATTGACAATAACATGTGTGTGTGGTTTGTTATGCATTGTTATGAAAATACATATTGTAGTAACCTCGTCAAGTCATGTGTAGTTCAAAGTGCTGAGTATCTAGACATTATACTAGAATGGTTTATGGCTCATGGAACAAACTAAAAGGATAATTTAAAGCTTATAACTCACTTCACAAGGTGATCCAAGGTGGTGAAGCTTATGGTAAAGCTACAAGTCAGTTGAGTAGCTATTTACTTTTGATGATAACAACACTTGAAGTCAAGCAACTACGAAAGACAACTCAAGCGATCAAATATGTACAAGATGGTTGATAAAGCTAGCCTCCCGAATCAAGATATACTCTTGAAGATCAAGACATCTATTTAAAGTTAACACTATGGTCAAACAAATTTCAAGTGAAGGCTTCAATTTCAAGGATCACCGATGGTTCGACTTTTCTACTCTCTAATGTTGGTATTCAACACGAAAACATATCAATCCCCATTAATAATATTCATGTGTCTTGTATGATTCTAAATTTAAAGATAAAGATTCCAAGACTTGAAGCTTTAGAGTTGTGAAATAGAGGAAGTGTGAAAGAACGCTTGGTTTTGTCTATCTGAGTGAATAGTGTCTTGTAAAGACACGAGAGTATTTCTCGAAATGCTATGGCTAAATCACACACACACACTAAAAACTTTTGAGAATCCTTTCATATTTTATTTAATCACCAAAAAAATGTTTTTAGGGTCTAGCCAATCAATTAAGAGAGTGTCTAATTTATTAAAAGACATTTTCTAATAGAATAATCGATTAAATTATATATTTAATCAATTAGATCATCTTTAGTTAAGTCTAAAATTGATGGAGACGGTCTCTTAATGGTTGGTAACATCTATATATAAAAACCTTCCAATTATGACCTTAATAATCACATATTTAAGGTGTGTCATCGATTAGCCTAGTCAATTATGACATTGAATAAGCCTGTGGATTATTTCCAAATTTATACCACACCTTGGCCTATAAATGGAGAGATTCTCTATCACTTTTTCATATCCATAAAATGAGTTAAAATCTCACTTTTAATTTCTTTCATCATTTCTCAAAATCTTTATTTCTCTCTCACATATATTTACCCATAGTGCTTCGAGAGTATTCTTAAGTAACTGAGGTTCATTGTTATGGGTGAGGGATGAATTATAAACTTACCAATACTATATTATCTCTTGAGTAAATAATTCTTGAATTGGAAGTTGTCATATTGGTTGCGAGCCAAATGAGCTAAAAGCTCTTGTATTTTTGGGGGATTGTCTTAGGAAGTCTTAGTTCGGTTCATAACTTTCACCTTGAAGAAAAATATCTCTTTTGGTTTGTGAAGATTAGCCACTAAAAATCTCTACAACAGTTCTTGAGATCATCCTAATTAAAGCTTTATTAGTTCGAGATCAGCCTTGCTCAAATCTCTCTTGGTTTATGAGTTATGTTTGACATAAAAGCTTAGTAGGTTTGAGATTAGCCCAATAAAAAATATCATTTTGGTTCATGGTCAGCCTGTGTAAAACCCCATTTTAGTTTGGAGGATAGCCAACTCAAAAATCTGTCTTAGTTTGAGATCAACCAATGTAAAATCTCTATTTGATTTGGATACTAACTTCCATAAGCCTTGTTCATTTTTTGGTTTGGAGACTAACCGCTCTATGCCTTGTTTTCTATTTGGTTTGGATACTAGCCACTTTAAATATTGTTTGATGTTTGGTTAGAACTTAGCTTGAAAATTTCATTTTCTTGTATAAGGAGGTTCGCGGGCTCACCCTTCTAAAAGCTCTTAAGTTTATTGAATACTCTCAAGACCAATTCTTGGGGACATGAGTAGTTTACCTTAGGGATGAATGTGTATAATTCTCTGGTATCCTTTCTTCTATCTTACCTCTTTTACTTTCCAATAATTTCATTTTCTTTGGTCTTCCGCTACCTATTTATTCATTTATTTTATAAAATGTTTTCAAACTTACAAATGATTTTATTTTAAACCAAAGTTTTTCAACCTCCACAATTCACCCCCTCTTGTGTATGGATTCACATGTCCAACAAGTGACATCAGAGACTAACTCCTACTTAAAAACTAACCATATCAGGAGGAAGATGACATCAAACATTTCTTTCAACAATATGACTTTCCTAAACACACCTCCACCGTTTAATAGTGATATGTTTGAATTGTGTAAAGTTAGAGTTAAAATATTCATTTAAAGTTTTATTATTGAATTGTGGGAAACATTAATCAATGGTTTGTTTATCTCTATTCACAATGTTAATGGTGATGTAGTAGATAAACCTGATTTCCTTCGATCTGAATAAAACAAGAGATAATTTACAATTGATTTCAAAGCTACAAACTTTTTAGTTATGTCTTTAAATGAAATTCAATTTATGTATGTCCTTAATTGTAATTCTACCAAGGAAATGTGGGACACTCTTGAAATGATCTATGGAGTATTTTCAAGTATTGAACAAGAGAGAGTGAACATAAGAGATGAAAAACTAGATGAATATGAATGTTACTTTCATATATGGTGTTCAAACTTTAGAAATCTTGGAAGCTATATTATAATATTTGTCTCTAATAAATATCTAAGAGTTAAGAGTTGGAATAAAATTTTTGATCCAATCCTTAAATTGAAAGGTGGGAATGCCTATAATTTTTAGAGAAATCCCAAGAAGGAAGAAATCATCGAGAAAATTAATGAGTTAATTCAACTATTAAAAGATAAAAGGATGATCTCAAACCTAGAATAATCTATAACAACTTTATCAAATAACTCTTTTGAAGAAGAAGAAGAAGAAGAAGAAAAGTCATCTCCAATAGTTTCTTTTGAAAGAACAATACCAGTGAACGAATGATCCTCAGAAGATTCAATGTCTAATAATGGAGAAACTTCATTAAGGAGAAATTATGAATAATATGAAAAAGTTCCATCCAATGGAATATTTTAAAAAAGAAACGCGAAAGAAGTCTCAATAAGCAATGTCATCAGAGATTCAACATCGAGGAGAGATCTGGAAGTATCAACCTTTGGTAGAATCTTAGAATATCCTTCATCAAATAAAGAAGACGAGCAAGTTTTCTTGAAAGCCTATCTCGAAAAAGATGATTGTGAGGTAAAAAATTTATCATATAGTCAAAATTTTAAATTAAATACAAAGTTAGTTGAGAAACATGATAAGATTGAAAAAAATAACATAGATCTTAAAGACTACGTTGAGTTTCTAAAGAATAACAATGACATGCTAATATATGAAAGGGATAATCTTAGAAACCAAGATAGTAAATGTGAGACTTATGCCTCAATGAAAAAGGAAGTGAAATTTTTTCATGAAACCCTAAGTAAAGGAGAAATAAAATCTATATTTGATTTTATCAAATAAAAGGTCTTCTATAAATAAAATTGGATTAGGTTTTAAGAAGAATAGATCACTTAGGAAAAGCTTAAATAGGAATAAATTGAATATACCTATCTATAAATGCTTATTTTGTAATAGGTTTAGCCATTTATAGATCTCCTATTATGATAAACTAAGAAGGTATAAAGGTAGTAATCATAGACGTCTAAGAACTACTTACACACCAAAACCTAAAGAGATTTGGGTATCAAAGGTGAAGATTTGACTTGTTTTGTCTAACTCCTCGATTCTATTTAAATTATTTTTTGTAACTTAATTATCTGATAGATGTGTTCATGTTGTGTTGATTGGTGTTTTGATGAGTCGTGTACCCTTGGTGTTGGATAGTTGCCTTAGATTTATATGAATTAAGGTGTTGGGGAGTATATGAGTAAAAGTGTAGAAAGGATGGTGTGGTGAGTAAAACTAATTGATTAGATTAGTTATTATTATTTTAATTAATTAATATTATATGTATATTAATTTAATTATTTAATTTGAGTGGATTATTATTATTATTATTAAGGAAATATTGATAATACAATAAGTTAATAAAATAATAGGAATTATAATATATGGAATATAGAAAATGGGAATTGGGATAGAAACTTATAATACATAACTTTTGGGAGAAAATAGGAGAAGCAGAGAAAAAAAGAAGAAGAGGTTGGGGCTCAAGGGGAGATTCATCATAGTTGAAGGTTAAAGAAGTTATTGCTAGGAACTCTAAGGTAAGAGTGGGGTTATGATTATCTAAGGGTTAACATGATGATGGTGGGTAGATTATGCCATGTCGATTTTGTATTTTCTTCTCTATGTTGAATTGTGTGAATGATGAATGTTGAATTGTATGAATGATGAAAATATTGTTGTTAAACCCATGAAATTTGATTGGACTGTGTGATTTAAAAGTTATGTGAATTGATGTGGTTTCGGGTCAGAGTTAGAATGATGAATTGTTGTAGTTGTTGTTGTTGTTGTAAGATTTGGGGTACATATGAACTGATGATAATGAATGGGTTTTTATGCTAATATGTGATATAATGTGAATTTTCTGTTTTATAAATTTAATAGTTATAGTATGTCAAATTCTGAGATCAGAGGTTTTTACGGAATCAAAATCGGAGTTCCGGAAGGCCTCCAACAGCGAAAAATAAGTTTCTAGGTTGTTCTTCGAAACTGTAAGAGGTTATCGATCTAAGTCTAACCGGCTATCACTTGAAAAATAGGTTTCTAGACTGTTTTTGAGCTCATAACCGGTTACCGATTTGAGCATAACCAGTTACCACTGTTACGTGAAAAATTGGAAAATTAAAAATGACGTAACTTGAGCTCTGTAACTCCGTTTGACGCGCGGTTTGAAGCGTCAAAAAGTTGAGTGTGTACTGTCGTTTAAAATTGGTTTATGTACCTAAAATTGAATATTTTTTGGGTGATTGTGTTGATATACATTATACTATTTATGCGGTGGCCTGACATAACCTTAAATGCATTATTGTTGCTTATTATGTTGTATGTTAAATTTGTTGAGTTGTATAACATTTGTTTGATGCATGATGGCCAATATTGGTGGCATATATTGACTATGGAGGTGAGTCTTTGTGCATGATGTTGTTGTTGCACGTGTTGTATGTTGCATGCATTCATGTTGTTGGATAAATGGTCAGTTATTGGTGAGCCTCAAATCCCATTGTGTGGATTGGGCAGATAGCTGATTTCAGAGGTGATGAAATCAGTGAGACGTTATTGGAGGCGATGGTAGCGAATTGATGACTCTGATCCTAGGAGGTGACGATCTAAGTGGTGAACCCGAGCGTTCACGTATTGGTACCACATGCATTGAGTCGAGTTGTTGAGTCTCATTGCACCGTACATTGGTTGCATTTATTATTATGTTGAATGGTTGGTTATGATAATATTATCTCAGATGATTAATTATGTTGTTGTTATGTTGGATGGTTGTTGTGATTCTATTATGTGTGAATAGCCATTGTATGGATTAGGTGGAGTTGTGTTGTGGAATGGTGACGTGCATGTGATAATATGATGCTTACTTATTATCATGATTTCCTTTATATAATCATGATATCAAACCCCTTCTTTTTGAATGTTTCCTCCACATGGGTAACATGCAGATAATCCATAGTAGGAGCTCAGATACAAGTGGAAAATAAATTCTTTCGTTGTATTTTAGTGTCGGTGTCTGATCTGATGTGTAACACCAAGGAATTTGGAACGTTGTGTCTTTCATTATTCTTTAACATTTCTTATAATGACATGTTATGTTGATGTTGGATATGTGAGTTAACTGTTTGTTATTGTTGTTTCGCTGCTATTTAATAAAAGTTAACATTCAGAATTGTAGTTATTACTACTATTTTTATAACTGTCAAGTGTTACATGTCTTTTCGATTGATCAAGTTGATTGTATGTTGTAGTGTAGCATCCTAAATTGCATGTTAAATTGTTGTACTCTGATAAATGTTTTAAATTTATGCGGGGGGAAATTAAGGGTGTTACGTAGTGGTATCAGAGCAGGTCCATCCGTCCGGCCAGGTTGTTTAATTATGTTTGTTCCCTAGTATGCGACATATGTATGAGAACACTATCGATGCTTGTTTTGTTTTCCATTTGTAGGTTGGGAATGAAACAAGTGGGGGAGAAGCGTCTACTTCTCTTGGATGTTCCAATTGTATAGAGCTTGGATATCATGTTGTTGCATGTAAGAGTGTAGTGTTGACTAGTTCAACTGTTTTAAGAATGTTGTGTTTTTCCTGAACCCTAAGAGAGGTTGGATTCGAGGATGGTGTCGGTTAGAAAAATGGTGTGATCCTTGAGGGAAGACGATCAGGTGTTCTCGTTATCTGTTTCCTTATGAGGGGGGAGGTGATGTTTTGGCTAGAGATTAGTTGTTGGTGTGTTGAGTATCCTAACGTGTTCCATGAGGATGTGTACGATTTGTATTTTGTTGGAACAAGTTGACGTTATTCTTGGAATGAATTGGTTGGAGTTAAATCAAGTGTTTACCAATTGTTTTGATAAGTTGGTGTGATGTGCCACTGATTGTAAGAGCTCAGGCAATGTCGAAGTTGTGTTGTTCCTAACACTGATGATGTAAGGGATTCGAGATTTCTCTCTGTTGGTCAAGTTGGGATGTCTTTAGGGAAAACAATTTGTTATTGTTGATGTTGCTTATCATAGAGTAGAGAGCAATATGAAGGCTAATGTTACGCCAGTGGTGTGTCATTCTTGATGTTTTCCTGAAGATATCTGCGACTTTCCTCTAGAGCGTAAATCGGAGTTTGATAGAGGTGAAAAGTTGACATTTGTATCAACTAAGCAAGTGAGAGAGTTCGTGAAGGATAAGGCCCAAGTGTTTGTGATGTTAGCTTCGTTGGAAGCCAGAGGAAAATGAGTAGTTCATGATCTTCTTGTGGTGTGTGAATTTCTGAAAGTGTTTCCAGATGATATCCGTGATTTTCCGTTAGAGTATGAAGTGGAGTTTACTATTGACTCAGTACCCGATACTAGTTAGGTGTTGATGACTCCTTATAGGATGTATGCTTCAGAGTTGGGTGAATTGAAAAAGCAACAGGAAGATCTGCTTGAGAAGGAGTTTGTTCGTCCGAGTGTTTCACTGTGGGATGCTCCGGTGTTGTTAGTGAAGAAGAAGTACAATAGTATGAGGGTATGTATGGAACATGTGAGAACTGTATTGTAGATATTGAAAGAGAACCAGTTGTGTGCAAAGTTTTCCAAGTGTGAGTTCTGCTTAAGAAAAGTGAGTTTCCTTGGTCATGTGATTCTAATGGTGGTGTAGTTATGAATCCATCAAGGATAGATGTTGTGTTACAATGGGAGACTTCGAAGTCTGTCATTGAGATTAAAAGTTTTCTTGGATTGGTTGGTTACTACAGGAAGTTCATTGAAGGTTTTTCAAAGTTATCATTGTCGTTAACTCAGTTGACTCGAAAGGAATTAACCTATGCATGATCTTGAGTTGGCAACAATGGTATTCATGTTAAATATTTGGAGGCACTACCTGTTTGGCTTCAAATTCAAAGTGTTCAGTGATCACAAAAGTTTGAAATATTTATTTGATCAGAAGAGTTGAATATGAGGCAGAGGAGATGGCTTGAACTTCTGAAGGATTATGATTTTGGTTTAAGTTACCATCCTGGTAAGGCTAATGTCGTAGATGATGCATCGAGTAGGAAGTATTTGCACATGTCAATGCTTATGGTTTGAGAGTTGGAATTGATTGAGCAATTCAAAGATATGAGTTTAGTATGTGAAAAAACTCCTAATAGTGTGAAGTTTGGTATGTTGAAACTGACCAGTAGTATTCTTGACGAGATCAGAAAAGGACACAAGATCGACTTGGAATTGATTAACCAGTTAGTGTTGAGCAATCAAGGTGAAGGTGGTGACTTCAATATTGACGAGAATGGTGTGATGAGATTCAGAGATGTAATTTTTGTTCCATATATATTTGAACTTAAGAAGAGTGTTCTTGAGGAAGGACATCGTTGTAAGCTAAGTATCCATCCGAGTGCGACCAAAATGTATCAAGACTTGAAGAAGATGTTTCAGTGGCCAGGGATGAAGAAAGAGATTGTTGAATTCGTATGCGCTTGTTTGACTTGCTAGAAAAGCCAAAGATTGAATATCAGAAGTCGTTGGGTATTATGCAACTATTGAATATTCCTGAATGGAAATGAGATAGTATTTCCATGGATTTTGTAACAGGTTTGCCGAAGACTTCGAAGGGATGCGATTTAATTTGGGTGATTGTTGATAGATTTCCCAAATCAACTCATTTCATACCGATGAGGATCAATTATCCTTTGCAGAAGCTAACTGAGTTGTATATTTAAGGAGATTATGAAGTTGCATGGTAGTCCTTAGAATATTATGTCAGATAGAGATCCGAGATTTACATCAAGATTCCGGGAGAGTTTGTAAGTTATGTTTGGAACCAAACTGAAGTTGAGTTCTGCTTATCATCTACAGACGGAAGGTCAAACATAGAGGACTATCCAGTCTTTTGAGGATTTGTTGAGGGCTTGTGTGCTAGAACAAGAAGGTGATTGGGATGGCTACTTGTCGTTGATTGAGTTTACCCATAATATCAATTTCCATTATAGTATTGGAATGACACCTTTTTAAGCCTTGTATGGTCGAAGGTGTATGACACCTTTGTGTTGGCATGAATCTGGTGAGAGTGTAGTGCTTGGACTCGAGACTGTCCAACAGGCTACTAAGAAGGTGAAGCTGATTCCGGAGAAGATGAAAGCTTCGTAGAGTAAGAAGAAAAGATACCATGATAAGAGGAGAAAGGATCTTGAGTTTCAAGAGGGAGACCATGTATTCTTGAGAGTCACTCGTGTGACCAGTGTAGGACGTGCTTTGAAGTCGAGGAAGCTTACTCCTTGGTTTATTGGTTCGTATCAAATATCCGAACGAGTTGGACTTGTTGCTTATAGAGTGGCGTTGCCACCGAATTTGTCAAATCTGCATGATGTGTTCTATGTTTCACAAATTCGGAAGTATGTTTTGGATTTGTCGCATGTGATTTCGATGGATGATATTCATGTGAGGTATAATCTTACAGTTGAGGCTCTACCTATAAGGATTGATGATCGAGAACTGATCTAGTTCAGAGGTAAAGAGATTGCTCTCATGAAGGTAGTATGGGAAGACGCTGCCGGAGGAGATATGACTTGGGAGTTGGGGAGTAGGATGCGAGACTCGTATCCAGAGTTGTTTACATCAAGTAAATTTTGAGGGCGAAAATATTCTAAGTGGGAGAGAGTTGTAACACCCCGACTTTATTTAAATTATTTTTCGTAATTTAATTATGTGATAGATGTGGTTGTGCTGTGTCAATTGATGTTTTGATGAGTTGTGTACCCTTGGTGCGGGGCAGTTGCCTTAGATTTATATTAATCGAGGTGTTAGGGGAGTCTATGAGCAAAAGTGTAGAAAAGGTGGTGTGATGAGTAAAATTAATTAATCATATTAATTATTATTTATTTAATTAGTTAATTAATATTATATGTATATTAATTTAATTATTTAATTTGAGTGGATTATTATTATTATTATTACTATTATTATCATTCAGAAAATAATGATAATATAATAAGTTAATAAATAATAGGAATTATAATATAAGGATTATAGAAAAGGGAATTGGGATAGAAACTCAGAGTACATAACTTTTGGGAGAAAAGAGGAGAAGGAGAGAAAGAGAGAAGAAGAGGTTGGGGCTCAAGGGGAGATTCACCATTGTTGAAGGTTAAAGAAACTATTGCTAGGAACTCTAAGGTAAAGGTGGGATTCTAATTATCTAAAGGTTAATATGATGATGATTGGTAGATTATGCCATGTAGGTTTTGTGTTTTCTTCTCTATGTTAAATTGTGGGGATGATGAATATTAAATTGTCTGAATGATGAAAATGTTGTTGTTAAACCCATAAAATTTGATTGGATTGTGTGATGTAAAATTTATGTGAATTGATGTGGTTTCGGGTCAGAGTTTGAATGATGAATTGTTGCAATTATTGTTGTTGGAAGATTTGGGGTACATATGAATTAATGAGAATGGATGTTTTTTTATGCTAATATGTGATATAATGTGAATTTTCCGTTTTAATCATTGAATAATTATAGTATATCAAATAATGAGATTGAAGGTTTTTACGGAATCGAAATTGGAAGTCCGGAAGGCCTCAATCGATGAAAAATAAGTTTATAGGTTATTCTTCGGACCTATAACCGGTTACCGATTTGAGTGTAATCGGTTACCACTTGAAAAATAGGTTTTTGGGTTGTTTTTAAACTCGTATCTGGTTACCGATTTGAGCGTAAGTGGTTACCACTCTTACATGAAAAATTGGGAAATTGAAAATGACATAACTTAAGCTCCGTAACTCCATTTGACGCGTGGTTCAGAGTGTCGGAAAGCTGAGAGTGTGTACTATCATTTAAAATAGGTTTTAGTAGAAATTGAATATTTTTCTGAGTGATGATGTTGATATGCATTGTACTATTTATATGGTGGCGTGATATAATCTTAAATGCATTGTTGTTGCTTATTATGTTGTATGCTAACAACTAACAAGTAATAAAGACTAAATACACAGTTAATTATACAACAATCTCACTCACTTGCATTGATAGCTCTCTATTTATCATCAAGGGAGTAATGTAATTTTTGTTTTCACTTGCTCCACCTATTAATAAAAAGAAGAATTTAGTTTTAAAAATTATCAATGCTATTTTTAAAAGTTTATATTATACTTAATAATCAAAAGAGAGCATATTACCTTAGGTTTGTTCCTAATTCCATGCAATATTCGAAGCCAATCACCACCACAAATTAAAGCTTCGACAGTAGATGAACTTAAAGAAGCTCGAAATGAATCGATAACTCTCCCTCCGGCGCTAAAGGTTGACTCCGAAGCCACAGTAGATATTGGAATGGCAAGAACATCTGCTGCCATATGGGACAACACTCTATATTTTCCACAATTCAATTTCCACCATTCCAAGGCACAGAATGACATATGGTCGTTATCTTTAGGTTTGTAAGTTAGCTCATTCAAATACTCTTCAATTTCAGATTTTACAGCAGGAATTGCTTGTTGTTCTTCGATATAATTCATTAACAATGACCACCCTGAGGATTTTTGTGACTCCAAAATAAGCCCATTTTGATCAACACCACTTCTACTAGATCCTTCTTCACTATGCTCATTAAGTATATCAGCATACTCTTTGTACATATCATCAAGCGCGATACACACATTTTCTATATTTTTTCTAGCATCAACTTCCGGATAAATTAAGGGAAAACACATGTTAACACCCATCATTTTGATCCTAGGGTCCAAAACAGAAGCAAGCGACATAACAAGATTACATTGGCTCCAATATTTGTCAAATTTTCCCTTCATCGCTTTTGCCATTTCTTTCATAAAATCATATTCATCTTGGATAGCTTGATCTAAAACTAGTTTGATTCGAAATACCTCAGCAAGATATAAGTTAGCAGTTGGATATTCACTACCTGAAATAATATTTGTAACAACATTAAATACCTCTAGCAACTTGGAAACTTTTTCAACCTTTTCCCAATCATCATCATCTGGAAGAGTTGTATAGCTTGGTTCTCGATCTTGAAAACGAGGGAAGACTTCTTTGAACTGCATTGCAACTAACAACATTTGATAGGTGGAGTTCCAACGAGTAGGGCAATCAAGAATTAATTTTTTACCACCAAGCTTTAGTTGTTGAACTATTTGTGAGAATGTTTGCAACCTTGCTTCAGACTGATTGATGAACTTCACACTTTCACGCACGTCTTCAACTATTTTTGCTATTTTCCCAATACCATCTTGAACAAGCAAATTTAGTATATGCGCACAACAACGCACATGAAATAAATTTCCATCTAACACTAATTTCCGGTGCCTTAAAATCAGAACTTTTAACTCTTTCAAACATCTATCGTTGTAATGTGCATTATCCACTGACACACTAAATATTTTATTTTCAATACCCCAATCTTTAAGACATTTGAAGATAGCATCAACAATATCAACACCACGCCGAGGAGGAGGAACATGAACAAAACTAAGAATGCGTTTCTGCAAAACCCAGTCAGCATCAATGAAATGGCCAGTTAACACCATGTATTCTATCTTCTGATTTTGTGACTTCCATAAATCAGTGGTTAATCAAATCTTATTTACTATCCTTAAAGTAGACTTCAACTTTTTTCCTTCAGCTTCATAAACAACAATACAATCATTCTTCAATGTCTTCCGACTAATTTTCTCATATGAAATATTATAACACTTCATCATAAAATGAAAACCTTCTTCCTCAACAATACTAAATGCATGTTCATGCATCATAATCCAATGTGCGGTGGCTTCTCGTTGTCTTTCATGGTCATATTTACCTCCTGAATTCATTAGTAGTGGTCCAGAAAGCTTCTCACCAATCTTGCTTTTTGTTGGCTGAAAGTTTAATTTTTTTTGTTGTGCTACTAGCTTCTTGTAAACATGACATGTTTGTTTTAAATGCCTCATCAAATGACTGGTTGATCCACTAGCAACAACAGAATAATTGTTTTTACAGTGTATACATTGCCATTTTTTTCCATTCTTTAATTCCACTTTTTTGAAGTGATCCCAAACTAGAGAAGTTTTCTTCCTCTTGGACTTTTGAATAACAATGTCACTGCTCTCAACATTTTCTTCATTCACAACTTCATTTGCCGGTGTTGATTCATTTGTTAGTGGTTCTTCATTAGTATTTGCATTTAAATCAATGATAGGATTCAATACATTTAAACACTCTTCTCCATCTTTTGGTGGTGATTGTGAATCTCCCAATGATTCAAGTGAGGTACTATATGACATATCTACAATAGAAAAATAAATAAAACCACAAGTTCCATTAAAAAAATCATTAAAATTTTTAAATAGAACATAATAAAAAAATTCTCATAACAGAGTTATATATTTAGTTCAAACCAAGAAAAATAGATTCAGAAAGAACATATACAAAACAAAGAAAATAAATAAAATCCTCATAACAAAGTTATAGTTCATTATATACAGGAAGAACATATTCAACATATTCAGAACACAGTAAAAAATGACAAAGCTACTAAAACAATCACATGATGAGAATAATAATATTTACCTCCATTGAAAAAAATTGTTGAATCTGGAAGAAAGAGTTAAAGTTTTTTTTCTTCAAAATAGAGAACAAAGACTGAAAATACGTAATATGAAGGATGAAGGAAGTTCTCTAAAACCTAAAATCTAAAAAGGAATACTAAAGGTTTTGCTTTTGGAAAATGCAATACTAATAAATGGGCATATTTAAAATCTTAAAAATAGTTAATAATAATAATAAAGTCAAAAATAATATAAAAGGATACAAATTAAATCATATAAATGATACAATATTTAAAAAACGTTATTTTTAAAGTGGTAGTTTAAAAAACAAATTTAGAAGTAGTTTAAAATGACACTTTAAAATTAAAAGTCACGGTGCATTATGTTTTTTTTTTGAGTTAGAAGTATTTTACTTTGTATAAAAAAATGTCACAAGTATTTTTTAAAATATTTAATTTGATAAGTTAAAAGGTTAAAATCTATACATTATTTTTTCAAATGATACTATTGAGATATATGATTTAAAAATATTATATATATATATATATATATATATATATATATATATATATATATATATATATATATATATATATATATATATATATATATATATATATGTTTTAACATTTCTTATAATGACATGTGAGTTAACTGTTTGTTATTATTGTTCTGCTACTATTTAATAAAAGTTAACATTCATACATGTAGTTAATACTACTATTTTTATAACTGTCAAGTGTTACATGTCTTTTCGATTGAGCAGGTTGATTGTATGTTGTAGTGTAGCAGCCTAAATTGCATGTTGAATTGTTGTACTCTAATAAATGTTTTAAATTTACGCAGGGGCAAATTTAGGATGTTACATTTTGCTGGGATGCTTTGCAGCTTTAATGAAGTCTTCATGCGTGTTAAATTAAGATGTGAAAAACAAATGTATACATTGGGTATGAAAATATAAGATCTTATCTGATGGCATTTAATAATTCTAATGCTTATGATCTAAGTATACTCGTGGATGTTGTATATCAATGGACATGATTAAAGCATTTTTATTGAGGATGCTTCTTAATAATTATAATGATCTATGATGATCATTTAACCTCTTAGTAAGTTGAGAAGATACATCTCTAATGGATTTATCTGTCTCATTATTTAAGTCGAGACTTGATTCAAATAGTTAGAAGAAAAGGATTTATGACAATGCCTTCTCATTCCCTCGAAAGGAGGAGCTTTCTCAAGTCCACTTGGGATTTAAGGTGGTTTACTTTTTAGATATTGAAAAATAGGAAAACTATAATTAACCCTCTAAATAAGTGGTTTATTATTTGCCAATCAATTAATTTTCTTTATCATTGATAAAATATTTGAGTTTTTAGCATTTTAGGAGAAAGGGGTGCAATCTCAAACAAAAAGTGATGTCAAATATAGCTAAACACTCAAATATTTTAGATTTGGTATCCTTCATGTGGACACCCCACTTTGCTACAATCAATTATCCTTCATATTTCCAGCTTTCTTGGAGTCTTTGAAATATCTTGCATGTTGAGTTTTTGAATATACTCATGAAGTCTTTGAATATATTGCATGTTAACACACCCTTATCATTTCTTCTTTTGAGGATTCCACTGGATGAAATCTATTCTTCACATTCTCTTCTTGACGGAGTTTCTCCATTAGACGTTGAATCTTTTGAGGACCGTTCAACCATTGAGACTGTTTGTTTGGAGGAGATTATTGGACTTGATTCTTCTTTAAAGGAGTTTGTTGACGAATTAGAGAAGTAATCTTATAGATTTAAGTTCATGCCTTCATCCTTTATCATTTGAATCAACTCATTCAATTTCTTGATGATTTCTTCCTTCTTGGATTTTGAAAATTGTAAACATTTCCATCTCTTGATTTAACGATTCGACCAAGTTTCTAAATCTAGTTCTTAACTTTAAGATATTTTTTAGTGATTAAGGCTCTAAGATTATTTTCAAAATAGTGTAGATAAATATTATTCCTTCTCCTAATGTAACAAGTAACTCAATGTATTCCTACAAACAAGTTATAATGTCGTTGAAGGTCTATAAGTCGGATCCTTTATTGGGTCACACTTTCTCCTTCTTCAATCCTATATTCTCAAGATATCCAAGTACTAGATATTGTAGGAGCTTCCACCATCAATCAACACTCGAGATACATATAAATTAGTGATTATGGCCTTTATTACAAAAGGTAATACCTCATTCGAGATCCCTTCTATCTTCTAGTTGAGGTGTTTTTGTCCTTCTTGTTGACATTCATGAACTCAGAAATCTTCCACTTTACTGTACCTTTGGATGGGTCACTCGCCCATTGGGGCACCATTTGTTATGGAAGCAATGTACTTGATTTTCCGATTGTTCTCTTCTTCCTCCCCACTACTGGTATCTTTTCCCTTTGACCTTACAACAAATTTGACCATTTTCTTAAGGGACTATTTCTTCTTCGAGGAGTCTTCCTGTTAATCAGTGCATTTTTATGCACCTTTTTCTACTATTGTACTTAGGAAAATCTATAGTTTATTCTATTATTTTTAATATTTTAGTGTCTTTTTATATTTAAGTTTATTTTTGGATTTATTTTATTTCCGTACTTTATTTTTAGCATAAATAGTTATTTGATACCTTGTCACTATGAGATCATGACTTGAGTTACGAGAATTAGATTGACGCGTTCTAATAGGTGTTAGAAAGCTAAGAGGTTAAGCTAAAAGCTTCATGTTGAAGTCAGAACCTGATTCGGAATGAAGAAGGGTCGAATAATTCGTTTTACTTCCAGACTTAAGAAAATACTTAGCTTTTGGGTCGGTTTTGTATTTTTTCGGGTCGGTTGTTATTAGACCTGAATTCCCTTGCTCTATTTAAACAACTTAGTAGTTTAGGATTGAGGGATTCAACATTCATGAAATAGAGAATAGGGCATACAAATACCATGAAGATCTAATTCCCAAAGAGTTGATCTGCTATATTCGAATTCCACTTTGAGGTTTTTATTAATTTTAGTTTAATTTCGATTTCTTTTCAATTCTTCCTATAAACTCGTTTGCTTAATTCGATTACTTTCTGTCGCACCTCGAAAAAATGGGGATACGACTTCAAAGCGAAGCGCGATCGCACGCTCGCAATGATGAACTGAACAGAGTCGCCACCGAACTTTATTTATTCCTAAAAAGGAAAGGGGAAATATCGATAAAACCCAAGACAAAGAAAGGATAAGATATGGTCATCGCAACCAATATCAGGGTTCGGGAGTCGATTACGCAAGGGGAAGGTATTAACACCCCTCACGTCCGTTGTACTCAACGGGAACCATTAGGTCAGTTGTGTGCGTTAGTGTTAGTTGAAATGTTAGGCTTTTCGATTTATTAGGTGGGAAAGAAAGAAAGGATGAGAAGAGAATGTTTTTGGATTTTTTAACGAAGGACTAAACCTAAGTTTTTTATTAGTGGGCCTGACAAGATTTGAAAATCCTGCTCCTACGTATCTCAAAAGAGAAATCAAGGCTTACGTAGTTCTGGGTAGAAGATGTTTGTTTGTTGGTCGATTTTAGCGAAAGCTATATTGTATTAATCGACGAAAACATTGTTTCACCCAAAACAAATGAGGAGTGGACGCATACCACACATCGAACGGATTTATAAATCTACATTCGGAAAAGCGTCACTTATCTCTACTCAACAATCGTGGCCGAAACATTGTTTTGTATCACTTAAGACAATATATCTTTTGTTTATGAAAAAGGTTTTTGATCAATCGCACGGCGGCGAGAAAAGCGTTTGATTGGTTGGATGTATTTTGAGTGATGGCGAGGACTTGGATGAGCGAGATATACATCTCGAATCCTAGTCTCAGGAGTGCACGGTATACACCATGTTCCATTTCCATCTTTATTGAAAAAGTATTAAGGTAGGAATTAGGTATTTTGAAGTTTGAAAGACGAGTACTTGTGACCTACAAGCTCTTACAGCTTGGGTCTAATACTCGGGACTACGTCTGGACATTCCACCCAGGCAGTCTGTTTCTTTCCAATATTGCTAAGAAAATGATTCGAATATTTATGAGTGTTTTGGAGAGAAGACGAATATTTATGGCTTGCAAGCTCTTATAGCTTGAGCCTAATATTCGGGATTACAACTGGATATTCCCTCCGGGTAATCTTTTTCTTCCAACTTTATTAAGAAGATGGTTTGAGATATTTACAGGTGTTTTTGGAAGAAGACGAATATTTATGGCTTGCAAGCTCTTACAGCTTGAGCCTAATATTCGGGATTACGACTGGACATTCCATCCAGGTAACCTTTTTCTTCACGTTTTATTTAGAAAACGATTTGAATATTAGAGTGTTAAAGTGAAGACGAATATTAACGGCTTGCAAGCTCTTACAGCTTGAGCCTAATATCCGGGATTACGACTGGACATTCCATCCAGGTAACCTTTTTCTTCACGTTTTATTTAGAAAATGATTTGAATATTAGATTAAAACAACTAAAGTACCGAGGTTTGAAATTATTGAAAGTTAAGTTGATGTTGCTTAAGAGCTCATTGTAAGAAGGCCCAAGAGTAAGCCATGTGAGGTTGATGGCGATGCTTAAAAGCAATCGACTTACAAGGGTATAAAAATGGGCTCGACATTGAATCGAGAAAAAATGTGATTTTAATAACTTAAAATGGTTTTGAATGAATGATGCAATTAAAAGAAAACAAATCTATGTTATGATAATGAAACTATGAATATAACAAAGCATAAACATAAAAAATGTTAAAAGAAAAAAAAAACACTACACATGGGTATCAAACTCACTCCACTAAAGATCATACAAACCACCCCTTTCCACCAAACCACCTATGACTAGTTATTATTTTAATACTAATTTAGATATATAAACCAAGATAAATTAAAAGAGTTAAATTAAAAAAACTAATAAAAAAGAAAATCTGTTGGACTACCCTAATTAAACCCAGCCGCTTGGCTGTTGGGTTTTTCAATGGGAATATGAATTGAAAAGGAGGAAACATTTATTAACTATTTAGGAAGTTTAAACAAAATTTTTAATGGTTTCAAAAACTTATTCTGTTTAAAACGAATTAAAGAAAAAGAAAAACAAATTGGAATAGTAACAAATCGTTCTTTCCCAATCTCACTTTTTCTCTCACACTCTCAAACAAAACTCACAGTCGCGTCCCTCTCAATCTCACTCAGAAACCTCAAGATTTTTCTCTCTCGCTCTCAACCGCTATCCCTCAACCTCATGAATCTCTCTCACTCACTCTCAGCAAAACTCACAGTTTTAAAGGAATCTGAAGTTTACCTCCGGTGGCGATTTGGTAGTGACGATGACGATGAAGCCTAAACTTCACTCTTTCCTCTCTAATCCAGGTATGTTTCGATTTTGGGGTTAGGGTTCTTGGTCGAATTTGGTCCGCCTCCCTTTTTTCTCAAATTTTTTCGTCCCCTTTACTGATTCGCCTCTCCCTATTTATGTTCACAGCTTAGGGTTTCGAATTGGTCCCCTGGGTTCCCAAAAGAGTATCTCTGTAAAACTCCTTTTGATGCTCAGAAATTGGGTTGTCCTGTTTAATGCTAAAACCGAAAACGGTATTCTGAACTTAGCTTTCTCCTTGAATTTTGTCCTAATTGCAATTTGGGAATTTTCGAATCTTTACTGCCTTGGCTAATTAGTTTGTGTTTTTTATTACTGCAGTGAAATGGTGAAAACGTGAGGAGCTTGGTTTTGTTGGTTCAGAGTTTCATATTCGAAACCAAGATTTGTTATGCGTTCAGCTCAAAATTCTTTGTGACACCCTGTTACGATATGCAACTCGGTTCAATCAGTGCGATTTGGTACAGTTCAAGCACAACTTCGGTGCGATTTATAGTTTGTTTTGTGTTTCAAATTCTTCTCCTTCTCCATCGTGATGTTGTTGCTGATTGAAGCTCTATTTTGCCTTGTGAATTGACGTTTCATAACTTACATACCAAGTGTTGGGTGAAATGTATGAACCGAAATCTTTCGCTTTTCTATCTTGGAATTTCTTGATTGCAGGTCTGTGACATTGTTATCGTGCTGTGGTCAATTATGGTCGGAGAATTTTTGGAGAATTGGTGTTGTATCAACCATTTTGCAACTTGCACACTAAATGTTTGGTAAAATTCCTTAACCAAGTTTCTTTTCTTTTTTCTGTTTCGATTTCTTGTGATTAGGATACTGAATTGTTGTGCTATTGGTGATGATTGTTGTTAGGTGAACTCTTGTGATGCAATATTTGTTTTTCAAACTCTAACCTCCTCCCTTTTTGGTGTGATATGTTGGAAAGGTTTTAAGTTGCTGCAAGCTTGTTGTGGTTGCGTTTGTGGCACCGTACTGCATGAACTGGCATTATGATCACTGCTGGACGATGCCATTGCAGGGTGCCTGCTTCGATGTGCTGTCTAATTGAGTTTTCTTCAGTTTGGTTTCGCAGGTTCTGCCGTTGATGTGTTTCCGTTGCCGTTGGAGTTGGCTGATGTTGTACTTGGTTACGTGTTTCAACTCGCGGCTGGTGTGCGCCCGTTTTATTTTTGTGGTAGCTGGGAGGAGGCCTTGTTTCCGTCAATGTCTATTTGGTGGTAGTGAGATACTTTTGCCATGGGCTGCTTGTGAAGTTCTTGTTATGATAAATTCCTGCACGGCTACTGTTATGCTAACTATTGGTTTGACATGGTTCGCTAGTGAATTGTGAGGTGATATTGTCGGTCTGTTGTCATGTTATGGATGTTCATGCAACGCATGTCCATTAGTCATCATAACTTGATCCGGCCGTGCAATAATCGCATTTTCTTTCTTGAGAGGAACAGAATCATAGTCATTAAAATGGGACCAGCCAACAAGTACGCATCGGCATATTCAACAATCTCGGCATAGAATGCAATCCTCACAGCATCCAAATAAGTTCCAACTTTATGAGAATGATGATCTGGAACCATCGTTTTAACCAATGGCATCACAACTAGCATGCAATCCCTCGCATCAGCTAGTTTGACAAAGGTGCCAGCTGCTGGCTACCATGAGCTTAGGAACATCTACTAGTGCTGGTTTCAGTGCTTGGTTTAGAAACTCTGAATTTGGTAGGCGGCAAAGTTGCTAGATTTAGGATTATTTGTGTTAGCTTTTTGTGTGTTGTATTGTCATGAAGGTTCTATTTTGTGAATTTGAAAATTGGATGTAACAAATGAGAATCCACTGTAATTTCGGGAATTGCCCAAGGTTGTAGCAGCTTTGAAATGTTAATGTGTTGGTTTGAATTTTGCATTTCGTTTCAAATATTATAATCAAAGGTCCGTGAAATGAAGCAATGGCTTTGGTTTGAATGAGTCACGGTTTGTAATTAGGATGCTTTTACTTGGTGAAATATGGTTTACTGTTGTAGAAATGGACGTGCATTTGGGAGAAACATGTATGTATGAATATGGTTTTTGGAAATGCTTGAAAGCTAAATATTATTGAATGTTATGAAACGGGTGTATGTGCTATTTTGATTTGGGATGAACTATGGATGGAAAATGGATCATGTTTGGTTATAAAATGGATTTTTAGAAATAATCCAAGACTAATTTAAATATCAATTTAAATAATAATAAAGAATCAGTAAAAACCAAATTAAAATCAAATTAATTCATAATTTGTTAAAATTACTTTGATATCAATTCTAACATTTATTTGAAAATTAAAATCAATTAGAGTTTGAATCATTAGTAAAAATAACAATTAAAATTAAATTGAAATTTGGAATTAAACTTAATTTGAAATTAAAATCAAATTGAAAAATTAAAAAAGTCAAATGATTAAAATCCATTTTATAATCAAAAGCACCATGATCAAAAAGGCATAGACAATGACCAATGTGTAACAAAAATATGGATTTGGGAATGAATGTATGCAAATGAACCTTAGGGCAAGTGCCAAAAAAATGAAAAAAATGGAAAAAATTCAGGACCAAAATCGGGGTATGACAGTTACCCCTATTTAAGCGTCTTCAACTAGAGAATATGAAGCAGGACACTCTTCATATGATCATAGTGGGAGATGGTTAAATACTAAGAAGACCCGGATTTTGATCCTGAATCCCTATGACATGATGTGATATGATATGATATGATATGATATGACATGATATGATATGCATGGATGCATGATTCTCTTTTTTTGTGATTTTTAATTTCATCTGCTAGGGATATGGTGGACCCTTAACAGGAGATGCTACTTAGACAGACCAAACTGTGGGGAATGCTGATGGTCTACAGGAAGACAGGCAAATGGTAAGAAAACAACTTGCTGGGGAAGACAGTCCTGCTGGAGAATCAGACACACACTGGGGAGTAATCGAAGTGGAATTTGATAAGCAGTACTCAGAATACAAGGGATTTCGGTAGTAAGTTCACATATGACTTACTAAACCCGAATAAAGGAAAAGATGCTACAACAAGTTCATATATGACCTGACCACGCTGGGGAATATCAAGAAGTTCTGACAGCAGGTTCAGGTATGACCTAACAAACTCAGAAAAATTCAAGAAGAGTGTACCAACAGGTTCATATATGACATGATAATACTGGAATGAAAGCTCATCAGTAGGTTCATATATGACTTGACAACACTGGAACAATCATAGAGAAAGACCCTTCAGAACAGGTTCAAGTATGACCTGATACCGGAATAAAAGCTCAACAACAGGTTCATATATGACCTGAATAGTATTGAACAAACAGAGAAAAAAAATCTTTAGTACAGGTTCATGTATGACCTGATACCGGAATAAAGCTCAACAACAGGTTCATATATGACCTGAATAGTATTGAACAAAATGAAAAAACTTCAGAACAGGTTCATGTATGACCTGATACCGGAATAAAGCTCAACAACAGGTTCATATATGACCTGAATGGTATTGAACAAACAGAGCAAAAATCTTCAGTACAGGTTCATGTATGACCTGATACCGGAATAAAGCTCAACAACAGGTTCATATATGACCTGAATGGTATTGAACAAACAGAGAAAAAATCTTCAGTACAGGTTCATGTATGACCTGACACCGGAATAAGGCTCAACAACAGGTTCATACATGACCTGAATAACATTGAACAAAAATTAGAAAAACTCTTCAGAGCAAGTTCAAGTATGACCTGACCCCGGAATAAAAGTTCAACAACAGGTTCATATATGACCTGAATAGTATTGAACAAAACTTGGAAAAAGCTCTTCAGAGCAGGTTCAAGTATGACCTGACCCCGGAATAAAAGCTCAACAACAGGTTCATATATGACCTGAATAGTATTGAACAAAAATTGGATTTGAAAATGACTGCGAAAACCGGATGTGGGTTTAAGGGCACCAAATACAAACTGGAATCAAAGGTCAAAGGATCATAGGATCGACAACAAGACCTGGGTCAATGCAAAATGAGCACGAAGTACATTTCGGCTATGCATGATTTGAATTTCCTTTTATGCATGATATATGAATGATCATGATTATGAGAATGCTGACACTAGGCAGACTGGGAGTTTGTAGGGACTGTTATGGAAGCTCATGATTCCTCAACACCGAGAACTCAACCAAATATTTTATGATAGATGTTGTCAAAGGAGGATTCTATCCAGTTTGATGACCACAACTTTGCCAATGGGATCCTTTTGGAGGATTAATGAATCGTGTTAGCATAATTTTCGGGCACTCGTCTTAAACTCAATAGTTGTTGACGTATGGCAGAATTTGTTTGAGCAGTTTGAAAGCACGAAGAAAGAGGTTCTGCCCCTCTGTGGCTCATCTTGCCCCAGTTTGTTGGGTCTTTGAAAATGTTCACCTTGAAAGTGGATTTGGAAACAACTTTCCATGAGACTACCTCGAGATGGCTTGCCCCAAGTGTTTGAAACTTGCAGTGGTCTGAACTTGACTAACCAAATGTTGGAATGGCAGACTCTTGGTTAACTGTCCTTTGGATAGTTGGACTCATTGAGCTCTGAGTTTGCTTGCCCCAGTCTAAGTCTTGAAGCAAATTACTCTTGGCTAACTGAACCATGGAGTGATTGGACTTACTGAGCTCTGAGGTGGCTTGCCCCGGTCTGATTCTTGAAGCAGATTACTCTTGGCTAGATGACCCTTAGGGTGATTAGCTCGAATTAGCTGATGCTCAAAGTGATTTCCCCTGAATAGAATTCTTTCACTCCATCAAGTTCTTCGACTGTGTATTGAATTTCTTTGATGCTAAGTGTTGACTCGCAAATAAGATTGTTCATTCAAAAATGGTAATTTTAATTCAATGCTTATGCAAAATTTGAAATCAAAATTTATTGATATGATGGGTGAAATATAGTGAGCGGGTCAATGATAAGAACACAATGATGATCTAGTCACTCACAGTGTGCAAGTTGGTGCCATCAAATGATTTACAAAAATTGTTTGGAGTCAAGTTAACACAAACTTGTTATAGTATGCTTTCAAAATAAACCCTGCCTCAATTAGGTCTTTTAAGGGTTGTAACGTGGTCTGGTTCGCGGTTTCTTGAAACAAAAGGATATAAGGCTCAAAATTTGTTTTTACCCACCCCTTCTTCTTGATGATCTCCAGTTTCTACGTTCAGTTAATTCGATACACGCATCCGACTTCCAAGATGGTTCGAAGGTGTGATGAGGGTTCAAGACGAATTTTCTTGAAATGGCAGTCACCTTATTTTGTTTTTGTCGAGGATTTAATGACCTCTTTTGATTGATTTATTTTATCCCTAATTTTGCCTGGACCGCTTCTCTGAAGCTTTTAGCCCATCGGGATGCCCTAACTTTTGCCCTAGTCATCTTGTGGTATTTGACCTAGTGGGCTTTTTTCTATTTTTTTAAAGGTGTTGACTGCCACATTATTGGTGGATGAGGATCAACCAACACTAATTTTAGCTTTTCTTAACTTCTTCGACACTTCAACATGTGCGCGAAGGATAACACGTGGTTGAACCTAATTGGAGGGTGTTCATATGGACGATTTTTTTGAAAGATCGAATGCACGATCAAACTATCTGAACACAACTACCCTGCCCCAGGTTAAGATTAAGGGTTTTAGATCCGAAATAAACACCAACTTCTAGGCTCAAAGTGGTTGTCTAAGGATTAACTCCTTATCACTCTAGTGTTTGGGGATTTGAAACAATGCTTTACATCATCGACAAGGTTTTACTCAAAAGCATACCACAACAATTTCAGGTGTTTCGTTTTCATCATCCTCCTTCCAATCTTGTTAACACAACGGTTTGATAAAAAAATGAATGAGAGGAGTATTTTTGTTTTTAACATAAATGAGAAACGAGTGAATACGAATGGATTAATTCAAAAGATGCATAAACATTTCATTAATCTTACCAATTCAAAGAAAACAACAATGCTTAAAAGCAATTAATAATCAACATTCAAAGAAACTACAAAAGAAGTGTTGAAACAGCCAAATGATTGCCAGCTTTGGGGAATTGACTTCTTCAAACTTGAAGATTGGGATCAACAAGCTTTTTGACATTGGCATGATGATTTTCAAATTCCTTTCCTTCATTCTCATCGTTGAACGCAACCCTCTTGGATCCACTACTCACTTCTCCTTTTCTTTCATTGGTATGGGTCGTGACATTGGAAATCCAAGACGGTATCTCAATGCTCTTACCAGGAAACAATGATAGCTCATTAGCCACATCCCTGACATCTTCCTTGTGGTACAAAACCTTGAGGGGTCTCAAGGGTCCTTTCCCTTTCTCATTACCTGGCTCAGAAATCAAGGTATATGTACCTGAGCCTTCCTCCTTGAGTGTTAGTGACCTTATGTCAATCAATCCTTGCAACTTGAGCTTAAAACTCTTGCATTCCTCGATGGAGTGTCCCATTGTCCCAGTATGGTATTCGCACTTGACCTTGGGATGATCTTCTTCAAAGATTAAGCTCTTTTTGTTAATCAACCCTCGCACCAAGGCTTTCAGCGCTAAGCAAGAATCCAGGTCATGTCCCAATGCTCCTTTATGGAATTCACATGTTGCATTTGGATTGTACCATGACATGTATGGTGATACAGGTGTGAGAGCTCGAGGAGTCACCAAAGCATTTTGGATCAGTTGCGGGTAGAGCTTGCTATATGGCACTGGAATTGAGTCATTATGATCCTTGTTCCTCTTGTTCTGATTCTGATTTTTGTTCTGAACCTGACTTCGGTGATTTTGAGGAGGAATAGCCAGAGGATGTTGATGATGACGTCTTGAGGGAGGTCCATATACTGGTAAATAAGGAGTTGCCACATAGAACTTCCCTTGACTTGGGGTAACACCAGATGGGTGCGGGGTAGTAGCTCTCTTTGTTGCAGCAGTGTATATTGGGTGACCCTCTTTTCTCAACAAGACTTGCAGGGTTTCCAAGACCCATCTCATTTGGCTCTTCAAAAGATTAAGTTCCCCCTTCAGTGCTTCTTGGCTTTTCCTTAGCTCGTCCATCATCTCCTGAGACATGGTTCTTTGTTCTAAACGCGTGTTGAGAATCACTTTGCTTCACGGACAAAAGATGGATAAGTTTTTTTGGTATTTTGTCTGGAGAATGACATGCATTATGATGCGATGCAAATGCAATGGAATGCGAATGAATGCAATGCAAGCCATGCACATTTGTTTTTTTCATACACGGGTTCAAAAGTCTGAGGTACTGATGAATCTAATTGTTTTCCAAGAATAGGTTCTCACCGGGTAAGATCTAAGGTTTTGTTACAAAGGATTCCCAGAGTCATTGATTCACAAGAATGTTTGACGCTTACGGGAAATACTTTCCGGTCGTCAACTCCATCAAGGGAATCTATTCTGGGTGAGGTTCTCGTACCGACCCTTACGAAGTATTCACCTCGGGAGTCCGTACTACGCAACCAATCGACTGGGTTCTAGACGGGGTACTCAGAGTCATGGATTCAAAAGATTGTTTGACGCTTACGGAAAATACTTTCCGATCGTCAACTCCATCTAGAGAATCTATTCTGAGCGAGGTTCTCGTATCGATCCTTACGAAGCATCCACCTCGGGAACCCATACTACGCAACCATCATTTCTAGTTGGTCAAAGTTCAATGTTCTAAAGGGTTCTTATAGTCATGGACCCCTTTGAAACATTGAAGCTTACGAGGTATACACCTCGGGCAACAATATTTGCAAAAGAATCTACTCTAAGTGAGGTTCTCGTACCGACTCTTACGAAGTATTCACCTCGGGAGTCCGTACTACTCAACCATCGTCCTATCTTATGTTTTTTTCCACTCTAGACTCGGGTGTAGAGTCTTTTCCACATGGTTTGCAATCAAAATCCAAGTACCAAACACGGCGGAACCAATATACAACAAATATCAATATAACAATAAAGATATTAAACAACAATAAATAATGGAAAAGCCACATAATTAAACAAACAAAGGCACACAGACGTCCTAACTAGGCTTGACTCACTTAGGGATGTTTCCCCAGCAGAGTCGCCATTTGTCGCACCTCGAAAAAATGGGGATACGACTTCAAAGCGAAGCGCGACCGCACGCTCGCAATGATGAACTGAATAGAGTCGCCACCGAACTTTATTTATTCCTAAAAAGGAAAGGGGAAATATCGATAAAACCCAAGACAAAGAAAGGATAAGATATGGTCATCGCAACTAATATCAGGGTTCGGGAGTCGATTACGCAAGGGGAAGGTATTAGCACCCCTCACGTCCGTTGTACTCAACGGGAACCATTAGGTCAGTTGTGTGCGTTAGTGTTAGTTGAAATGTTAGGCTTTTCGATTTATTAGGTGGGAAAGAAAGAAAGGATGAGAAGAGAATGTTTTTGGACTTTTTAACGAAGGACTAAACCTAAGTTTTTTATTAGTGGGCCTGACAAGATTTGAAAGTCCTGCTCCTACGTATCTCAAAAGAGAAATCAAGGCTTACGTAGTTCTGGGTAGAAGATGTTTGTTTGTTGGTCGATTTTAGCGAAAGCTATATTGTATTAATCGACGAAAACATTGTTTCACCCAAAACAAATGAGGAGTGGACGCATACCACACATCGAACGGATTTATAAATCTACATTCGGAAAAGCGTCACTTATCTCTACTCAACAATCGCGGCCGAAACATTGTTTTGTATCACTTAAGACAATATATCTTTTGTTTATGAAAAAGGTTTTTGATCAATCGCACGACGGCGAGAAAAGGGTTTGATTGGTTGGATGTATTTTGAGTGATGGCGAGGACTTGGATGAGCGAGATATACATCTCGAATCCTAGTCTCAGGAGTGCACGGTATACACCATGTTCCATTTCCATCTTTATTGAAAAATTATTAAGGTAGGAATTAGGTATTTTGAAGTTTGAAAGACGAGTACTTGTGACCTACAAGCTCTTACAGCTTGGGTCTAATACTCGGGACTACGTCTGGACATTCCACCCAGGCAGTCTGTTTCTTTCCAATATTGCTAAGAAAATGATTCGAATATTTATGAGTGTTTTGGAGAGAAGACGAATATTTATGGCTTGCAAGCTCTTACAGCTTGAGCCTAATATTCGGGATTACAACTGGATATTCCCTCCGGGTAATCTTTTTCTTCCAACTTTATTAAGAAGATGGTTTGAGATATTTACAGGTGTTTTTGGAGAGAAGACGAATATTTATGGCTTGCAAGCTCTTACAGCTTGAGTCTAATATTCGGGATTACGACTGGACATTCCATCCAGGTAACCTTTTTCTTCACGTTTTATTTAGAAAACGATTTGAATATTAGAGTGTTAAAGTGAAGACGAATATTAACGGCTTGCAAGCTCTTACAGCTTGAGCCTAATATTCGGGATTACGACTGGACATTCCATCCAGGTAACCTTTTTCTTCATGTTTTATTTAGAAAATGATTTTAATATTAGATTAAAACAATTAAAGTACCGAGGTTTGAAATTATTGAAAGTTAAGTTGATGTTGCTTAAGAGATCGTTGTAAGAAGGCCCAAGAGTAAGCCATGTGAGGTTGATGGCGATGCTTAAAAGCAATCGACTTACAAGGGTATAAAAATGGGCTCGATATTGAATCGAGAAAAAATGTGATTTTAATAACTTAAAATGGTTTTGAATGAATGATGCAATTAAAAGAAAACAAATCTATGTTATGATAATGAAACTATGAATATAACAAAGCATAAACATAAAAAATGTTAAAAGAAAAAAAAACACTACACATGGGTATCGAACTCACTCCACTAAAGATCATACAAACCACCCCTTTCCACCAAACCACCTATGACTAGTTATTATTTTAATACTAATTTAGATATATAAACCAAGATAAATTAAAAGAGTTAAATTAAAAAAACTAATAAAAAAGAAATCTGTTGGACTACCTGTAGCACCTCAAATTTGCACCCTACTTTTTGTACATTCATTTCATATTAGGTCATAGCATAACGTAGGCCACTGCATAACATTGCATTGTCCATTTGCCCAAGTGCAAGCCAGTCAGAAGAATTAGGTCAAACTGGTCAGGAGAATCAGTCAAATAAGCAAGCCAGTGCTATTTTCATTGGAACAAAGCCCTAGGGTTGATTTATCAAGTTCATATAGTCTAAGGATCATTGTGAAGTGGTTTGTCCAAAGATTGGATGATCAAAGCTCATCAGTCAAGCTGGATTTCAGCTGGAACCATAGAAAGTCAACTATGGTCAACTGTGGTCAATTGGGCCTGATTTTATGGATTGGAAGGTGTGAGATGGTTTGAAAGGCCTCATTCATGTCCATACAAGTCTCATTTGACATATCAAAGACCAAGGTTGAAGATTTGGAGGTCAGATCAGAAGTTTCCTAAAATGGCAGGTGACCTGTAATTTCAGCTGCCCAAAATGGAAACTTTTTCTCCTCAAAATAACTTCATCATACAAGATTCAAATGGAATTTTGTCCAACATGAAAGTTGAATATCTTGATCTCACCATTCCAAAAAGTCAAAGAACTTGAAATTCCCATGTGTGGTTAGCAAGATATGGTCCATTCATTTTCCAAAAATGCCCGAAATCAAAGTGCCATAACTTTCACATGGAGTGGCCAAATTGGATGGTTTTTCTTTGAGAAAATCACATTTAATGTGTATTTTCATAATCCATCATCACATTTTGCCAAAAGCATTCACACAAAAAGGTCAATTTTCAAGTGCACTAATTAAAATCCAAGGGCAAAATGGTCCAATTTGAGAAATACTTGGAATTTTGAGATGGGACTTTTTGCAACACTTTCTAAATGTCATTTGTGACCTGTTGGAACCAAGTTTGGACAGAAAAATCAGCTGGTTTGAGAAAGGGCATTTTGGCCAAAAGGGGTGAAATTGCACATTACACTAATTCTCCAATTTTGCTAATCTTAATTAATTTTGTGATTAAGCCTTGGTATAAATAGATAATTGCAACTGTATTCACTAAGCACTAATCATTTTTTCAGATCCATAACAGAAAACTCAAGAACTCTCTCACTTTTTCTCCATTTTTTTTCACAAACTTTTTCTCAATTCATCAATATTTCACCATTGTTCTTGCAAATTCTTGTGTGAATCTTCATGTGTAGGTAATTGGCAAGAACTGTTTGCATCAATTGGAGCTCAAATCCATCAAAAACTCCAACTGTCCAAGCTTGCTCATCAATGGCAAATCAGGAATTCGAGCACCTGGAGTACTGTTGAGCTACCAAAGCTGTACCAATCATCTTCCCAATCAACATACTTCACCTGTTTTCGAGAATTGAAGCGAAACAAGCACAAATTCATCAACTGCCATCGAACAAGGTTGGAATTCGAATCTAACCGTTTGCCAAATTGAGATATGATATGTGTAGATCGTTGATTGTAGAATGTAGTGCAATTTGTAGAATTAAGTTTCGTCAAGATTTGAGAGAGAAATCTCGTTTTGAACTTTTGATGTCAAACCTTCTTTCGCTCGATCCGTCCAGCACAGTAGGATTTAGGAAATTTCGTTGCCATAATCGTGATCTACACTGAGAGACGGAGAGATCCATATATCATTTGCGTGTTTTGGTGGAGAAATGGTCGTAACCGTAGCTGAAGGTGATGGAAGAACATGAACACGGGATGAGCGCGAGGAATTCTGGAAGATAGTCGTGCGTAGATCCGTTTCGCAGCATGGCAATTTCGAAATGGTGTTTCCCTCCACATCCGGCCAATCCCCGCGCGACAACACATTAAAACGCTACAGTGCGTTTTGGCTTGGCGTTGCATAATTACGGAAACGCCATTGCAGCTATTTAATTCACTTAATAATTCAAATAATTATTTCAATAATTCCACAAAACTTCTAAAAATCACATAAAATCCATTTTTAATCCAAATTTCGTGAGACTTTTTTTGTTAGCTTCATAATTTTGTCTAGAATTTTATAGGTATGATAACTCAAGTTGTGCATGGTGGATTTTTTCTTGGCCTATGGATCTTTGTCATGTGTGCATTTTTTGTATGTTTCACCATTTCTAACATGAAATACTCATACATTATCCAAATTGAATGAAATTTCACATGCTAATTCTTGACTCCTTGCTGGTTATTTTGATGTATAGTTTGTGAATTTTGGATCTCTGGTTTGGTAGATATGATGTGTGCAAGTTGAGTGTGACAATTTGTGTCACACTAGGTTAGGTCAATTTCATGATTTTATTTGACATGCCTAGGCTTTTCCAAATGATCTCAAATTTTGCATGCTGTGTCTTGTATATGTCTAGTTTCACCATGAATTTTTGCATGAATTGTTGATTCATTTTCCATTTAATTGAGATTTTTGATTGCTGTTTAGCATTTTTTGGTCTTTGCTTGACTACTTGACTTCCATGTCTCATGAAATGCTCATACTATATCATATGAATGTGAAATTTGATGGAGTGATTCATAACATGTTTAGGTGTAGTTTGGCTTTGGTCCCATCCATTTCTTAATTGTTTTCACTGTTTGGCATTTGAGTAAAGTTGATGATCATTTTGCTACCATGTGTTGACTTGTTTGGATTGCTGCTGATTTTATGATTTTCATTGACCTACTTCCTGTTGTCCAAATGGCATGAAAATTGACATGTAGCTCATTGAATGTGTCCTGTTTAGGCTGGAGTTTTTATGGAATTTATTGAGCTGTTTAGGTATTTGATTGAGTGTGATCTTTCTGTTTGCTCCTATATGACTCATAATTGCCTAGCTTGATCTAATTTGTGCATGAAATTAATTTGGTGTATGGTTTAGATGTGAGACCAATTGGATTCTCTTTGCATTTGATTAATGTTGATTTTGATCATGATTCACTTGCTGTTTTATATTTTTTCCTTCTTTTTGACCCTAGGCTTGTCCTAGCGGTCTTGTATCTCATGTTTGAATGTGATTTTCAGGTTAAGAGGCAAAATATCTTAAGGAGGTGGATTCACTTTTGATTGAGATGTCATTTGACATTGTACACTAACTTGTTTTGTTTTGTAGGACGTTTGGCTTTTGAGTTGCTTGCACTTTGGTGCATTGGATTGTGTTTGTCTGTATAGCTAATTGTGAACCATTTGCTGTTTAGTTATGTGATTGGTATACTGATGATATTTGATTGATTTCAGGTACATTAGTTGCTAATATTGCTTTTCTTTGCTTGATAAGCAATTTGAACTGAGGTATAACATTCTTGTCTCCATGTAGTCTGGAAGACCTGGCCTGTTACTTGGCCAGGCACCTGTCTGAAGTCCTCCTTAAGAGGCGATGTTTGTGATTGTTTACTTTTGTGCCAAGCAGGTAAAGACCTCAATGAGGCAATTGGCGGAACCCAAGGGATATGCAATCTATCCCCCGCTATTCTGTTGAGTCGTCCCTCTGCTCACACCACTGTGTTGATGCATTGGGACACAAACCCAAGATCTTGTACAATGTACAGTGTGTCAGAGTCTTGAGTGTAGAAGGGTTCCTCCTTTCTGAACCCACGCTCCTTTGTCTTAAGCTCTCCCTGACCAGGGATAAGAGCTGTGAAGTCTTATCTTCACTCTCCTTTCATCAGCTTCACCTTAGCCCCTCAATGGCAAGGTTAAGAGCAAAACCCCACCTGTACAGTTGTCTTGCCTTTGCAGCCTTACCCCTTGTTTGAGCCTCACTTGTGTGCATATAGTGTGTGCTGTTTGTGATTGATTTGCTATTGCTTGTGAATAGGATAGGCTGGCTCCCTGTGCAAGTTAGCTAGAAACCTTGACTTAGGGACAACTTTGCATGATAACAGCTAGGCTCGAGTCGTAGTCTCCCTAGTTGTGTTTCCCTCTGTCATCTGGTTAGGCTAGTCCTGTGTCCCTCCGTAGGGGAACTACGTCGCCCTGATCCTCATACCAGATGAGGTACGTAGGCAAGAGATGAGCAGATCTCTCCGGGCGCCTGTGTCTTTGTTTTGCGTTGTTGTGTGCTTGGAAGCTGATGTAAGTCCATCGAGTGGCATTCGGGTTCTAGTGTGGGTTTGCTGGTTCGGATGCTGATGTAAGTCCAGTGATTGACATTCGGGCTCCACGTTTGCCTTCTTGTGTGTGTTTTGGTTCGGATGCTGATGTAAGTCCAGTGATTGGCATTCAGGCTCCACGTTTGCCTTCTTATGTGTGTTTTGGTTCGGATGCTGATGTAAGTCCAGTGATTGGCAGTCGGGCTCCATGTTAGCCTTCTTGTGTGTGTTTTGGTTCGGATGCTGATGTAAGCCCAATGATTGGCATTCAGGCTCCACGTTTGCCTTTGCCTGCGTTTGTTTGTGTGTGCGTTAGCCGAGCTACGGATGCTCTGATTCTCCTTCGTCCAAAGGAGATACGTATGCATAGGATGGGATATCCTAGCGAGCATGTGTCGTTTCCCCAGTCTGAACTACTTCGACTCTGATGTCTATGCCTGATAGACTAAGTAGGCCCAGGATGCGATATCCTGCCGAGTCGGTCTTGTTTGTTTTCTTGTGTCTCTTTCAGCCGATGTTTGTGTGTGTGTGAGCAGTATTTTTAGCAACCATTTTCCTTCCTATTGTGCGTGGATCCCGTCGAGTACGACGGATGCGTAGGGGTGCTAATACCTTCCCTTCGCATAACCGACTCCCGATCCCATTCTCTTTGGTCGCGAGACCACGCTTTTTCCAGGTTTACTCTGAGCGTTTCCTTTCCCTCTTTGGGATAAATAACGCACGGTGGCGGCTCTGTTGTTCTTGTTTTCCCGCCGGTTTTTCGCGTAATGCGACAGCTGGCGACTCTGCTGGGGATACTAGAGAAGTTGACCTGTGTTGGTCCTTCTTCCCTAAGCGAGTCTCTCCTAGCGCTCTCTAGGTTAGGGCGTTGGTTGCTATCTGCTGTTGTTTATTGCATTCATTTCATTTACTATTTGCATTCAATGTGTGCATTGATGTTTGCATTCATTCATATTCATCTGCTGGTTGTGCTGTGTTTCTCTGATTGGGGGTGGGAGTTCTACGAGGTAAAAGGCCCAATACCCAGGCTATGAGCGAAATCTAGGAAACCTAGGAATAGAGTGATTCATGGGAAGCGGGTAGTGTACGCCACTTAGCGGAACATTGATATCACGAGCAGTTCAGACTCTGATGGGGTATTATCGGTGCATACATCTGGTGTGCACAGGATGATATTCTTGAAAGGGTTGTTTATCCTGCGTTTCTCTCGACCTTACCCTGGCCTAGATGACACCCGTAAGTGGGAAGGGATGATGATTATTGCAGGTATAGTTGCTGACTTGTTGGTGACTTGTCGGTGACTCTTGGTACTGATGGACACTTATTTCTGGGACGCCAGAGTTCTGTCCGTGGTTTATCAGCGGGTTCCGTTTATTTCGGATCCCCGGGTTGAGTTGAGAGTACTTGTTCAGAGGATCTGATTGTCATCCGTTCAGTGGATGTTCCTGTGATGATAGTGATGTAATTTCCGGTTCCGTTTATTTCGGAACTCCCCCCAAGATGGATTTATGGTGACTTGGTCCCACAAATGGGACTGGTTCAGAGAAGTAATGGGTTTTCAGAGGAATTGGTGGCACAGTAACCTGCATTCATGCATTTACATTGGCCTCATTTCGTATTCATCCGCATTCAACCCATGTCGATCCGTACTCAGGGTCCATTTTTTATTAAGATTCTGGTTGAGAGACACCAGATGTCAGAATGTTGTTGATAAAATTTTATCTGTCTCGATGAAACCGAAATCAAAGGATAGATATTCCTGGTACGGGTAGACACTGCATGTGTGAGTCATACTAACCCATTTGTTGTTTTGTAGGTGTCAACCGGTGCGCATAGCTCGTTTGCTCAGATATCCTGCTAGGGGCAACAAATCCAAACTGATGGATCTTCCCAACACCGACATCCTTGAACTGAAAGAGATGGTGAGGGATTTGTTCGGTGTGGTGCAAGGGATTGCCTTGGGGCAGAAAGCCATGGCCGAGAGATTGGAAAGGATTGAGGGTTGGATGATCAAGGAGAAAGTTCAGGGAAAAGCTCCGTCACCCGAGGTGACAAATCCCTCTGACTCTGTAGCAAAGAAACTCTCTGGTAGTGGTCCGTTCGAGAAAGAGGTTGACTCAAGTGGTGTGCCAGTAAAGAAGGAACGTGGTAAGGATCGTTATCATCCTTATGCTGCTGTTGTAACCGCTCCTGTTGGTAATTCACCCGTACCATCGCAACAACCACCACCTCAACAGAAGGCACCGAGAGCCAGGAGCCAGGTGAAGAAGAAAAAGGAGGAGCGTCAGTTCGAGGAACCGCCTGTGACCTACACCCTTTTGTTCAGGAGATTGCGGGATTTGGGGTTAATCCGGCCAAGGATTTTGATTCCCGTAGCACAACAGAAGAGGCCTCACACTATGATGAGAATGCCAGGTGCGAGTTCCATTCTGAGGCACCCGGGCACAGTGTTGAGGGTTGTAGGGCTTTCAAGCATGTTGTCCAGGACATGGTGGACTCAAAGATCATCAGCTTGGCACAGATCATGGATGGGGATGTCAACCCTGTACCCAAGAAGGGTCCTGTAAAGATGAAGATGGTGAAAAAGGTCAAGAAAGGAATAGAGATGACTGAGGAAGATCAGTTAAAGGTTCCAGTGGCTGTGGTCTCAAAACCTCTGATGCAGGATGGAGCTTTCCCTGTATTTGATAATTGTTGTGCGGCCGTCGCCACCGAGGGGTGTGCATTGATGGGAGATACGACCCAGAAGATGATAGAAGTAGAAATGGACAGTGAAAAAGTTGAAACACCCAGTCAAGCAATTGAAACCATCAAGGTAGAGAATGCTGTTGTTATTGGGAAAGAGAAAACGCTGTCCATTTCTTCTTATAAGCAAGCTCTAGAGGTGGTGAAGAACAAAGAGGCTCGAGGCTGGGGAAGGATCATTGACATAGTGGTAAAGGCAGACATGTTTGGGATCGGTTATCCAGATCAAGAGTCGTCTAGACCAAACAGAGGACGTCGTCCACCGTACATCTTCGTCAGTGCAGGAATGCTGAATTCTGATCAGGCTTGTTCAGTGAGTGAAGAGATCGACCGCGACCGCGAGCTAGAGCTGTGGATAAAGTCGTGCGTACCAGGAAATTGGAAAGCCTCCAAAAGCATCACTGTCGCTCATCCGGAAGAGTAGTTTTTCTGTGTTAATTTTGTTTGCATGAAAGCCATACGTTTTGCCCGAAACGTAATGGTCCATTGTAAGGGCCATCTCATGTGTTTCATTGTGCAACATTTTGCATCAGTAATAAATGGATGTTTTGAGATCAAAAGCGGTGTTCCCTGTTTTTCATTTTTTGCAGTTTTAAAAAAATAAAAATGGCAATGTTTTTCGTTTTTCTTTTGAACTTGTCTCGTTCCAACCACAAAAGTGATTACCCTCCTGGTCTCATCGATAACAATTTGGTTACACCTCTATATGACTTCGACAATCCAAGCCATCATGCCGAAGAAAAAGGCGAAGAAGATTGTGATCTGCTGGAATTAGCCAGGTTGTTGAAACAAGAGGAGAAGGTGATTCAACCGCATGAGGAGCGAGTCAAGATGGTAATCCCGAGTACCGCCGAGTTCAGAAGGGAAATGAAAGTTGAGGCCGCTTCAGAGGCAAGTCAAGAACAGAATGGTAGCCCTGTTGAAAGAGCAGGTTGATATCTTCACCTGGTGGCATCAAGCTACACCAGGGTGGAATACCCATGTTGTGGGGCACGAGCTACCATCGAGAGAAGACTATCCTCTAGTGAAGAAGAAGGTCGGTGCCACGGATCAAAGGTCTGCGGTGACTTTGTTTCATGATATGACTCATCGTGAAAGCAAATGCCATGTTGATGACATGATGGCAAAGTCCCAAGCAGAAGAGGGGCACCCGATGGACTTGATCAAGTTGTTTGACCGGTTGAGATAACTCATACTATTGAGTCTAAGTTAGTGCACTTATGGAGTGCTGTCCGGTGAGCTGCCGAGGCTTGTTGTGGGCAAATCAGAGGAATCGAGGTCGATCCTGCGAAAAAAAAAGAAGAAAAAAAACAGAGAAAAAAAAACAATACAAGAAACGCCTGAGCCGAAAAAAAAAGAAATCAAATGGTCAGGTGGAACGATGACTGCCAAGGGGCATGGAAAGAAAAAATGAGTAGCAGGAACCTCTGATTCTGATACCTTCCTTGGAATAAACAACTGTTAATCTGGTACTTGACAGCCTTTAAGGGGTCTATGAGGCGTATTGGGTCACCATGACTAGTCTTGTCGAAAAGAGCATGCAATTTACCTAAGCAAAAAGTTTATCGACTGTGAAACAATACACTCACTGTTCGAGAAAACTTGATGTACTTTGGCATAGGCTGCTCGCCGATTGAGACAGTGTATGCTGATTCATACCACCTTGTGGATGTCCAAAATGGATCTGATCAAGTATGTGCTTGAGAAGTCAGCAATGGACCGGACGAGTTGCGAGAGGGCAAATGACGTCGACTGAATACAATATTCGGTATACCTCCCAGAAAGCAATCAAGAGGAGGGTATTGTATGGTCATCTCGCCCAACAACCCATTGATGATTCTCAACCAAGGAAATCTGAAGTCCCTGATGAGGACATCTCGAGGTACTCAAATCGAAAGATTGAGAGTGACCGATCCCGGAGGAGGGGCCTGATCCTGAATCCGAACGGATTCTGATGTCTGATGGGGAGAGTTTAAAGTGGATGAGCTGGTGCTTCCCCGACAACATTTGAATGCACCAACGATGGTGGTTGAGTACGAAGTTGGTATCCTGAGTTCGTACTTCGATACGTGCATCTACTGGGGCAACACCTTCCTCATTCAGTACGGGATGGAAGTGATATTGCCTGCTGGAAGCTAGATCTCATTGTGGAGAGTCCGGATGGATGAGAAGTTAGAAAAGGGTGAGTGGATGAGGACTCAGTATAACGCGTTGAACCTGACTGAGGAAGAGAGGCTGACGGTTACTTGTCATGGGGCAGGTGTACCCAGTGAATGAAGCGTGTTGTTAACCGAGACGTGCGACCTCGTGGGTAGCATGGAAGAGATGTGGTGTTGAAAAGGATCCTTCCTCCTCAAGACAATCGTGGGGCAAGTGGATAAACAGTTAGGAATGTTCGTTCGTGGTCAAAAAGGTCTCCTCTGACAGAGCCTTGTTGTTGACGACCAGGGATGATGAGGATTTGCCACACCCTGTGAATGCGGACGCAGTTAGAAGATACTTCGTGAAAAAAAAAGAGACCCGCTGGACAAAAAGAATAAAAGAGTCCAGGCAAAAAAGGGGTGTCCCGGCGAACCAAGAAAAAAGAGAAAAGGTTCGGGCAAAAGTTAGGGATAATGAAAAAACTGTACACCCGGCAAGTCGAAAACCCCACAAGGGCGACTTGGGCAAAAAAGGGTATCCCGGTGGACTGAAACCCGAAAGGGCGGTCCAGGCAAAAGAGGGATTGAAACGAACAACTGCGTCCAGCATGATTGTTTGAAATATTGGAAGATACACTTGGATAATCCCCGACAGAGATCGATCGGAAGCGTCTTGTTCAGAAGACAGAAAGTGCGGAAAGTCTTGAGGGTATATGAGGTGTAACCAAGTTGGAACCCGATGAGATCACGGTTTCACATTGCCATTAGGATAGATTTTTTCACTTTTATGCGCAATCACCTCTTTTCAGGGTTTGCTTCCTGTGTTTTGCTCAGTTCTGAGCCACCTTTTCTGTTTCAATCAATAAAGTGCATATTCAGTCAAATAGTTTTGTTTTTGTTTTCATTACCGCTTTGATTACGAAAACATCCGTTTATTTTGATAAAGAATATTTGCATTTTGAAACATGGAGGTCCCTTCCGATGCATGCTTATAAGATTGAAATCTGGAAATCTTATTCGGAAGTTTGAGTGACCAAGATGTTGAAACGTGGGGCACGCCTGGGGAACGCTTTTATCTAACGATCTCTTGTGCAGGTGCTGTTAGATATCTTCATTCGCTGGCAAGTAGTGATATGAAGCCTTTTGACAAAAGATCCCCACAGAGTCCAACCAGGGGCAAGGGATAGACGAACAATGAAAGGACGGTGAAGGATCACGACGACGATCCTGGAAAGCTAATCAAGAAGACTCTTCAAAGTCTAAGGACTGGAAAGTTTGTATGAATCCCAGGAATTCGATCTTCGTGGGATGGATCAGAAAGTCCAGGTGGGTCTGGGAGTTCTCAAAAGTGGAAAGCTGACATTGTGGGCGGACGATGGATGCCGCTGTTCGACAACTCGACAGGTGTTCCGTGCCCAATAGGATGTGTCTCCCCAATGGGTGTGAGAGTGTTATCTCCCTAACAGATTTGAGATCAGTCGCTCCTCAGCAAGTCTGAAGGTTACTGCCTTCCCAGCAGAGTTTGTGTTGATGGTTTTTTCCCTCAAAAAGGTCCTCAAGCGGATTGGGTTCGGAGAAAATCAGCCCCGGTAGAGACAAGCATGGGTTGCCTCCCCTAGCAGGGTAATCTCCGAGCAGTATGGGTTCGATGGAGGTCATCCCCAGCAAGGTTTGTCTTTCCCCAGCAGGGTGGAAATTGACGTGGTAATGAGATCCTCAGCACAGTTCCTGGAGTTCCCCGATGTTGTCTCTGGAGGGGACGTATTTTTATGCATCCATCATTTAGACAAGCATAGCATATTGCATCATTAGTGCATATCATTTCCATGATCATGGGGCATTGTGTAAAACAAAAACAAACTCATGCATCAACATTGCAAACATGTCCATTAGCCCTAGGCAGTGGTGACCAGCCGAGATTGGGTTGTTGGAAAGAGTTTAGCATCGCGCCATTGGATCGGCTTCAGAGTTGGGTTCCCCAGCATGGTTGAGAGGTTGGTGTTTTCTCAGCAAGCGACTCCTTAGTCGAGCGGGTATCCCCAGCAGTACAATTCCCCTAGCAGATGTGGGTGTGTCTGATCTCTCCATGTAGAGTCTACCCCTTAAGCAGAAAGTGTCTACCATTTCCTTCTGTGTTCCCCCACTGAGTTAGATCCTCATGGATGACGGTTGTTTCCGTTCCCTCCCTCACGGGACGGGTATCCCCTATTGAGTTCTTTCCTCATTAGGATGAGTCTTGTTTCAGTTTGCCTTTTGGGATTGATCCTAAATTGGCTCCTCGTTGACTGTTTGTTGGCTTCTACCTGCAAACCGGTAGTTGTAAGTCCTATCTTTGTGATTTTCTACCTACAACCCGGTAGTTGTAAAATCCCACTTTCGTCCCCTTGGTAGAGTTAACTCTCTGTGCTCATCCTAGTCGATGACAGTTACTTTTCCGTGGTTTTCTGCCTATTAACCGGTAGATGTAATCCCCTCTTTGTGGTTATCATTATCCAGTTTTCGATATTGATATTCCTTTCCTTTCGGATATTTGCTTTGATTAAGCAACTTTATCCCCAGCGGGTATTCCCTGTCCTGTTGATTGGTCATCTTTGCATACCTATTCCTGGTACCCCGATGCCTTTCTTTTCGGTCGATTTATCCATTTTACAACCAACCCGGTTATGGACAATCTTCCGTGCGAGTATGTTATCTACGTTCCGACGGCTATAGATAATATGTCTCATGCGCTCTTGGGTCGAAGGCGTCCTCCCCAGTCGAGTAAGATTCGTATTCCTCATGGAATCGAATGCCCATCCTCTAACAAGACTGCTTTTCTAGCCCTCTTCAGGATGTTGAGTGTTTTGGAACACAAACCAATTCACGCTTTGGTCGGTCACCCGTTTCATGCCTACAACCCGGTATCCTTGGTGTTCCTTCCTGTTTGCTCGCTGTCGTGACCTTGATCCCCAGTGAGATCCCCTGCAAGTGTGTAGCCTTGCCCGGACATGTAGATGTCAGTATCCTGTCAGCACCCGCGTGTGTTTGTTTCTTTGGTGTCGGTAAACACCATCTTTCGGTGATTTCCAGTCATCAGTAAGTGTCTGGTCTTCTTTGGTGTCGGTAAACACCATCTTTCGGTGCTTTCCCAGTCATGCGTAGTGTCTGGTCTGCCTTTGATATCTGTAAACATCCTCTTTCGATGTTCGTAACGTCGTCCCGTCCCCAGAAGATTCCTCCTCTCCGTTGGTGTCGATAAACGTCGAGTTTTTCCTATGCGTCCGTTGGCGTATAGTTGATATCTTTCCCCACAGGGTCCTCCCCAGAAGAGTCCTCCTCTCCGTTGGTGTCGATAAACGTCGAGTTTTTCCTATGCGTCCGATGACGTATAGTTGCTTACCCCTCACAGATGATTCATTAATGACTGTTGATTCCCCTCAGAGTTGTTCCTCCTCTCCGTTGGTGTCGATAAACGTCGAGTTTTTCCTATTCGTCCTATGACGTCTAGCTGTACCTTTCCCCATGCGGATTTACCTCTCCGTTGGTTTCGATAAACGTCGAGTTTTTCTCATTCGTCCGATGACGTTTGATTGTATACCCTATTCCCAGTCATTCATTAATGTCTGGTTGATTTCCCAGCCAGAATCCCCAGTAGACGTCCTATTTGGTGTCCGGTTGTGGTCTCCCTTTCGTCCGTTGACGTCTGGTTGAGTTTTCTCCTTCTCCGTTGGTGTCGATAAACGTTGAGTCTCCCTTTCGTCCGATGACGTCTGGTTGAGTTTTTTCCTTCTCCGTTGGTGTCGATAAACGTTGAGTCTCCCATTTCGTCCGTTGACGTCTGGTCGAGTGTTCCTGGTCGTCCCAGTTGATTCTCCTTCTCCGTTGGTGTCGATAAACGTCGAGCTTCTCCCTTTCGTCCGATGACGTCTGGTCGAGTCTTCCCATTCATCCGAGGATGTCTGGTTACCTCTCCGTTGGTCTTGGTAAACGTCGAGTTTTTCCTGGTCGTCCCAGCTGATTCACCTCTCCGTTGGTTTTGGTAAACGTCGAGTTTTTCCCATTTCGTCCGCTGACGTATGGTTGTATCCTTTCCTGGTTATCCCCAGTAGAGTTGATTTACCTCTCCGTTGGTCTTGGTAAACGTTGAGTTTTTCCTAGTTGTCCGCTGGCATCTAGTTGAGATTTCTGTTCCCATTCATCGTGTGTCGATGTCTGGATGTGGTTGTGCTTCTGAAAGAAGAAAAACAGAAAAGAGACAAATCCCAGCAGTGTGCAAATTTCTACGGTTCTTGGTATTCAATCCCTGTTTACCCTGAAAGTCTGACAGCCGTTGCTCTCATCCCTTCGGGTTCCCAGTTGATTGAATAGGGGCAGCTGTAGCACCTCAAATTTGCACCCTACTTTTTGTACATTCATTTCATATTAGGTCATAGCATAACGTAGGCCACTGCATAACATTGCATTGTCCATTTGCCCAAGTGCAAGCCAGTCAGAAGAATTAGGTCAAACTGGTCAGGAGAATCAGTCAAACAAGCAAGCCAGTGCTATTTTCATTGGAACAAAGCCCTAGGGTTAATTTATCAAGTTCATATAGTCTAAGGATCATTGTGAAGTGGTTTGGCCAAAGATTGGATGATCAAAGCTCATCAGTCAAGCTGGATTTCAGCTGGAACCATAGAAAGTCAACTGTGGTCAACTGGGCCTGATTTTATGGATTGGAAGGTGTGAGATGGTTTGAAAGGCCTCATTCATGTCCATACAAGTCTCATTTGACATATCAAAGACCAAGGTTGAAGATTTGGAGGTCAGATCAGAAGTTTCCTAAAATGGCAGGTGACCTGTAATTTCAGTTGCCCAAAATGGAAACTTTTTCTCCTCAAAATAACTTCATCATATAAGATTCAAATGGAATTTTGTCCAACATGAAAGTTGAAGATCTTGATCTCACCATTCCAAAAAGTCCAAGAACTTGAAATTCCCATGTGTGGTTAGCAAGATATGGTCCATTCATTTTCCAAAAATGCCCGAAATCAAAGTGCCATAACTTTCACATGGAGTGGCCAAATTGGATGGTTTTTCTTTGAGCAAATCACATTTAATGTGTATTTTCATAATCCATCATCACATTTTGCCAAAAGCATTCACACAAAAAGGTCAATTTTCAAGTGCACTAATTAAAATCCAAGGGCAAAATGGTCCAATTTGAGAAATACTTGGAATTTTGAGATGGGACTTTTTGCAACACTTTCTAAATGTCATTTGTGACCTGTTGGAACCAAGTTTGGACAGAAAAATCAGCTGGTTTGAGAAAGGGCATTTTTGCCAAAAGGGGTGAAATTGCACATTACACTAATTCTCCAATTTTGCTAATCTTAATTAATTTTGTGATTAAGCCTTGGTATAAATAGATAATTGCAACTGTATTCACTAAGCACTAATCATTTTTTCAGATCCATAACAGAAAACTCAAGAACTCTCTCATTTTTTCTCCATTTTTTTTCACAAACTTTTTCTCAATTCATCAATATTTCACCATTGTTCTTGCAAATTCTTGTGTGAATCTTCATGTGTAGGTAATTGGCAAGAACTGTTTGCATCAATTGGAGCTCAAATCCATCAAAAACTCCAACTGTCCAAGCTTGCTCATCAATGGCAAATCAGGAATTCGAGCACCTGGAGTACTGTTGAGCTACCAAAGCTGTACCAATCATCTTCCTAATCAACATACTTCACCTGTTTTCGAGAATTGAAGCGAAACAAGCACAAATTCATCAACTGCCATCGAACAAGGTTGGAATTCGAATCTAACCGTTTGCCAAATTGAGATATGATATGTGTAGATCGTTGATTATAGAATGTAGTGCAATTTGTAGAATTAAGTTTCGTCAAGATTTGAGAGAGAAATCTCGTTTTGAACTTTTGATGTCAAACCTTCTTTCGCTCGATCCGTCCAGCACAGTAGGATTTAGGAAATTTCGTTGCCATAATCGTGATCTACACTGAGAGACGGAGAGATCCATATATCATTTGCGTGTTTTGGTGGAGAAATGGTCGTAACCGTAGCTGAAGGTGATGGAAGAACATGAACACGGGATGAGCGCGAGGAATTCTGGAAGATAGTCGTGCGTAGATCCGTTTCGCAGCATGGCAATTTCGAAATGGTGTTTCCCTCCACATCCGGCCAATCCCCACGCGACAACACATTAAAACGCTACAGTGCGTTTTGGCTTGGCGTTGCATAATTACGGAAACGCCATTGCAGCTATTTAATTCACTTAATAATTCAAATAATTATTTCAATAATTCCACAAAACTTCTAAAAATCACATAAAATCCATTTTTAATCCAAATTTCGTGAGACTTTTTTGTTAGCTTCATAATTTGTCTAGAATTTTATAGGTATGATAACTCAAGTTGTGCATGGTGGATTTTTGCTTGGCCTATGGATCTTTGTCATGTGTGCATTTTTTGTATGTTTCACCATTTCTAACATGAAATACTTATACATTATCCAAATTGAATGAAATTTCACATGCTAATTCTTGACTCCTTGCTGGTTATTTTGATGTATAGTTTGTGAATTTTGGATCTCTGGTTTGGTAGATATGATGTGTGCAAGTTGAGTGTGACAATTTGTGTCACACTAGGTTAGGTCAATTTCATGATTTTATTTGACATGCCTAGGCTTTTCCAAATGATCTCAAATTTTGCATGCTGTGTCTTGTATATGTCTAGTTTCACCATGAATTTTTGCATGAATTGTTGATTCATTTTCCATTTAATTGAGATTTTTGATTGTTGTTTAGCATTTTTTGGTCTTTGCTTGACTACTTGACTTCCATGTCTCATGAAATGCTCATACTATATCATATGAATGTGAAATTTGATGGAGTGATTCATAACATGTTTAGGTGTAGTTTGGCTTTGGTCCCATCCATTTCTTAATTGTTTTCACTGTTTGGCATTTGAGTAAAGTTGATGATCATTTTGCTACCATGTGTTGACTTGTTTGGATTGCTGCTGATTTTATGATTTTCATTGACCTACTTCCTGTTGTCCAAATGGCATGAAAATTGACATGTAGCTCATTGAATGTGTCCTGTTTAGGCTGGAGTTTTTATGGAATTTATTGAGCTGTTTAGATATTTGATTGAGTGTGATCTTTCTGTTTGCTCCTATATGACTCATAATTGCCTAGCTTGATCTAATTTGTGCATGAAATTAATTTGGTGTATGGTTTAGATGTGAGACCAATTGGATTCTCTTTGCATTTGATTAATGTTGATTTTGATCATGATTCACTTGCTGTTTTACATTTTTTCCTTCTTTTTGACCCTAGGCTTGTCCTAGCGGTCTTGTATCTCATGTTTGAATGTGATTTTCAGGTTAAGAGGCAAAATATCTTAAGGAGGTGGATTCACTTTTGATTGAGATGTCATTTGACATTGTACACTAACTTGTTTTGTTTTGTAGGACGTTTGGCTTTTGAGTTGCTTGCACTTTGGTGCATTGGATTGTGTTTGTCTGTATAGCTAATTGTGAACCATTTGCTGTTTAGTTATGTGATTGGTATACTGATGATATTTGATTGATTTCAGGTACATTAGTTGCTAATATTGCTTTGCTTTGTTTGATAAGCAATTTGCACTGAGGTATAACATTCTTGTCTCCATGTAGTCTGGAAGACCTGGCCTGTTACTTGGCCAGGCACCTGTCTGAAGTCCTCCTTAAGAGGCGATGTTTGTGATTGTTTACTTTTGTGCCAAGCAGGTAAAGACCTCAATGAGGCAATTGGCGGAACCCAAGGGATATGCAATCTATCCCCCGCTATTCTGTTGAGTCGTCCCTCTGCTCACACCACTGTGTTGATGCATTGGGACACAAACCCAAGATCTTGTACAATGTACAGTGTGTTAGAGTCTTGAGTGTAGAAGGGTTCCTCCTTTCTGAACCCACGCTCCTTTGTCTTAAGCTCTCCCTGACCAGGGATAAGAGCTGTGAAGTCTTATCTTCACTCTTCTTTCATCAGCTTCACCTTAGCCCCTCAATGGCAAGGTTAAGAGCAAAACCCCACCTGTACAGTTGGCTTGCCTTTGCAGCCTTACCCCTTGTTTGAGCCTCACTTGTGTGCATATAGTGTGTGCTGTTTGTGATTGATTTGCTATTGCTTGTGAATAGGATAGGCTGGCTCCCTGTGCAAGTTAGCTAGAAACCTTGACTTAGGGACAACTTTGCATGATAACAGCTAGGCTCGAGTCGTAGTCTCCCTAGTTGTGTTTCCCTCTGTCATCTGGTTAGGCTAGTCCTGTGTCCCTTCGTAGGGGAACTACGTCGCCCTGATCCTCATACCAGATGAGGTACGTAGGCAGGAGATGAGCAGATCTCTCTGGGCGCCTGTGTCTTTGTTTTGCGTTGTTGTGTGCTTGGAAGCTGATGTAAGTCCATCGAGTGGCATTCGGGTTCTAGTGTGGGTTTGCTGGTTCGGATGCTGATGTAAGTTCAGTGATTGGCATTCGGGCTCCACGTTTGCCTTCTTGTGTGTGTTTTGGTTCGGATGTTGATGTAAGTCCAGTGATTGGCATTCAGGCTCCACGTTTGCCTTATTATGTGTGTTTTGGTTCGGATGCTGATGTAAGTCCAGTGATTGGCAGTCGGGCTCCATGTTAGCCTTCTTGTGTGTGTTTTGGTTCGGATGCTGATGTAAGCCCAGTGATTGGCATTCAGGCTCCACGTTTGCCTTTGCCTGCGTTTGTTTGTGTGCGCGTTAGCCGAGCTACGGATGCTCTGATTCTCCTTCGTCCAAAGGAGATACGTATGCATAGGATGCGATATCCTAGCGAGCATGTGTCATTTCCCCAGTCTGAACTACTTCGACTCTGATGTCTATGCCTGATAGACTAAGTAGGCCCAGGATGCGATATCCTGCCGAGTCGGTCTTGTTTGTTTTCTTGTGTCTCTTTCAGCCGATGTTTGTGTGTGTGTGAGCAGTATTTTTAGCAACCATTTTCCTTCCTATTGTGCGTGGATCCCGTCGAGTACGACGGATGCGTAGGGGTGCTAATACCTTCCCTTCGCATAACCGACTCCCGATCCCATTCTCTTTGGTCGCGAGACCACGCTTTTTCCAGGTTTACTCTGAGCGTTTCCTTTCCCTCTTTGGGATAAATAACGCACGGTGGCGGCTCTGTTGTTCTTGTTTTCCCGCCGGTTTTTCGCGTAATGCGACACTACCCTAATTAAACCCAGCCGCTTGGCTGTTGGGTTTTTCAATGGGAATATGAATTGAAAAGGAGGAAACATTTATTAACTATTTAGGAAGTTTAAACAAAATTTTTAATGGTTTCAAAAACTTATTCTGTTTAAAACGAATTAAAGAAAAAGAAAAAGAAATTGGAATAGTAACAGAATCGTTCTTTCCCAATCTCACTTTTCTCTCACACTCTCAAACAAAACTCACAGTCGCGTCCCTCTCAATCTCACTCAGAAACCTCAAGATTTTTCTATCTCGCTCTCAACCGCTATCCCTCAACCTCATGAATCTCTCTCACTCACTCTCAGCAAAACTCACAGTTTTAAAGGAATCTGAAGTTTACCTCCGGTGGCGATTTGGTAGTGACGATGACGATGAAGCCTAAACTTCACTCTTTCCTCTCTAATCCAGGTATGTTTCGATTTTGGGGTTAGGGTTCTTGGTCGAATTTGGTCCGCCTCCCTTTTTTCTCAAATTTTTTCGTCCCCTTTACTGATTCGCCTCTCCCTATTTATGTTCACAGCTTAGGGTTTCGAATTGGTCCCCTGGGTTCCCAAAAGAGTATCTCTGTAAAACTCCTTTTGATGCTCAGAAATTGGGTTGTCCTGTTTAATGCTAAAACCGAAAACGGTATTCTGAACTTAGCTTTCTCCTTGAATTTTGTCCTAATGCCAATTTGGGAATTTTCGAATCTTTACTGCCTTGGCTAATTAGTTTGTGTTTTTTGTTACTGCAGTGAAATGGTGAAAACGTGAGGAGCTTGGTTTTGTTGGTTCAGAGTTTCATATTCGAAACCAAGATTTGTTATGCGTTCAGCTCAAAATTCTTTGTGACACCCTGTTACGATATGCAACTCGGTTCAATCAGTGCGATTTGGTACAGTTCAAGCACAACTTCGGTGCGATTTATAGTTTGTTTTGTGTTTCAAATTCTTCTCCTTCTCCATCGTGATGTTGTTGCTGATTGGAGCTCTATTTTGCCTTGTGAATTGACGTTTCATAACTTACATACCAAGTGTTGGGTGAAATGTATGAACCGAAATCTTTCGCTTTTCTATCTTGGAATTTCTTGATTGCAGGTCTGTGACATTGTTATCGTGTTGTGGTCAATTGTGGTCGGAGAATTTTTGGAGAATTGGTGTTGTATCAACCATTTTGCAACTTGCACACCAAATGTTTGGTAAAATTCCTTAACCAAGTTTCTTTTCTTTTCTGTTTCGATTTCTTGTGATTAAGATACTGAATTGTTGTGCTATTGGTGATGATTGTTGTAAGGTGAACTCTTGTGATGCAATATTTGTTTTTCAAACTCTAACCTCCTCCCTTTTTGGTGTGATATGTTGGAAAGGTTTTAAGTTGCTGCAAGCTTGTTGTGGTTGCGTTTGTGGCACCGTACTGCATGAACTGGCATTATGATCACTGCTGGACGATGCCATTGCAGGGTGCCTGCTTCGATGTGCTGTCTAATTGAGTTTTCTTCAGTTTGGTTTCGCAGGTTCTGCCGTTGATGCATTTTCGTTGCCGTTGGAGTTGGCTGATGTTGTACTTGGTTACGTGTTTCAACTCGCAGCTGGTGTGCGCCCGTTTTGTTGTTGTGGTAGCTGGGAGGAGGCCTTGTTTCCGTCAATGTCTATTTGGTGGTAGTGAGATACTTTTGCGATGGGCTGCTTGTGAAGTTCTTGTTATGATAAATTCCTGCACGGCTACTGTTATGCTAACTATTGGTTTGACATGGTTCGCTAGTGAATTGTGAGGTGATATTGTCGGTCTGTTGTCATGTTATGGATGTTCATGCAACGCATGTCCATTAGTCATCATAACTTGATCCGGCTGTGCAATAATCGCATTTTCTTTCTTGAGAGGAACAGAATCATAGTCATTAAAATGAGACCAGCCAACAAGTACGCATCGGCATATTCAACAATCTCGGCATAGAATGCAATCCTCACAACATCCAAATAAGTTCCAACGACATGAGAATGATGATCTGGAACCATCGTTTTAACCAATGGCATCACAACTAGCATGAAATCCCTCGCATCAGCTAGTTTGACAAAGGTGCCAGCTGCTGGCTACCATGAGCTTAGGAACATCTACTAGTGCTGGTTTCAGTGCTTGGTTTAGAAACTCTGAATTTGGTAGGCGGCAAAGTTGCTAGATTTAGGATTATTTGTGTTAGCTTTTTGTGTGTTGTATTGTCATGAAGGTTCTATTTTGTGAATTTGAAAATTGGATGTAACAAATGAGAATCCACTGTAATTTCGGGAATTGCCCAAGGTTGTAGCAGCTTTGAAATGTTAATGTGTTGGTTTGAATTTTGCATTTCGTTTCAAATATTATAATCAAAGGTCCGTGAAATGAAGCAATGGCTTTGGTTTGAATGAGTCACGGTTTGTAATTAGGATGCTTTTACTTGGTGAAATATGGTTTACTGTTGTAGAAATGGACGTGCATTTGGGAGAAACATGTATGTATGAATATGGTTTTTGGAAATTCTTGAAAGCTAAATATTATTGAATGTTGTGAAACGGGTGTATGTGCTATTTTGATTTGGGATGAACTATGGATGGAAAATGGATCATGTTTGGTTATAAAATGGATTTTTAGAAATAATCCAAGACTAATTTAAATATCAATTTAAATAATAATAAAGAATCAGTAAAAACCAAATTAAAATCAAATTAATTCATAATTTGTTAAAATTACTTTGATATCAATTCTAACATTTATTTGAAAATTAAAATCAATTAGAGTTTGAATCATTAGTAAAAATAACAATTAAAATTAAATTGAAATTTGGAATTAAACTTAATTTGAAATTAAAATCAAATTGAAAAATTAAAAAAGTCAAATGATTAAAATCCATTTTATAATCAAAAGCACCATGATCAAAAAGGCATAGACAATGACCAATGTGTAACAAAAATATGGATTTGGGAATGAATGTATGCAAATGAACCTTAGGGCAAGTGCCAAAAAAAATGAAAAAAATGGAAAAAATTCAGGACCAAAATCGGGGTATGACACTTTCATTTTCTTAACTCGATTGTTTCTTATAGGATAAATTTGATTAAATTTGATTGTTTTTATGATCCTTAATTATAATCACGTTAGCGTACCTTTTTCGCTATCGTGTTTAATTAAGTCGCGTTTGCTTAATTCGCGTCTGCTTAAACCCGTTTTCTTAATTCGGAAATTAGGAACATACATCATATAATACCAATTTCACTTTTCAGTGGGTATTGTAATAGAATGAGATCGAATCCGCTAGGGAATTGAAATTACACGAATCGATGATAAGTAAAAAATCAATACGGTAGATTACCTTATTTATCAACTTTATTTTTACCTTTAAATCATCTTCGACTTAAGTTCTGAACCTTAAAAACTCCTTTCTATTCATTTGTTTGGTTACAACATTCAAGAGTTCTTGTGATATGACATTTGAGTGTCGCTTCCGTTTTACTACACTTTTAAAGTCATTTTTGACCCGTGTGCGACAGTGGGTCAAATTGGCGTTGTTGTCGGGGATTCTTGTAGATTTTGACCATTATTATAGTCCTAGGCGTTGTGTTTCAGTGTTCTTGCCCCAACGATCTTGCGTTCTGGCATTTTCACATTTTAGCATAAAAAAATCTGTTTTTAAGAAAATCGTCTCAGATTATTTCGATTCTTTATCGATTCATTAAAAAAAGATCAAGGATCGAAAGCCTCTATTTAGAAACTCAATAGTGGATGCCTCTAAAAATCTGAAATTCCTTATTTTTCTATTTTTTATGATTTTTTTTTTCTGTTTTGATAGTTTCAAAAAAAATTGAAAAAATTCTCAATATTCTTATTTCAGTTAATTAGATTGAATTTCGTGTTTTTGTATTTTTGTGAATTTATTTTAATCATTTTTTTTCTTCGTGTTTCCATTATTTTTGCTTAATAGGGACAATATCAGTATTTTCCTATTTGTTATTGCATTGCTGAATTAGTTATGTGTTTTCTCATTGTTTGTTGATTTTTTTATTGAGTTTAACATGACTGACTAAAGAACTCTAAGAAAACTTGTTATCCCCGAGGTTAATTATAATGCTTTATGTATTGAATATCTTGTTACTGTTGTACCTTTCGAATTGAAATCTGGTTTAATCACTTGTTGCCAAGGTTTAATGGTCTTGTAGGTGAGGATCCACATAGACATTTGAAGGAATTTCAGATTGTGTGTTCTACACCTTTGAGACCTAAAGGAATCACAAAGGGTCACATCAAGCTTAGAGCATTCTCGTTCTCACTATAATGGGCTGCAAAAGATTGGTTATACTATCTTGAGCCAAATTTTGTTACAACATGGAATGATTTAAAGAAAGTATTCCTAGAAAGATACTTTCCTGACTCCAGAGTTGCATCAATCAGAAAGGATATATGTGGTATTAGACAGGGAAATGAATCATTGGCAGAATACTGGGGGAGATTCAAACAGTTAGTGTCTAGCTGTCCTTAACACCAGATTATCGATCAGTTACTTATCCAATACCTTTATGAGGGATTGCTGCCAATGGAAAGAAACATTTTAGATATTGCTAGTGGTGGATCACTTGTTGATAAGACTCTAGCTGCTGCCAAATCCTTGATTGAGAATATGTCACTTAACTACCAATAGTTCAAAACTAGGGATAATTATATGGTCCAAGCAAAAAGTGTGAATGGTATTCAAGTTTCTTCTTCCAACAAAGCTCTAGAAACCAGAATTAATGAACTTACCTTTTTAGTGAAACAACTGATGCTACCCCTGCCACCACCACCATATAACCATCCACAAGTAACCACCTCTTCACCTTCTGAACCTTTATTAGAGGAATTTGTCAAGCAACAAGCTCAAGGATCGAACCAACTACCTGCCCAAACAATAGTTAATCCAAAATGCCCTAATGTGAGTGCAATTTCCTTGAGATCCGTAAAAGTTGCAGAACCAGCCCTAGAAAAAAAACTTGTCAGTGAAACACCTGAAAATAAACCTGAACCTTCTATTGTTGTTGAGGCTAAAAACAAGTATGTACCACAAATCTCTTTCCTACAAAGAGTATTGAAAAATAAGAAGAAGGAAGAGCATTCTGTTTTTCAAATAGAGTTACTTTCTGAAGTTGTTGATAAAGCTTATTCTGATTTGTTTTCAGCTGATTTTCCAAAATTTTCTGGTTTTGATGATACTTACTCATGTGATAATTGTACTAACACTAGCCTTTGTGTTGTTTGTGTTGAGATTGATGTTGCCTTGTAGGGTGATAGTGTAAATGAAGTTGTTTATGTAGCTGAAGCTCTTGACATCACGGCTGCCCCAAACATATCGTTCATTGAACAACCACCTTCTTTAGAGCCTAAACCACTTCCTGAGGATTTATATTATTCATCAAAGTTTCAACTTAAGCAGAAACATAAGAAGGGAATTTGATGGAACTTGGCTGACACTCATGATATTATCCCATCCATATGTATGCATATGATCTCATTTAAAGATGGAACAAAAGCAGTGTGATGGCCTCGTAATCCTTTGATTCTTGATGTTATGAAAAATGAGATCACTTTCACGTGTCCATTCAACACTTTTACTTATCGAAGATCCTTCTTTGATCCTGGAATATAAGGCGAAGGAAATAATCAAAATTTCAAGATCAATGGACACTACCCAAACCTACTCCATGAGAGCCCCACTTTGAAAGAAGATATTGTAGAAGAGCTCTCTTTGGAAAATACTAATTATGTGATCTTTTATCCGCCTTGACTTTTCAAGTGTGTTCTTTCCTTTATCTCACTCTTATTTTATATTTATGTTCTTTCATTGAGGACAATGTATGTTTTAAGCGTGGGGAGAGAACCATTTACTTTGTTTTATTTCATTCAGTTTCTTTGTTTTTATTTGTTTTTTGACATGGAAAAAATGCATGTTTTTTTCCTGTGGTTTTTTAGTTACAACTCTGAGTACTTTCTTTGTTCTCTTGATTAAAGAATTATGGTGTGATGTGGTTGATTCTTTTTGTGCATTCTTAGTATGGTATGTAGGACTAAACTCTAAATTATACATCATTTGTGGTAGATCAATTAACCTAGTGAGATTTTGAGCCTTTTAACGGATAACATTCAAAAATCCATCTCTTTCTTTCTTGTGTGATTTCACTCATGTCTGTTAGTCTCTAGAACTTGAATTGACTCTTGTTGAAACTTTTTGTTTACTTATGCACATTGATATGATAAAGGCAACTTGTTTTTGTTTTGTTTATTTTTTTAGTCAATAACCAAAAAGCCAACCCTGAATAATATCATCCCTTGTTTGAAAATCCCTTTGAGCCTATTATCCTATTCTTTGTTTAAACTCATTACAAGCCTGAAAGTGAAAAATAATGTTATCATCCATTCATAAGATTGAAATAGTCTTGTTTGAAGTTGTGTGGGGTTGAATAACTATAGTTGTGATATTTCATTCAAAAGTTGACAGAAAAAGAAAAAAATATATGTAGAAAAAGAAGAACTTTTTAAAAAAAAATAAGTGGAAAAAGCAAAGAAGGATGTCATTACATTTTCCTTCTGAAAAAAAAAAGAATAAAAAGATAAAAGAGAAGAAAAATCGTAGAAAAGTTGTTGTTTGAAAGTGGATGAATGTAGTTCAACTCCCGCAAGTTCTTTCATGTCTCTTTTTTCCCTTTGAATCTTAGCCTAGTACCCCTTAGGATTTATCTCACCCATACCCTGGCCAAGTTACAACCAAATAAAAGTCATTTGGATCTTTATGTGGATGTAATTCAATTATGGATGTTAGATCTTTTCAAGCTTATAGCAGTAATCTATTTCATGATGTGCTTTGAGTGTAAATAGTCTACCTAAACACTTGAGAGCTTAGTGAATTTTATCTTGTGAGGATCTTGCTGCTTTTGATGTACTCTTTGGTAATCTATTTTTCATATATGATTTGAATGTCACAAAAGAGTTACTTACTAATGTCATTTTCTTGAAGCTTAGACTTAAATTTTTGCTTGCACTTTGTATCTTGATAACCTTTGGAATTGCACGTTTTGTTTGTTCTTATTTTTTTCTGTCTTGAATTTTGAATTTATAATATTGCTCAGAGTGCAAAAGTTCAAGTTGGAGGAATTTGACCAGTGCATTTTGATGCATCTTCTTCTACTACTATACTTAGGCAAATCTATAGTTTATTCAATTATTTTTACTATTTTAGTGTGTTTTTATATTTAATTTTATTTTTTGGCTTTATTTTATTTTCGTACTTTATTTTCAGCATAAATAGTTATTTGATACTTTGTCACTATGCAGATCATAACTTGAGTTACGAGAATTGAATTGACACGTTCTAATAGGCATTGGAAAGTTGAAAGGTTGAGATAAAAGTTTCATGTTGAAGCCAGAAGCTGATTCAGAGTGAAGAAGGATCGAATAATTCATTTTAGTTCCAGACTTAAGAAAATACTTAGTTTTTGGGTCAACTTTGTATTTTTTCGGGTCGGTTGTTATTAGGACTGAATTCCTTTTCTTTATTTAAACAACTTAGTAGTTTTAGGATTGAGGGATTTAATATTCAGAAATAGAGAATATGGCATACAAATACCATGAAGAGCTAATTCCCAAAGAGTTGATTTGCTGTATTCGAATTCCACTTTGAGGTTTTTTTTTATTTCAGTTTAATTTTGATTTCTTTTCAATCCTTCATATAAACTCGTTTGCTTAATTCGATTACTTTCATTTGCTTAATTAGATTGTTTCTTATAGGATAGAGTTGATTAAATTTGATTGTTTGTATGATCCTTAACTATAATCACGTTAGCATAGCTTTTTCGCTATTGTGTTCAATTAAGTCCCGTTTGCATAATTCACGTCTGCTTAAATTCGTTTGTTTAATTCGGAAATTAGGAACATACATCGTATAATACCAAATGCGTTTGTCATTGGGTATTGTAATCGAATGAGAATCGAATCCGCTAGGGACTTGAAATTACAAGAATCGATGATAAGTCGAAAATTGATACAGTAAATTAGCTTATTTATCAATTTTATTTTTATCTTTAATCATCTTCGACTTAAGTTCTAAACCTTAAAAACCCCTTTATTTTTATTCGTCTAGTTACAACATTCAAGAGTCCTTGTCATACGACATTCGAGTGTCGCTTCCGTTTTACTACACTTTTAAACTCATTTTTTCCCTGTGTGCGACAATGAATCACTTGTCCTTTTCTTGTCGTCCTTGGCGGACTTTAATAGTCATCCTTTCTTTATCAGTCCCTTAATTGCATCTTTCAGGTGGATGCAATCATCTGTGTTATGGTCATGGCCTTTATGGAAACAAAAATACATAGATTTAACTGTTCAGGAGGACTTTCTAACCAGGTATGGGTTCTTGATCCCGACTTCTTTGAACTTCTTGTTTGAATATTCTCTAAAAAACTTATCTCTCGTGAATTGTTAAATGGAGTATAGCCATCAAACCTGATTACATTACAAGCACCATATCCAATAACTAGAGTAGTGGAACATCACCATATTCACCCACTGGCTAACCATGACAACTCAATATGCCTTACACTGAATCACTGAGGCATATCAAATAACCTCACGACGTATACCGGGAAAACTTACATGCCATACACTAGATCATGAGATAAGCTCCACGTCTACACGACCAAACCACCAAGATAATATCCATATCCTTCCATGAATAATTTTCTCCATTATTTAGGAGTATCAGAATAATGAGGTATTCCTCTATCGGGGTCATTTGGATACCTCTCATATCCTCAAAGTATTAAGAAAAAACACAAATTATTTAGTAAGTTACCAAGATAATCACTCATCCTTCAATTAGATAATTGTAATGATTCCTTGTCTAGGATTGTAATATATCAATCACGTGAGACGTCTCATCACATTCACTTTTTTATACCCAATATCGTTCTAAGATGTTATCACGACACAAATCTTTCATCTCAATTAGTACCTTAAGCAATTTAGGCCTCATACTCAAGTTATAATGCATATCTTAAAGTATCCTAACATAGAAGGCGTCTTAATTATAAGATGTCTAGCTCTTGCAGGGCAAGTTCCATGTTCACCCTTAATAGAACTCATGCCCATCATCATGTCATTGATGTCCCTAATCATCAACAACATACATACGAGACTTAAACATGGAAGAAATGAAGCTTACACATGATTATGGGAAAATTATAGGCTGACCGTAATACTGATTATAGTCGTAAAACATGAGCCAATTAGTATTACGGGTTGGTCATAATATAGATTATGGGTGTAAAATGTCTAGTGCCTAAATTCCTACATTTTCGTCCCTTTTCCCAACATGGTACATCCTATATTACGAATTGACCGTAATTATACACTACATTGCTAAAATGCCTAAAATCCTTGCCTCTTCACCTACACGCTCAAACAGTCCAACCAACTCTCAATCTCCTTTAAATTTGACCTTTCTATGAACCCTAGACATGTATTTAGCATCAAACCACATAAAATTATAGCATAATCCTTTCACCTGATCACATCTCACATACAAATTGATCAACTAATCTACATGCAAAATTTTCTAATTTTTAAACTCAAGATCAAACCTAGGCTAAGAGATTCCACCTTTTTTCCTTGCTTCTGATTTCAAGGAGAATATTTGACTTTATTCAGCAGTTGATCTCGATGCTTCCACTTCAAGCCCTCGGCTTTCCAATTGTATGACCACTTCCTATTTTCCTCAAGAAAATGACTTGATTTCTTCAACTTGGTTGCTTCCTTTAGAGGGAGAAGAAAGAGAGAGTCTGAGTTTTACTTTTGAAGAGAGAAAACAGAAAGAAGGGAATGAAATAATTCTCATATCTTTCTCTTTTTATACCTTTATACTAAAATGATTGAATTGCCATTTTTTTAGGTTTTATTTCCATTTACCCTTGAGGCATCCTACTCACCTACAAATGGAGATATTGAGATTAAGTGACAATTTATAAGGATATGTGATATTACAAATGCAACCTAGGGTGAAGCTACAACATATGAGATAAGTGATAGAGGTGTACATCAATATAGAGACTGAAACAAGGCCATATTGATAGTGGCACGCTTATACATGTCATACCAAAATTAAGAAAGATGTAGAAAACATATGTGATATTGTAGTTATTTGTTTCAAATAAATGAAGATAAAGTTTTGAGCCAGTGGTTGAAAACTTCAACTTGTCCATCAGTTTTTGAATGATATGTATTGCTTAAAGCCAATGCAGTAATCAAATAATTGTGTAATTCCTTTAAAACATTGCAATGTCTGAAACCATGTTGGTGAATAGTCCAATTATTTGAGATTTTAGGATTAATATAGATGTTATTAAGGTTGTTGTTGATGATATTTATTTCAAGAAAATTGTTGGAAGTCTAATGTATCTTACCGTTATAAGATCACATACCATTTTTAGTGTCAGCTTAATTAGCAGGTATATGTTAAAACCAACTGAGTTTCATTTACAATCTACTAAAATGATATTAAGGTATTTAAAAAGAAAAACTATTAGCTATGAGATATTCTACAAGAAAGTAGGGGAAACTACTTGCTTGCTTTTACGGATTCTGATTATGTAGAAGATAAAGAAGATTCTAAAAGCATATAAGATTATGTTTTCATATTAAGTTCAGGAGTACTGTCATGGATGTTAAAGAAGCAACCAACTGTCACTCTCTTAACAACTGAAGTCAAATTTATGGTGTGTGGAGCAATTGCATGTCAAGTTGTGCGGATGAGAAGAATTTTGAGAAATTTAAGTCATTATCAATAAAATTACATTGTCATCATGTGTGATAACAACTCAACAATCAAACTTTAAAAAAATCCTGTAATATATGGAATGAGGAAACATCTCAAGAGCAAATTGCAAAGTGGATAACTAAAGTTTTGAAGCTTGAGCTGAAGTTAAGAAAAAAGATGAAAATGTTTGATTTCAATAAGGGAAGAAATTAAATAATATTTTTTTGTTGTTTTTTACTTTATTGTTATACGTAATAGGAATGATAATCTTGTTGTATTTATTTGTTCTAGTCTTTAAAAACTAATCTCTTATTTGATTACACAATCAAATCAAAGTTGTTTTAATTGACAATGTATGAATTTTCTATTAACACATGTATTCAATAAATAAAACTCATTTTATAAAAAAAAATGTACCGCCGTTGCCGGGGATCGAACCCGGGTCACCCACGTGACAGGCGGGAATACTTACCACTATACTACAACGACATGTTGTTGTTGTTGTTTTGGTACAATATTATACATTAATTAATCCATCGTCATCAATAGTGAAACTAATAGCATTCCATCTCATACCCTTGTAACATTCACCTGTGCTTTTTATTATTGGTCTTTTTCCGAATTTTTTAAAACTTGAATCTTGATTGAGATGTATATTAGCATAATATAATTCATTTATTTATTTTTATAAATAGTATTTGAAATGTTTCATATAAATTTTAAATTTATTTACATTTCAATAATTATTTTAAAGTATAACATATGAAAATGAACTTCTAAATTTAATATCTCATCAAATATAATGTTATTTACAAAATGTTTTCTTACAAAATAAATCATATTATTTTCTTCCTTAAAGTCATTAGTAGGCTGACAATAAATCGAACTAACTCAAATATAGTTTGAAACTCGATTCGATGATTTATTGAATATGAGTAAAAAAATTAAGTTCGTTAACTAAAAGAGTTGAACTTAATTACATAATTCGATTCGTTAGTTTCATGAGTCAAATCCATTATATTTGAGAAGAGTTATATTGACTCTAAGAGCAGGTTTGAAAATCTACTCCAAATCTTAACCCAATATTTTATTTTAAACTAATTATTTTAATTGATCATTTATATTCTCAAATGAATAAAATATTTCTAAAAATAATTATACAAATAAAACCAACATCATATAAATAATGTTTTTTAAGAAAATAATAAATAAAATCAACATACAAATAACTAATTTTAGCCTTTTTTGTTATTACTAAAATTCACCCAATATAGAAATGACTGGCATTTCAAATATTATTTATAGTATTAGGGAATTAAGGGTTAAGAATATAATTCTTTGTGTCAAATCACCATTTTGACAGAGTCTGTTGTTGCTGAAATGCTCTGTGCAAAATTTGTATACCTGTCGAAATGTCGAAGAAGTGTGTCTTCGACAAAAATTTAAGACTTAGCTTTTTTTGGTGTTTTTAGTTGAGTTAGGTTAGTTGGAGATTGCTTGATGTGCAAACAATCTCAACCTATAAATAGGAAGGAACCCTATCATTGTAATAATACAGTTGTATAAAGAAAAATTAAATAAACTTCAGTACGAATGCAAAGAAAAACTTTGTAGAAATATTATCCCGCTTCCCTTTTTATCTCAAACCCTAATTCATCTTTTCCTTTCTTCTTTAATAGTCGTAGTGCAGCGGAATTATCTTGCAACTAAGGTGTGGTTGATTCACTTAAGTGAAAAGTGAAGAACAAGAGGCATAATCAATCAGAAGAATTGATTCTTGTCCGTCAAGATTGATTCAGAATTCTCCATATTTTTGGTGTAATTCCAACATTAAGAAATTCGTCGAATTCCAACATCTGGTATCTAGAGCACTAGTTGAGTGATTCTTGGGCAGCATAGCGCGATGAATCGTCCGAACGAGCATTTTCTAACGAGTCTTCCAATTCTAAATGGTAAGAATTATGATAATTGGTCTAGTCAGATGATGATCATATTATGTTATCAAGACACGTGGGATCTTGTGAAGGAAGGGGTAACGCCAATTGCAGAAAACGCGACGGATGAAGAAAATGCTGCACACAAATAATTGAAGAAGAAAGATTATAAATCTCCCTTTATAATTTATCAATGTGTTGATCCATACTATTTTGAAAAGTAGAGTGATGTTGAACCAACGAAAGAAGCATGGGAAATTTTGTAGAAATCGTTTGGAGGCACTAGGAAGGTGAAAGATGTGAGGTTATAAACTCACAAAAGAACATATGAATTGCTTCACATGAGAGTAAGTGAAAGCATAACTGAGTTTTTCCCTAGGATTATGGAACTGGTGAATCAAATCAAGGTATGTGGAAAAGTTTTGATATCAAGATCAGTTGTCGCAAAGATCTTGAGGTTATTGGATCCAAAATTTGATCACGTGGTAATACCCATAGAAGAATCGAAAGACTTCTCAATATTGAAAAAGGAAGAGCTTCAAGGAACGCTTGAATCTCATAAAAAAGAATGGTTGAGAGAGCTGCAAGCAAGTCAAAGAATGATGTGGATTTGTAGGCGCAATCAACAAGAGGAAAGAAAGGCCAAGGAAAATGGTTTGACAAAAAAGGTAGAAGAGGCTACAATAATTCGATTGGTAGAGGAAACCAGCAAGAAGGAAATTATTCGAATCAAATAAGACCCCCATACCAAAGCAACCACAGAGGTGGTGTTACAAGTAGAGGAAGAGGTGGTGAACGAAACCCTGACAAACGTCACATTCAGTGACAAACGTTGAATCAAAGTATGAACACTACTTTAGTGATTGTCCTGAAAAACAAAAGAATCAAGAAAAAATAATGCAAAGCTCACAAATCATGAAGAAAAGGAGATGTTGATGATGGTCACAACAAGAGATAGAGAAAGATTCAAGGACCAATGGTACTTGAACTTAGGATGCTCATCACACATGACTAGTAGGAAAGATTGGTTTGTCAACATAAAACCCTTGATGAAGAACATGGTGAAATTTTCAAATGACAATAGTCTATCCATTTAAGGTATTGGTGATGTTCTGATTATGAGGATAGATGGTAAAAGGTTAGTAATTTCTAATGTATTGTATATACCAGACATACAAATTAATTTGCTCAGTATAAGGGAGTTGCCCGAAAAGAATTACAAAGTGTCGAATGAAGATAAGATGATGAGAGTTCTCGACCCAGGTGGATGGTTAATCTTGAAGGCTCCTATGTATGAGAATATAACCTTCAAGATTTATTTTAATGTGATAGAGCACAAGTGCCTAACAATTGCAGTTAGCAGGGATGAATGGATATGTCACTGTAGACTTGGCCATCTCAACTTCAAAGACATCAGAGATCTAAAAAAAGAAATATGGTTTCTGGGTTACCTGAAATTTACATTCCAAATGAAGTGTGTGAGGAATATGTGCAGACAAAGCAACACAAGAACATATTCATCAAGGATGCAGAAAGTAAGTTTAAGGAAATTCTTGAAATCATATACTCTGATGTATGTGGCCCTATCCAGGTGGATTCGTTTGGAGGTAACATATACTTTGTAACATTCATAGATGATTTTAACCGAAAACCATGAACTTACCTGATCAAGAAGAAAAGTAAAATGATTGAGGTATTTTCCAAGTTTAAATATATGTTCGAAAGACAAAGTGGTCAAAAGCTCAAGATTCTAAGGATTGGTGGTTGTGGAGAATATGTGTCTAAATACTTCGATACATTATGTGAAAAAGAATGGATTGTACATGAGGTAGTGCCACCATACACTCCACAACAAAATAGAACTGTTGAAAGGAAGAATAGAACCATCACGAATATGGTGAGAATTCTATTGAAAGGCAAACATCTACCCAAAGAATTATTGGGATAAGTTGTGTCGACTGCAACGTACATTTTAAGCAGATGTCTGACGAAAAAGCTAAAAGGAATAACGCTATAAGAATGTTGGTATGGTATCAAGCCTAACTTAAGTCATCTGAAAGTATTTGGATCTATAGCACATAGATATGTGCTTGATCAGTTGAGAAGAAAACTTAATGATAAGTTGAATCAAACAATTTTAATAGGATATCATTCGACTAGTGGATACAAGTTGTTTGACCCAGTGAGCAAACAAGTAGTGATCAACAGGGACGTGATCATATATGAGCTTAAGGAATGGGAATGGATTGAAATTGTAAAGAAGGTTTCAATGAGAATATTATATGAATAACCAACAAGTGAAGTCAAAAGAGAAGTTTGACAAGAAGAAGTCAGAGGCTAAGCAAGCACGAAGAGACCTCAAAGAATAAGACATATGCCTGCAAGGTTGTAGGAATGTGTGATTATATAAAATGATGTGGTTAATGATGAAGGTGAGTTGGTATACTATGCTTTCTATGAAGATGTCGAACTAGTCAATGCAGCTGAGGCATTTAAGGATTCGACATTGATGAGAGCGATAAGTAAGGAACTAGAGTCCATAAAAGTCAACAACACTTGGTCACTTGTCGAATTGCCTCAAGGCAAGAAGGAAGTCGATGTGAAGTGGACATACAAAGTGAAGTTAAATCCCAAAGGAGAAGTAACTCGACAAAAGGCAAGACTTATGGCGAAAAGATTTCTTCAGAAATAAGGAATCAACTTCAACGAGGTCTTTGCACCTGTTGTTAGGATTGTAACAATCAGTTTGATTATTGGTGTAGCAAACATGAACAACTGGCATGTGTCATATGGATGTGAAATATGCATTCATGAATGGACCTTTAGATGATGAGGTTTATGTTACACAACCAATTAGGAAAAGAATATGCATTCATGTAGAAGCCGAAAAGGTATCACATCTAGCAACGACGAAGAGGACACTAAGGTATCTCAAAAGAACTCTCGACTATGAAATTCTATTTCCTGCATCTAATGAAGGAAAAGAATGCAAGATAGTGGGTTACACCGACTCAAGTTGGTGTAGTGACGTTGAGGATAAAAAAATCATAATTGGTTAAATGTTTATGCTAGGTGGTGCACCAGTTGCTTATAACTAAAGAAAAGAACCAGTAGTATCACTGACATTGTATGAAGTATAGTACATAGTTTCTTCGCTCTGTACATGTCAAGCAACATAGATTGTGATTTTGGTCAAAGAAATTACAGAGAAGAATCATTGATCAATTACCATGAAGATCGATAACATGTCTGCTATCAATTTGTTGAATAATACGATAGCACATGGAAGAAGCAAACATATCAAAATGAGGTTCCATTATCTTTGAAAGCAAGTAGCAAATGGGAAGATGAACTTGGAACACTGTACAATTGAGAATCAAATTGCAGACATCATGACAAAATATGTGCATGTAGAAGTGTTCAAAAGACTAAGAATAATGATGAATGTAGATAACTCAATCACAATGAATTATATGGTGTATTGAGAATATAATTTTGTGTAAAAGCACTATTTTGGTAGAGTCTACTGTTGTCAAAATGCTCCGCGCATAATTTGTATAGTTATCAAAATCTTAACTTTATTATTTGTTTTTAGCTGAGTTAAGTTAGTTGGAGATTGCTTGTTGTGCAAGAAATCTCAGCATATAAATAGGGAGGTACCATATCATTGTAATATGCAGTTGCATAGAGAAAAGATTAAATAAACTTCATTTTGAAGGCATAAATGAGATTAAGGAATGCGAATGGATTAAAAATACAAATAAGGATTCAGTGAGAATCTTATGTGAAAAATTAGCAAGTGAAGTTGAAATAGAAGTAAGACAATAAGAAGTCAGAGGTCAAGCAAGCACAAGCAGACCTCAAAGAACAAGACAAATGCATGTAAGGTTCCAGGAATGTGTGATTACATCAGATGATATGGTCAATAATGAAGGTGAGAAGGTACAATATGATTTCTATGCAGTTGTCAAACCAGTCAACATAGCTGAGGCATTGAAGGATTCGACGTGGATGAAAGCGACGAATGAGTAACTAGAGTCCATCAAAGTCAACGTCACTTGGTCACTTGTCGAATTGAATCAAGGCAAGAAAGAAATCGATGTGAAGTGGGTATACAAGGTAAAGCTAAATCCCAAAGGAGAAGTAACTCGACACAAGGTAGGACTTATGGCGAAAAGGATTCGACATTTATGAGGCATTTAAGGATTCGACATTGATGAGGCATTTATGATTTGGGCAACATTTCATACTTCCTTGTTATCGAATTCTACAAGAGTAGTAGAGGCCTGATGATGTATCAAAGAAGATATGCAAATGAAATACTTAAAAGATTTAAGATGGAAGACTGCAATGCAATTTCGACACTTGTTGAACCAGAACTGCATTTGTCAAATAACTCAAATGAAGATGATGTCGACCCAACACAGTACAAAAGACTTATTGGGTCATTAAGATACCTTTGTTGCCTAAGGCCTGATCTAGAATACAATGTATATATGGTGAGTAGATTCATGCAGAAGCCAAAGGTATCACATATAGCAGTAACGAAGAGGATACTAAGGTATCTCAAAGGAACTCTTGACTATGACATCATGTTTCCTGCATCTGATGTAGGGAAAAAATGCAAGCTAATGGGTTACATTGGCTCAAGTTGGTATAATGATACTGAGGATAGAAAATCCATAACTGGTTATTTGTTTATGCTAGGTGGTGCACTAGTTGCTTGGAGCTCAAGAAAAGAACCAGTAGTAGCATGGTCATCGTGTGAAGCAAAGTACATAAATGCTTCCCTCTGTGCATGTCAAGCAACGTGGATGGTGAATTTGGTCAAATAAATTTTAGGGAAGAATCATAGATAAATCACCATGAAGATCGACAACATGTCTGCTATCAATTTAGAAAAGAGTTTGATAGAACATGGAAGAAGCAAACACATCGAAATAAGGTTCCATTATCTTTGAGAGAAAGTTGCAAATGGGAAGCTGGACTTAGAATACCACAGAGATGAGAATTAGATTTTAGACATCATGAAAAAAGGTGTGCATGTAGAAGTGTTTAAAAGACTAAGAATAATGATGAATGTAATAGCTTAGACATAATGAATTGTTCAAAGGAAATGCATGTTGTGATCAGCAGATGATGCAAATGTCTTGTGAATGTATTGATTCATTGATTGAAGGATAGTGAATATATAATCAGATGTAAAGTGATCAACTCTTGGACTCTTTGCTTCTATTTATTAGTCATAATGACAATCAAGACCTCACAAAGATTCAGATGACAACAATACTCTTGATTGTCTTCCCTTTAAACCTATAAAACATAATGCAATGGATGATACACTAAGACTAAGAAATCAAATCTTTTGACTTCTTAATCAACAGACGACTGACTGAATGTCATCAAGACCAGATAAAATGCCCAAACTCTTAACTTTTCATCTAAAATATGATGAATGCTTTTGACGGATGAAATGCATGATCAAATGAAATGATTACACTATGTTGATGCAGGTGAAAAACTCGGGGTAAAATTTAGGGTATGACAACTATAATTATTATGATAAAATAATTTTTTTGTATGATATTAAATTTTGTTCAAGTATTGGTTGTGTGAATACATTATATAGAAATAAAATAAGTTATTTTGTCAGATTTTCAAAATAGGATCGAAGAGAGTTATAGTTTAGACTCTAACTTGATAGATTGAAAAGAGTTTACAAATATATAATATCAATTGTATTTCTGTACTTGAGGGACCACATAATAGAGAATGGTAATTTTGGATGAAAATTCAATCTTCCCCATAAAAGGAACTATTTTACCGAAAAGAAAGCATGCTTTATTGACAATAACATGTGTGTGTGGTTTGTTATGCATTGTTATGAAAATACATATTGTAGTAACCTCGTCAAGTCATGTGTAGTTCAAAGTGCTGAGTATCTAGACATTATACTAGAATGGTTTATGGCTCATGGAACAAACTAAAAGGACAATTTAAAGCTTATAACTCACTTCGCAAGGTGATCCAAGGTGGTGAAGCTTATGGTAAAGCTGCAAGTCAGCTGAGTAGCTATTTACTTTTGATGATAACAACACTTGAAGTCAAGCAACTACGAAAGACAACTCAAGCGATCAAATATGTACAAGATGGTTGATAAAGCTAGCCTCCCGAATCAAGATATACTCTTGAAGATCAAGACATCTATTTAAAGTTAACACTATGGTCAAACAAATTTCAAGTGAAGGCTTCAATTTCAAGGATCACCAATGGTTCGACTTTTCTACTCTCTAATGTTGGTATTCAACACGAAAACATATCAATCCCCATTAATAATATTCATTTGTCTTGTATGATTCTAAATTTAAAGATAAAGATTCCAAGACTTGAAGCTTTAGAGTTGTGAAATAGAGGAAGTGTGAAAGAACGCTTGGTTTTGTCTATCTGGGTGAATAGTGTCTTGTAAAGACACGAAAGTATTTCTGGAAATGCTATGGCTAAATCACACACACACACTAAAAGCTTTTGAGAATCCTTTCATATTTTAATTATTCACCAAAAAAATGTTTTTAGGGCCCAGCCAGTCAATTAAGAGAGTGTCTAATTTATTAAAAGACATTTTCTAATAGAATAATCGATTAAATTATATATTTAATCAATTAGATCATCTTTAGTTAAGTCTAAAATTGATGGAGACGGTCTCTTAATGATTGGTAACATCTATATATAAAAACCTTCCATTTATGACCTTAACAATCACATATTTAAGGTGTGTCATCGATTAGCCTAGTCAATTATGACATTGAATAAGCCTGTGGATTATTTCCAAATTTATACCACACCTTGGCCTATAAATGGAGAGATTCTCTATCACTTTTTCATATCCATAAAATGAGTTTAAATCTCACTTTTAATTTCTTTCATAATTTCTCAAAATCTCTATTTCTCTCTCACATATATTTACCCATAGTGCTTCAAGAGTATTCTTAAGTATGCGAGGTTCATTGTTATGGGTGAGGGATGAATTATAAACTTACCAATACTATATTATCTCTTGAGTAAATAATTCTTGAGTTGGAAGTTGTCATTTTGGTTGCGAGCCAAATGAGCTAAAAGCTCTTGTATTTTTGGGGGATTGTCTTAGGAAGTCTTAGTTCGGTTCATAACTTTCACCTTGAAGAAAAATATCTCTTTTGGTTTGTGAAGATTAGCCACTAAAAATCTCTACAACAGTTCTTAAGATCATCCTAATTAAAGCTTTATTAGTTCGAGATTAGCCTTGTTCAAATCTCTCTTGGTTTATGAGTTATGTTTGACATAAAAGCTTAGTAGGTTTGAGATTAGCCCAATAAAAATATCATTTTGGTTCATGGTCAGCCTGTGTAAAACCCCATTTTAGTTTGGAGGATAGCCAACTCAAAAATCTGTCTTAGTTTGAGATCAACCAATGTAAAATCTCTATTTGGTTTGGATACTAACTGCCATAAGCCTTGTTCATTTTTTGGTTTGGAGACTAACCACTCTATGCCTTGTTTTCTATTTGGTTTGGATACTAGCCACTTTAAATATTGTTTGATGTTTGGTTAGAACTTAGCTTGAAAATTTCATTTTCTTGTATAAGGAGGTTCGCGGGCTCACCCTTCTAAAAGCTCTTAAGTTTATTGAATACTCTCAAGACCAATTCTTGGGGACATGAGTAGTTTACCTTAGGGATGAATGTGTATAATTCTCTGGTATCCTTTCTTCTATCTTACCTCTTTTACTTTCCAATAATTTCATTTTCTTTGGTCTTCCGCTGCCTATTTATTCATTTATTTTATAAAATGTTTTCAAACTTACAAATGATTTTATTTTAAACCAAAGTTTTTCAACCTCCACAATTCACCCCCTCTTGTGTATGGATTCACATGTCCAACAAGTGACATCAGAGACTAACTCCTACTTAAAAACTAACCATATCAGGAGGAAGATGACATCAAACATTTCTTTCAACAATATGACTTTCATAAACACACCTCCACCGTTTAATAGTATTATGTTTGAATTGTGTAAAGTTAGAGTTAAAATATTCATTTAAAGTTTTATTATTGAATTGTGGGAAACATTAATCAATGGTCTGTTTATCTCTACTCACAATGTTAATGGTGATGTAGTAGATAAGCCTGATTTCCTTCGATCTGAATAAAACAAGAGATAATTTACAATTGATTTCAAAGCTAAAAACTTTTTAGTTATGTCTTTAAATGAAATTCAATTTATGTATGTCCTTAATTGTAATTCTACCAAGGAAATGTGGGACACTCTTGAAATGATCTATGGAGTATTTTCAAGTATTAAACAAGAGAGAGTGAACATAAGAGATGAAAAACTAGATGAATATGAATGTTACTTTCATATATGGTGTTCAAACTTTAGAAATCTTGGAAGCTATGTTATAATATTTGTCTCTAATAAATATCTAAGAGTTAAGAGTTGGAATAAAAAATTTGATCCAATCCTTAAATTGAAAGGTGGGAATGTCTATAATTTTTAGAGAAATCCCAAGAAGGATGATCTCAAACCTAGAATAATCTATAACAACTTTATCAAATAACTCTTTTGAAGAAGAAGAAGAAGAAAAGTCATCTCCAATAGTTTCTTTTGAAAGAACAATACCAGTGAACGAATGATCCTCAGAAGATTCAATGTCTAATAATGGAGAAACTTCATTAAGGAGAAAGTATGAATAATATGAAAAAGTTCCATCCAATGGAATCTTTTAAAAAAGAAACGTGAAAGAAGTCTCAATAAGCAATGTCATCAGAGATTCAACATCGAGGAGAGATCTGGAAGTATCAACCTTTGGTAGAATCTTCGAATATCCTTCATTAAATAAAGAAGACGAGCAAGTTTTCTTGAAAGCCTATCTCGAAAAAGATGATTGTGAGGTAAATTTTTTATCATATAATCAAAATTTTAAATTAAATACAAAGTTAATTGAGAAACATGATAAGATTGAAAAAAATAACATAGATCTTAAAGACTACGTTGAGTTTCTAAAGAATAACAATGACATGCTAATATATGAAATGGATAATCTTAGAAACCAAGATAGTAAATGTGAGACTTATGCCTCAATGAAAAAGGAAGTGAAATTTTTTCATGAAACCCTAAGTAAAGGAGAAATAAAATCTATATTTGATTTTATCAAATAAAAGGTCTTCTATAGATAAAATTGGATTAGGTTTTAAGAAGAATAGATCACTTAGGAAAAGCTTAAATAGGAATAAATTGAATATACCTATCTATAAATGCTTATTTTGTAATAGGTTTAGCCATTTATAGATCTCCTATTATGATAAACTAAGAAGATATAAAGGTAGTAATCATAGACGTCTAAGAACTACTAACACACCAAAACCTAAAAAGATTTGGGTATCAAAGGTGAAGATTTGACTTGTTTTGTCTAACTCCCTGATTCTATTTAAATTATTTTTCGTAACTTAATTATCTGATAGATGTGTTCATGTTGTGTTGATTGGTGTTTTGATGAGTTGTGTACCCTTGGTGTTGGATAGTTGCCTTAGATTTATATGAATTAAGGTGTTGGGGAGTGTATGAGTAAAAGTGTAGAAAGGGTGGTGTGGTGAGTAAAACTAATTGATTATATTAGTTATTATTATTTTAATTAATTAATATTATATGTATATTAATTTAATTATTTTTTGAGTGGATTATTATTATTATTATTAAGGAAATATTGATAATACAATAAGTTAATAAAATAATAGGAATTATAATATATGGAATATAGAAAATGGGAATTGGGATAGAAACTTAGAATACATAACTTTTGGGAGAAAATAGGAGAAGCAGAGAAAAAGAGAAGAAGAGGTTGGGGCTCAAGGGGAGATTCATCATAGTTGAAGGTTAAAGAAGTTATTGCTAGGAACTCTAAGGTAAGAGTGGGGTTATGATTATCTAAGGGTTAACATGATGATGGTGGGTAGATTATGCCATGTCGGTTTTGTATTTTCTTCTCTATGTTGAATTGTGTGAATGATGAATGTTGAATTGTGTGAATGATGAAAATATTGTTGTTAAACCCATGAAATTTGATTGGACTGTGTGATTTAAAAGTTATGTGAATTGATGTGATTTCGGGTCAGAGTTAGAATGATGAATTATTATAGTTGTTGTTGTTGTTATAAGATTTGGGGTACATATGAATTGATGATAATGAATGGGTTTTTATGCTAATATGTGATATAATGTGAATTTTCTGTTTTAATAATTTAATAGTCATAGTATGTCAAATTCTGAGATCAGAGGTTTTTACGGAATCAAAATCGGAGTTCCGGAAGGCCTCCAACAGCGAAAAATAAGTTTCTAGGTTGTTCTTCGAAACTGTAACAGGTTATCCATCTAAGTCTAACCGGCTATCACTTGAAAAAAAGGTTTCTAGACTGTTTTTGAGCTCATAACCGGTTACCGATTTGAGCATAACCAGTTACCACTGTTACGTGAAAAATTGGAAAATTAAAAATGACGTAACTTGAGCTCTGTAACTCCGTTTGACGCGCGGTTTGAAGCGTCAAAAAGTTGAGTGTGTACTGTCGTTTAAAATTGGTTTCAGTACCTGAAATTGAATATTTTTCTGGGTGATTGTGTTGATATACATTGTACTATTTATGCGGTGGCCTGACATAACCTTTAATGCATTATTGTTGCTTATTATGTTGTATGTTAAATTTGTTGAGTTGTATAACATTTGTTTGATGCATGATGGCCAATATTGGTGGCATATATTGACTATGGAGGTAAGTCTCTGTGCATGATGTTGTTGTTGCATGTGTTGCATGTTGCATGCATTCATGTTGTTGGATAAATGGTCAGTTATTGGTGAGCCTCAAATCCCATTGTGTGGATTGGGCAGATAGTTGATTTCAGAGGTGATGAAATCAGTGAGACATTATCGGAGGCGATGGTAGCGAATTGATGACTCTGATCCTAGGAGGTGACGATCGAAGTGGTGAACCTGAGTGTTCACGTATTGGTACCACATGCATTGAGTCGAGTTGTTGAGTCTCATTGCACTATACATTGGTTGTGTAACACCCCGATAAAATATGATAATTATTTAAATTAAGTTAATATATATTTATTAATTTAATTAAATAATTGGAATATTATTGGATTATTATTATTGGAATAATAAAGTTGGAATATATAAAGAGTTCCATTTGGTAAAAAGGGTTTTTCACGTGAAAACCAGAGAAGCGACAGAAAGTGAGAAAAGGGCAAAGAGGAAGAGCAAGAGAGCAAGGGTTGAAGAAAGGAAAAGCTTGAAGCTAAAGGATTTGCCGGATTAACTCAGGTAAGGGGGGTTTATCGTCGTTTAATGGGTATTATGGGTTAACATGTAATGGGTAGTAATAAGCCATTGAATTGACCCTAATTTGGATGATGAATGTTGCAAATTGTGATGACCAAATTACGTTAAAAACTGTGATTGAATCTATAGTTGGGTGAGTCGTAGTTTTCTGGACGTGTAGCTTTTTACGGAATCGAAATCGGAGGTCCGGAAGTCCTCCGACGGCGAAAAATGCGGGGGATTCTGCATTCTGTTCGTGTTAGCGCAGGAACAGCTTTCTGTCTTGCGTTAACCGGTTAACCCAGGGTGTTAACCGGTTAACACTGTTATGAATTATGAGAAATTGCTGTCTGTCTTGCGTTAACCGGTTAACCTAGGGCGTTAACCGGTTAACACTGTTAAAATGTTCCAGGAAGCGTGTTCTGTTTTGCGTTAACCGGTTAACCCAGGGCGTTAACCGGTTAACACTGTTGGAAAAGTGAAAATTTGATATTCAAATATTGTGTATATAGTTGATGATTGGCCTATATTGGTGTATGATATAGTAGGGATCATTTCCCGTTGTTTTGAGCAGTAGGGGTATTAGTAGAGTGTGCTAATACTGTAATTTATTATTTGGCATGACATGATATGACTCTGTGATAAATATGCTGATAATGTATGATGGTATGCATAATGCTGTGAATATATCTATTATGTATGCAATTGTGGATGGACTGTTTATGGCTTAGAGTGTGAGCATATGTCCATTGTGGATTGTTGTTGATGTTTGCATGCTAGGTGATTTAGCGTGCATAGTATGGCCTTTATGGTGGTAGCTAATTCCCATGGTGAGGAATTAGTGAGTGAGTTATTGTGGATTGTTGTTGATGTTTGCATGCTAGGTGATTTAGCGTGCATAGCATAGCCCTTGGGGTGGTAGCTAATTCCCATGGTGAGGAATTAGTGAGTGAGTCACTAGGTCTCAAATGAGTGGGACTAGTGAGCTTGGTAGCCGTATCTGGATTTGATCGGTGAGGTTGAACTATGTGTTCACGAATAGTCGGTACCGCATGCATGGAGTCTCATTGCATAATGTATGTATGACGTATAATATGAATGGATGTATTCCAATATTACACGTGTGTGTTGTGTTGTGCTGTGTTGAGTATGATTATGAGTTGATGTTGCCGTTGCTGAATGTGTGATATGATTAGGGTGATGAAATGTGTTAATTTACTTAGCATTACATGATATTTTATAATGCTTATTATATCGATTGAGGAACTCACCCTTACAACTATGTTTCAGGTAACGAGCAGTGATTGAGTAGAAGCTAGTGCTTGGAGTCTAGTGTAGTTCCTTAGTGGGTCATGCTCTGGTAGATGTAACATTCGGGATGGGATGTTTTACCTTGTCTTCCTTTTGGTTGTTGAACAGTTTTACATGTAATGTGATTACATGGTTGGTTTGCATGATTGATTAGATCTCTATCCGCTGCGAATTGTGCAATGTTTTATTTTGATTAATAAATGAGCATGACAAGTTATTATGGTGAATGGTGTGAAGTGTCAAGTGTGACACCCTTAAATTGCATATCTACTCTGATTTATATTTTGTTGAATTAATTAATTATTGGGGTATTTTAGAAGGGTGTTACATTAGTGGTATCAGAGCCTGGTCGGTCGAGTCGAGTCGTAATTATTCTGTTTCCCTGTATGTGATAGGTGTTGTGTAACCCTATCAGTACTTATTGTTTTAGCTTGTTGGGTTCTCAGAATAGAGATGGCTGGAAGAGGCAGAGACGATGCTGCGATTGTTGAGGCTCTGGGTATGCTAGCTGGAGTACTTGGAGGAAATCCGAATGTTGTGGGAATGGGAGGTGCTCGTCAACTGAGTGAGTTCCAGAAGAACAATCCTCCAATGTTCAAGGGAGCATACAATCCAGATGGTGCTCAGAAGTGGTTGAAGGAGATCGAGAGGATCTTCCGAGTGACTGAGTGTGCCGATAACCAGAAGGTCAGGTTCGGTACGCATATGCTGTCAGAGGAAGCAGATGATTGGTGGGTTGCTGCCCGCACTGAGTTGGAAGCTGCTGGGAGTGCTGAGATCACTTGGGCGGTGTTCAGAGAGAGATTCCTGAGGAAGTACTTTCCAGAGGATGTCAGAGGAAAGAAAGAGATAGAGTTCTTAGAATTGAAGCAGGGCAACCGGTCTGTTACTGAGTATGCTGCTAAGTTCACAGAGCTGTCGAAGTATTACACTCCCTATGATGAGGCTACTGGGGAATTTTCAAAATGTGTGAAGTTTGAGAACGGGTTATGTCCCGAGATCAAGCAGGCTATTGGGTATCAGCGGATTAGAGTGTTTTCTGACTTGGTTGACTGTTGCAGGATTTTTGAACAGGATACCAAGGCCAGAGCGGAGAGCTATCAGCAGAGGGTTGATAGGAAAGGCAAGAATCAGAATGATCGTGGGAAACCGTATGCAGCTGGCAAAGGTTTCCAGAGACAGAGTGGGATGAGGAGACCTAGTGGGGGAGACTCCAGTGCCCCTGCTAAGTGTTACAGATGTGGTCAGGCTGGACATCGTATCCATGAGTGTACCAGTACTGAGAAGAAGTGTTTCAAGTGTGGCAAAGGTGGTCACTTGGCTGCAGAGTGCCGGTTGAAGACTATGACTTGTTTCAACTGTGGAGAGGTGGTTCATATTAGCCCACAGTGTCCTAAGCCGAAGAAAGAGAACCAGTCGGGGGGCAAGGTCTTTGCTTTATCGGGTTCTGAGACTTCTGCAGATGATCGTTTGATCCGAGGTACGTGTTATATTAATGGCTTTCCTCTTGTAGCTATTATTGACACAGGTGCGACTCATTCCTTTATATATTTGGATTGTGCTGTGAAACTTAAATTAGAGATATCTGAGATGCATGGGAGTATGGTGATTGATACTCCTGCGAAGGGTTCAGTGACTACTACTTCAGTTTGTTTAAATTGCCCTTTGAGTATTTTTGGTAGAGACTTTGTGATGGACCTCGTGTGTCTTCCACTAGTGCAGATTGATGTTATCCTGGGTATGAACTGGTTGGTGTTTAACCGAGTTTATATCAACTGTTTTGATAAGACTGTGATCCTTCCTGAGATTGAGGAAGGAAAGAGTTTGTTTCTATCAGCAAGGCAGGTGAATGAGGCAGTAGCAGATGGGGCAGAGTTGTTTATGCTGTTAGCGACTTTGGAGGCTAAAGATAAACTGGTGATCTGCGATCTAGCCGTGGTGTGTGATTTTCCTGATGTGTTTCCTGAAGAGGTGAATGAATTACCGCCAGAGCGTGAAGTTGAGTTCTCGATTGATTTGGTACCTGGTACTAGGCCGATATCGATGGCTCCGTACCGTATGTCTGCTATTGAGTTAACTGAATTGAAGAGTCAGCTGGAAGATCTGTTGGATAAGAAATTCATTCGTCCGAGTGTGTCGCCGTGGGGAGCACCAGTGTTATTGGTTAAGAAGAAAGAAGGTACTATGAGGTTGTGTGTGGACTATAGGCAACTGAATAAAGTGACGATCAAGAATCGGTATCCTTTGCCGAGGATTGATGATTTGATGGATCAGTTGGTTGGTGCGAGTGTGTTCAGCAAAATAGATTTGAGATCGGGGTATCATCAGATACGTGTGAAAACTGAGGATATTCAGAAGACTGCTTTCAGAACAAGGTATGGACATTATGAGTATTCTGTAATGCCTTTTGGTGTGACTAATGCGCCTGGGGTATTTATGGAGTATATGAATAGGATTTTCCATCCGTACCTAGACAAGTTTGTTGTGGTGTTTATTGACGATATTTTGGTGTATTCGAAATCTGAAGAAGAGCATGCTGAACATTTGAGAGTGGTTTTAGGAGTTCTACGAGAAAAGAAGTTATTTGCTAAACTGTCCAAGTGTGAATTTTGGTTAGAAGAGGTTAGTTTTCTTGGTCATGTGGTTTCGAGAGGTGGTGTTGCTGTTGATCCTTCTAAGATAGAAGCGGTATCTGAGTGGGAAGCTCCGAAGTCAGTTTCTGAGATAAGGAGTTTTCTTGGACTTGCAG